>NC_139700.1:23916605-23926605 GCF_964188405.1 Protomyctophum parallelum | reverse complement strand
ACCCACATTCCCACTAGGCCGAGGACGAAATGCCACATGAACAATTTCAACTCAGCCTCAAGGTGGCGCTATAACTGGCCGAAAAGTGTTTTTACCTCTAACTGCTCTAAATGTGAGCTTACCACAAAATCCCAAGACACAACTGGACTTGTCTCATGTCACACCAGTGTGCCTCTGCACGCTGATGTGACATTTGGGAAACAATGGTGATTTGGGGAACATTTGGCAAACACTGGTCGAATAAGACAAGAATGCCTTCAGAAAACGGAGAGAAATAGTCTCAAGGTGCTGCGGCCGAGAGGAACCATTTGGGTCAGATCATGTCGTCTCCATGTGTCAAACAGTCTGTGCTTCCGCTGATGCCTGCCCTGAACACACCAGATCCTAGAGGGTCTTCACATTTATATGGAGGCGCTTCAGACAATGACGCCGACAGGCCTATAGCCTATCTTCATTGTGCTGTGTGCGGCTGCATCGCAGTCAGAAAGCTCTTGTTCCAGATCTGATATCAAAGTGACAAAGGTGCCCAGTCAGTGAATGAGCCTAGAGCCACTATAGCCCAGAGGACACCATGTGTGCCCGTGCAGATGTCATTATCAGCAGCGCTCTTAACAGAGATAGCGGTCAAAAGAATATGCAGGGACTGATCAGCCAAGTAAAGGGAAGAAACTAGACAACTTTACAACATACACTACTAGCACAGTGGTTCCCAAACCCCTTGTGGTGTGCGAGAGCCTTCTAGGGGGTGTGCGACATGAAAAGTCTAATGGTGGTGCTATGGTTTTTAAATGTAAACTGTGGGTCGGGACCCATTTGTGGGTCGTGGACACAGTTTTATGGGTCCCTTAATTGTTGGTTTAATACATTTTATTTTTTATTATTTATTATGTATTTAAAATGTCAAAACATTTTCAAAAAACATTCCCAAAAAAAGCTAAAGTTGTCGTGAACTAATACCAAATTGAATTATTTTTCTAAATAATAATTTTGAGTATTTAAAGTAAAAGAAAAATATAAGAAATTCCATAAAATTATAAAACAAATGTTTAAGAAATATTGAAAATGGCCGATCTACAAGCTCACAACGTGGCGCGAAGCGACGTGTTGTGAGCTTGTAGATCTGCTATTTTCACTATAGTTTGGGTCCCGGGGAGACATAAAATGTCTCTTTTGGGTCACGGGCTAAAAAGTTTGGGAACGAGTGCACTAGCATGTACTATACGTTGTAAAGTTATACTACATACACCTCGGCTACTGGAGCCAATATAATATCTCTCTTTATGGTGAGAGAGAAAAGACAAGTTGAGAAATGGTGGATAGGGGGTGTCACAGCCGAAGCATGATAGGTCTCAGCAGTCTGTTCTTTAAACTTCACAGAAGCGTCGCAGCAGCATGTCCCTGATATGCAGCTGAGAAAGACCACGAGGCTCCCTTTACATGTCTGTTTGTTGGTTGTAGAAATACTGTATGTCTGTTTGTTTTGCAGGTATATTAGCCCCGTGAGCATTTGTTTACACAAGTATGTGTGCATATACATGTTTGCGTGCGTGCATGCGTGGCGTTCCCCCTAGAGGACAGGCCCTCCAGACAACACGCGTGCCTGTTGTTAATTAGACTGAACGGTTGCTTGGTTCCCAGAAAACAGCATTTCACCGAAGCTCTCGGCGCACCTGATGAATAATGCATTTTCTCACAGCACATTAATTTGGCAAATATTTCTCTGCGCGAACGAACTCCAAACACATTGTGTGACCATCTCTCTGACCCAACACCCCCCCCCCCCCCCCCTCGCCGGCGTTCATTGAGATGCTAATGATTCCACGCCATGCAAGGAATCAGAAACAGTGGTAATAATAATATGCTTTCGTCGACGCGCTCACACAGAGGGATCTTTCACTGTAGCCACCAGCCTCTTCTTCATTAGAATGATTGGCTCGTTGAAGTGTGAAATCTCCATGAGACTGCATTAGTGGTTCATTAACACAGAGGGCACCTGCGCCTCCAAATCAAGGGCACATATGAGAGGATTTGGCCTATGGTTCACATTACCTGATAATAATTATGATAATAGTGTATTAATAATATCAGCCTAATTTGCATTAAGTTAGCCTCCCAACTGTGGCCCATTAAAACATTATGGCTTGGGCACTTGATAAGTTGGCAGACGTATAGTAGTTCAACTTGTCAAGAAGTGAATAAGTGGAGAGTGGAGACCAAGATTTTTTAAACGATTGCTCATCGTCGTCGCCCAGGGCTAGAGCGTAGGTAAGTCCAGTAAATCTGTCTGACCAGCGAGGTTAAGTATAAACAGCCAACGGAGACAGCCAGTCTGCTCATCACCTGTGGCTGTCACTATCACAGCAGACACAGAGGGTTAACCACTTACGCCCTATCACTGCTTCCCAAACAGTGGCTCACGGACCAATTTCTATGGGTGCCTTTAGTTTTGGTTTACTTCATTTAGTTTTTAATTATTATTATTTAAAAACATTTTTCAAAAAACATTGCCAAGAAAAGCTAAATTTTCCATGAATTAAAAACAAATTCTTTCTTTCAGTAATTTCATGAAGAAATAAAAGAAAATGCTAAAGGCCTATTCATAGTTCATAAGTATAGGACTTAGTTCCGTGCATAAAGTGTGATGTGATGCCTCTTGGAACTATGACTGGTGCCCTTCTGTTGGCATTGTTTCTTTATTGTCTATGTACTGTGTGATCTGTTTGTTTGCATAATTATGTTTTATGTATATCCTGTAAGTATCTATCTATCTATCTATCTATCTATCTATCTATCTATCTATCTATAGTCCAGTTTTGGGTGAAGAGGTGTTGTGTGGTGACCACCACGGCGTGATGTCATGTTGTAGTTTTGGGTGAAGAGGTGTTGTGTGGTGACCAACACGGCGTGATGTCATGTTGTAGTTTTGGGTGAAGAGGTGTTGTGTGGTGACCACCACGGCGTGATGTCATGTTGTAGTTTTGGGTGAAGAGGTGTTGTGTGGTGACCAACACGGCGTGATGTCATGTTGTAGTTTTGGGTGAAGAGGTGTTGTGTGGTGACCAACACGGCGTGATGTCATGTTGTAGTTTTGGGTGAAGAGGTGTTGTGTGGTGACCACCACGGCGTGATGTCATGTTGTAGTTTTGGGTGAGGAGGTGTTGTGTGGTGACCACCACGGCGTGATGTCATGTTGTAGTTTTGGGTGAGGAGGTGTTGTGTGGTGACCACCACGGCGTGATGTCATGTTGTAGTTTTGGGTGAGGAGGTGTTGTGTGGTGACCACCGCAGCGTGATGTCATGTAGTTTTCGGTGGTCACCTCTCAACCGGACTATGAATAGACCTTCAGGAATTCCATGAATTAGAAAAGAAACTAGTGAAAATAGATCTACATTAAGCTAAATGCCTAAATTGTAAATTGTAAATTGCTAATATTCCCCCAGAATAGGGATGCGAGGGTGAGAGAGAGAGAGAGAGAGAGAGAGAGACTTTGAACTTTATTGGACTTAGAACAAGAGAAACATCACAGAAGCCGACTGCAATAGCTTACACAGCCATAGAAGCGTAGAATGCAAATACAATCATCAGCCTAACAAAGTAGAAGGTTTACTCCTATCTGGACTTCTGCTACACACACTCATTTCAAGTAGTGAAATTGTACGTGTGTTCGTGAAGTAAATATCAGACGGACTTTGTTTGTGCTGACTCATCGATCCACCCACACAGTCAGCAGCTAACGTAGAGAGAGTGAGAGTACCGGACAGCACATGACGGGCCCCTATAAGGCCAGGCAGGGTGGGACTGGTTCCCAAACATCTTAGCCTGTGACCCAACAGAGACATTTGATGTTTTCCCATCTACAAACATCTACAAGATCTACAGCGCGTTGCTTCGCGCCACGTTATGAGCTTGTAGATCGGCTATTTTCACTATACTTCTTAAACATTTGTTTTTCTAATTTCGGGAATTTCTTAGATTTTACTGTTTATTTCTTCCTGAAATTACTGACCCATAAAAATGTGTGCGTGATCCACAAACGTGTCCCGAACCCACTGTTTGGGGACCAGTGCACTATAAGGCCCAGGTCAGAAGCTATGAGTCCATGGCAGAGAGACAGTAGCCTGCATGGTTGGTGGGAGCCAGTGTGAGAGAGTAGAGGGCCCTCAGACTGCTGAGGGGCAACCATGTGTAATTATATACACTCATTCTCCACCTGACTCAGCACTGCCTGCCCGGGAAGGAGCACGTCGCTCTGTTCCCAGTCCAACTTCTCTGTCTTACTCACACACACACAATTGGGGGCGGCCAGGGGGAGCCGGGTGGGATTGGACAGGAGAGACGTTTTAAGGTGTGTGGGAGTGGGGGTGGGGGAGGTAGTAAGAAGGGTCTTTACCGGACCCGGCCGTAGTCTAGACTCTAGATTGACGGCGCTGCCCTGCCACCACTCACAGAGCAGAGCACTTGTCTATAACCATACAGTAGCACAAGACTCCTGCAAATTCCCCCAAACATGCTTCACCCTCTTCCTCTCTGGCTGCTGCTCTTTGGACGCGTTACAGGTCCCAGGAATGTGTACAGTTTGGACGTGTTACAGGTCCCAGGAATGTGTAGTTTGGACGTGTTACAGGTCCCAGGAATGTGTACAGTGAATCTGAATTGCACATGTGGAGAAACGAACACACACATGCCAACATGTGTACATGTGCTTAATGCACACACAGACCAGACACACAAATGCCAAAAGTCAAATATAAGACGGCAGACAGACTGACTCTAGCTGAATGATGATGATGCTGCATTTGAGGCGCAAGTAATGTGCTTGAAAAGTGAACCCACCTATTTCAAGGATGCAATTTACACAGAATGTGACTGTAAATCTGGAAGCCTTAAATTTCATGGGAGACGGTCTATTCATAGCCTATAGTTTCCTTTCTGCTGCAAGTGTAGGCAAGCCACTTCCTCAAGCGTGTGTGTGTGTGTGTGTGTGTGTGTGTGTGTGTGTGTGTGTGTGTGTGTGTGTGTGTGTGTGTGTGTGTGTGTGTATGTGTGTGTGTGTGTGTGTGTAGACAGGAGTGCCCTAGCTGGCCTCCTGTGCCACAGGTTTGGGGCTGAGTTCATTAGTAATTTAAAGGGTCTCTTTCCATGTCTGCTCATATAAATTATTCACTCCTTGTTTTTTTGTTTGTCTTTTGTCTGTGCAATCACTGCCCTGGAAATAACGTTATGCAAAGGGTAAAAATAAATACATAAATAAAATAACAAGGTCTAAATTACATCCAACAGCTCCGTAATTAGGCACCAACGCACGCACAGTTATTTCCTGTAAGGCTAAAGCTATGTTAAGACGCCCAAGTGAGAATTGAAATGAGCCGAGGGTTACAGTAAGTGCAGGCAGTTTAATTTCTAACCAGAACTGGATAGATAGCTGGATAGAAATCAATACACAGGTTTACTTTAAAGGTTATTTTGACTGACAATTAAGTAAATAATGTTTGTTCATTGCAGTTCTATTCCAAAGCATCTAGGACACTATACTCACATTGATGTAGTCCCATTTGCCAACTCCTCCAGCTGAAGGTAACAGTGCAGTATGGTAAGTTAGTCATGTAATGCCTGTTGAATACTTGAGTGTTGCCATGTACCTTTCTCGCACACCAGTGTCGTGCACCAAAAATAGCAGATATACAAGCTCACAACGTGTAACATTGCGGTGCCTTGTGAGCTTGAAGATCTTCTATTTCCGGTGCATGATACCGGTGTGCAACCAAATATAAACAAGACTTAATGCTACTTTGAGAACGTCACATATAGCAACACTCAAAGCTTCAGTTCGAGCCCATTTAAACCGAGGGTGACCTGAAGTAGACATTTGTCCCAGAGTACACTGTCTTGACTTATGTAAGACTGTTATTAGACAGAGCAGGTGCACATAATTGAGGAAGCCTGGACAGACTAGCTAATAGTAAAAAGAGAAAGGTGGTCTTGTCTGCAGAAAGAATGTTTATACAGATGAGATTACCACATTCCATCAGGTTCCCTCCCAAACTGTCACGTCAAGACTTACGGAGCTAACCAAAATACCACAGCTAAACATTCAACACTGGTTTCAATTACAACCACCATCTACAGAAAATTAAAGCCAGGATTCATGAATGCCGATTGCCAAGGAGTTTCAACGAAAGCCACGGTTTTGCACGGATCAACATGCGGTGCTCCTTGGCCAGGTCACTGTGGTATGCAAAGCTTCTTATCTCACACCCTCCTCATATTTACCTAGGGAGTGAATGGCTGTGCCAACAGGCTTGGATCTGGGAGAGAGAGGCCATACAGGCAAATACAAGCACCAAGTGTTTGTGTTGTCTATCTAATAATGTGTATGGAAGTGACCTCACTGCATCGCTATGTGAAATCCTGTGGAAAAACCTGACGACAGGTGATCCACTTGTTGTGATAAGAGAGATTAATTCGATGATAAGACAAGGCAGTGTTGTGTAATCTGGTTAGTGTGCACATGTATTATGTGTAGGGCCCGAAGGGGTTCAACTTAGTAGAAAGGGTGTATTGTGTGTTGCGCAAGCACACACGCACACACACACACACACACACACACACACACACACACACACACACACACACACACACACACACACACACACACACACACACACACACAAACACACTTCCCACCCGTGTTCCCACATCAACTATTATGTGAAACAACTCATACAGTCTAAATAAAAAGCACTTTGTAAATCAAATATACATAACCAGTACCTTGGAACAGGAGTGTTGACAGGCTGGGGGGCGGAGCAGGGAGAAATAATAAGGCCATACACAAACTTGAAAGCAAGAAGTAAGACATACCAATGAAGTTGTCTAAGGATAAACAGAGGGAGATGTTCCCCACAAACAGCCAGACAGCATATCTTCCCTTATGTATTACGTTGTTGGGAGTGGCGGTGTTGTTCCAAATGTTGGGTTTGAGGATGTTTTGAACAAAATCATGAGCACTAGTCTAGAACAGTGGTTCGCAAACGTTTTAGCTCGAGACCCAAATAAGATATTTTAGACATTTGCCAGTCGACCCAAACTAGTGAAAATAGCAGATATACAAGCTCACAACGCGTCGCTTCGCACCACGTTGTGAGCTTGTAGATTGGCTATTTTCACTACTTCTTAAACATTTGTTTTCTATATGGAATTTTTCTCTGATTTCTGATCTCTGAAAAATATCAGATCTTTGGTTTTAATTCATGACAATCTTTGCTGTTCAATGTTTTTTGAAAATGTTTTGAAACAATAATAATAAAAAATAAAAGGGACCCATAAGAATTTGTTCACAACCCACAAATGGGTCCCGACCCCCTGTTTGAGAACCAATGCACTAGTGACTAGATTAGAAGATAACAGTACAGTGTATCTGGGTGGTGAGTAAAGTTGCATTCATACTACACGCCAGTGTAGCAGTGCTGCTGCTAGCGCACCAAAAATAGTCTACAAGTTCACATACGTGTCGCATCGCAACTCGTTGTGAGGTTATAGATCTGCTGTTTTTGGTGCGTGACACTGCGAGAATCTCTATATCAAGCCCTTCAGTGCTATTCGGCAAGCTTGGGAAGAAGCACTGAATACAGCTGATTTATAGTGCGATGGGGAGTCGTCCCACGCACGTCAACATGCGCACACACATACACACAAACACAAACCCGCTCGTTATGCCGAGGAGCGGTAACAGTCACGGCTATCAAGAGGGTAGATGGGTAGTAAAACAAAAATGGTTGGAGGTGGATTTGCAGATTTACGGTGTGATTCCTTGTAACCTCTAGGTGCACCTTTTAGAACAGCGCGGTATATCTGTCTGAGAAGGAGGCCCCGGCCGTCACTGGATACCCTCCCCACTAACTCATCGTCATGGGCAGGGTACTTTCCCCCATGTGTACACACACACACACACACACACACACACACACACACACACACACACACACACACACACACACACACACACACACACACACACACACACACACACACACACACACACACACACACACACACACACACACACACACACACACACACACACACACACAGATCTTGGGGGGGTCTTTTGAGAAGGGCAGGGCACATCTTTATGTTTTTTTTTAAAGCCCGCTGAACCACACAGAAGAAGGTACAGTAACATGACACAGAGCTTTTATCTTTTCATCAGGATATGGACGAGGGAAAAGTGTCTGCTTTGGTCTCTTTGTTGTCACGCTGTGGGAGGCATGCCGGCCCGCAGTTTACACGCTCACGCATGCACATATGCAGTGGTGGGAAAAGTACTTGCGTCCGGAAAGTTAACTTGAGTAAAAGTATGTATTGGCATTTGGTATAAAAATGAAAAGTAGAAGAAAGTACTCATTGTGCAGAATGTCTCATTTCAAGTTTTCAAATGTTTAAACAAAATATAAAAATAAAAAAATAGCAGATCTACAAGATCGGCTATTTTCAAATGGCCAAAATGTGGCTGAAGTGGTTAATGTATGTGTTGCTAATATTCCAAATCTACAAAGTCTACAAATACCTCAAAATTTTACTTAAGTACAGTACTTAAGTAAATGTATTTAGTTACTTTCCATCACTGTATAGAGGGTACAAAGTACATGTACGTCATCACCCATGAACGTCTGTTGTCCATGGCATAGACCTCTCGTTGTTCTGCGGACACTTCAGCCATCTATATGGTCAGTCTGTTAGTCTGAGTGTCCTTGCATACATACATACATGCATGTGTGCCAAGTACAAAGTGGCTGAGTGGGCAGAGAAGCCGTCTGGGAACCGCAAGGTAACCGGTCTGGTCTGGAGGCCAGACCCCCGGGCCAGTATAAGTGTCTGGAGCCCCCGACCCCCGGGCCAGTATAAGTGTCTGGAGCCCCCGACCCCCGGGCCAGTATAAGTGTCCAAGTGTCCCTGAGCAATGTGACTTAAACCAGCTCTCCCTGCATGTGCTCATCAAAGCCACCTGAGCAGCCACCAGCTGGGTTTAGCTGTAAAAAGTTATTTACTCTCCCCCATGGGGACCACAAAATACTCCCCCTAAATGTGTTTACTTTGAAGTCTGAACTCATGCACATCATGTGGCTAACATAGTCTGTAATGTGTATTGTCAGAGGAAAACTGTCAAAAGCACCTGCTTCTATTCTTTCTCCTGGCGGTAAATGTATTGCCTCAAACCCATGAGGCAGACACCTTTTCGGCCCCCTTCCCCATCCCTGCAGCGCATGGGGCCCTTGGCTGAGGCACCGTGTTATTTACTGCCCACAGAGAGAACTCTCTGTGCCGACAGAGAGTCAACACAGCATGGCTGGCTGAGCAGCACAGTAGCGACCTGTCTGAGTACAGTCTCACACATGTGCCGGCAGTCGCTCACACACTTGGAGTCACATGACCCCCTCCCAGGAGACCGGCGGCAGTCAGAGATGTTTACGTTGCCATGGTGACCGCATGGATTGTTGAGCTGAGAGGCAACACAGTAGTAAACACATGCACGTCCAGGACCACGGTTAACTATGGCCACGACAGTGCTACCTCATACCTAATACCTCATATTCTATCTTTTCATATTGTTGTTTTGTTTTCATAAATTAATACCCTATTTTATCCTTTGTCGCATGACAGTCTATAGTGCAAAAGTAGCGAAAATAGGCAATCTAGCATTTCGTTTATAGGAAGCTCTCACTCAGGTGAGCTTTACTGTAGGGGTGGGCGATATGGAAAGATATAATATCACAATATCTTTTCAAGCAGTTTCACGATAAACAATATTATCAAGATATATTTACATGCCATTTGTATGGTTATTTTTCAAGTTACAGACCAAAACACCAAAACCGTCATTCTGCAGAATCATGATATACGATATCTCCGAAAAGGCATATGGTTGAGACATTGTATTGTCTCAACAATATTCATCACCATATTGCCCCCCCCTACTACTATCATGAGGTGAGCTGTACT
>NC_139700.1:23596605-23911605 GCF_964188405.1 Protomyctophum parallelum | reverse complement strand
TTTCTCTTCCTCTTCCTGGAATGAGGTCATAGTCCAGCACAGGTGTAATGAGATCATCAGTGTGCATACAGTATTTGTGCATGTGCGTTTGTGTCTGTGTGTGTGTCCGTGTCTGTGTGTGTGTGTGTGTGTGTGTGTGTGTGTCCGTGTGTGTGTGTGTGTGTGTGTGTGTGTGTGTGTGTGTGTGTGTGTGTGTGTGTGTGTGTGTGTGTCCGTGTGTGTGTGTGTGTGTGTGTGTGTGTGTGTGTGTGTGTGTGTGTGTGTGTGTGTGTGTGTGTGTGTGTCCGTGTGTGTCCGTGTGCGTCCGTGTGTGTGTGTGTGTGTGTGTGTGTGTGTGTGTAGGACAACGCCCTGTGGGAAAATGAAAAACAGAACAGCGCAACCTAAATCTGACCACGGTGGACTTCAAAAGGCATCACATGCATAGATACTACAAACAACACCACGGGCCTGGAAGGATGGTCTCTAGTAGTAGTATGAACCCACGAACTGGAAGGATGGTCTCTAGTAGTAGTATGAACCCACGGGCTGGAAGGATGGTCTCTAGTAGCCTGGTTTCCTGCCTGATTCGCTGCGTTCCGTGATTTGTTTTGTCAAGTAGCGAAGTGACAATAATAATAACTTTATATAAATAAAGTTATTATAAGTAGCGAAGTGACAAACAAATTCACGGAACGCAGCGAATCAGGTTGTAAACCAGGATATTATGGGAGCAGGGGTAGAGGGTGTTCATTGGTCAATGGGCACCACAACATACAGTACACACATTAGCCTAATGATGAGGACTGGTCAATTAAGCAAAATATCCAAAACAACATTAAGGACTAAATAACCGACTTAAACTTGCTCATATACTGTAGGTTAATCGAGAAGCATTTCTTACAACGAATCGACACAAAATTGTTTTAGAATCGACTAAAGCGATTAGTCTGATTAACAATGTAAGCCCTGTACAATATTGCACGCACGCACGCACGCACCTTAGAGTATATATGAATAGATGGCATCCGAGTACTCCTTCCATCCACTTGCATTAAGTTGCTCAAAAGCGCATGAGGCGATTTCACTCCTCCTTCCGCGTAGGAACAGTGCATTCTGGGATGGATTTGCCCCAAACACATGAACGCGCTGCCGTTGAACGTGCACGAACGCTCACAAACTTGCTGCCGTCGTGAATGTGCACAATGATAGTCAACGGACCAGCGCGTTCATGTGTTTGGGTCCACGCTGCAATACCAAATTCGGCCACTATGTCCATTTCGCCTCAGGGTTTCCTCTGGGTGCCGTCTCTATTCATATATACTCTAAGGCACGCACGCACGCACGACACACACACACACACACACACACACACACACACACACACACACACACACACACACACACACACACACACACACACACACACACACACACACACACACACACACACACACACACACACACACACACACACACACACACAGTGCATAACCAATGGGACAGACAGGGTGTGTAGGAACATCGCAGCATGGGCCAAGGCCTGTTTTCTATTAACGCCTCTCTCTTTTCCACACTATCTGCCGATATCCCAGAATCTATTTTTACCTCTTCTTCATCTCTACATCCTCCCTCCCCCACATGAAACTAAACTAAAGACCCGAAACCCCGATACATCACTGAGGATACGTTCTAGGTGCATCCACGCAATGTTTTTTTGTTCTTGGGAACAATCACTGTCTGGCACAGTGGCACTCAAACACTCTGCACATTCAGACTGTACGTGACGCGATAGACGATACCAAGCAGGACAAGTTGAGTACGTACTCCACTCACTAAATCTTATTATAGCCTGGAGGGACGATTGATCCACGATCAGGTGGGTGCGATCTGTGTCTGCCAAACCACCGTAATACAAATTCCATGCCATCATCATCATCATCACAGCCCTACATCAACTTGGCCAACTGAGGAGCGACTATATGAAGTATATGCCAAAGCCTATATAGGGACAATGGGCTCTATATGCACACACACCATTTTGGAAAGAACTTGAACTACTTCCTTCACAGGTGTTACTGCTGATACTGATGAAGGCTCTGTTCCATTCTGGTCAAACAGAGTCAGGGTGCTGCTATTGTGCATGTTGGTTCACTGGAAACACTCTGCTACACCAGTGGGTCTCAACGTGTCCTTGAGTGGGTTCCAACTATGCAGGTGTGTAACTCTGAGAGTGTACAGATGGAACCAAATTAACCCTTTACACTCTTAGAGTTATGGGGGTCCTTGACATTAAAAGGTTTGAGGGTGCACCCGATGTACTATGAATCCACCCGTCCAGTCCATCGACTGCTGGAATTATGCAATCTGAGCCCATACGATGGGGGACTTTTTGAGTAATTTTTGGGTGGAGAACCAGTACCACTGCACACTAAATGGAACAGAGCCTAAATTAGTATCATTGGTAACGCGTATATCTATTCTACGTCCGAACAGACATGGTAACGCCCCGCCTGCCTCTGATTGGCCTACCGACCCTACCGACGCTGCCCTTCTAGCCCGTCTAGCCCCCATGGTTTCACCAGACTGACCTCTGATACGCGAGGTTACTCCGTGGTGGGAAATAATACAAGTACAAGAGCATGGCAGACGCACAACAGTAACTTGTAACTTTAATTTTTGTAGAAGAGGCAAACAAATAAGTGAGATAACTAAACTAAACTTGTGCCGTTTGCTTTGATTGAATGTATTGTATGGTTTGATTTGGCTGTGTTCTAAATTAAAGTGTTAGTGTTAAACTAAATACTATAACAAAGATAAAGATCAGGGGAAAAGAGTCACAATATTACAAGAACTTTTTACACTACAATAATGTTTCAAGTTTGCAAATAAACAGGCCAACGGCATAAACAATATTAGTTTGCCTCCTCCACAAAAATAAAAGTTACTGTCGTGCGTGCCAAGCTGTCATTCTCTTGTATTATATTGCACTTGTATTATTTATTTATTTCCCACCACGGAGTAACCTCTTGGCAGACTATCCAGCATGTATCTTCCACCTCGGAGGAAACTCTGGTAAGGCCGGCAGTGTCGGTAGGCCAATCAGAGGCAGGCGGGGCGTTACCATGTCTATGTAGAATAGATACGCATTGGTAACCCCTGTGAAGGAAGTATACTATAGAGAAGGGGCCCGGAAGTAGGAAGAGTTATTCTGTGTGCATAGAGAGCCCATTGCTCTGCGATTGGCTAGTCTGTTGTTAGGCCGACTGGCTGGTCAATGCTGTGACTTTATCACTCAGTCCACGACATGTCCGTCTATTGTGCTGCCCCAGCCAACAAAATTGCTGATAAAACAGATCTAGATCCTAATCTGTTTGGACGTGTGGAATAAGTGTATGAGTAAGCATACAGTAATGGCCTATAATTGCTAGCTCTGCTGTGGTCACCGCTTAGTACTACTGTACTATATATCCTCCAGACGTCCTAGCCGTCAGTTGGAAACCTTGTATGTCCAAAACTGTTACTTTTCAGGAATTTAAATGTATCTAATGTAGTTATAATTTGGTCATGAGCACTTATTGATTAATATCTTTCAAACGTGAAATATTTATAATTACCCACAAACAGACAGACTTAACCACTTTCAATCTGGTGTCCCTATTTTAGGCATAGGTGTAAATTTCAACACTCACAAAGAG
This sequence comes from Protomyctophum parallelum, assembly GCF_964188405.1. Classification (NCBI taxonomy): domain Eukaryota; kingdom Metazoa; phylum Chordata; class Actinopteri; order Myctophiformes; family Myctophidae; genus Protomyctophum; species Protomyctophum parallelum. The sequence goes on along the minus strand of NC_139700.1, from coordinate 23,907,928 downwards.
CAGAAAGTGCAACTCTACACAGTCACAATGCGTCGTAACACGTTGTGTTGTGACGTTGTAGATTGGCTATTTGCCTCCTATGCCCAGCTTTGTGTGTCTGCGGGTACCAAATTTGAAATCATTTGATTGGCTGAGCATGAAATGTGATGTATGATGATGTATGACGATAAGATCGCCCCTCTCACCTCTTTTCCGTGACACTGTCGCATAACAAAGTTTTAAAAGGGGCATTCATCTATGAAAAGGACATAAAAGGATGAAATAGGGAGACCTCAAGGTCTCACCTGAGAGCGACCATGAGAAATAAACTATTATGAAAAAGAAAAAAAGAGATGGACAATGACTGATTCATCTTTCAAGTATTTCAAAAATGATCTCACTTAATGTCACTTAATTTCCACTATGTCGTAACAATTTAGAGGATTGTTATTAACAGTCAGTCCGGCTTTTCTAATGATTCATTCTCAGTTATGAGTGACCCCGTGTCTGGCCAGTCACAGACTTTCAGAACAATGTTGGCACTTCTCTCTGTTAAATAGACCATTCATTCATCCTGTATGAGATGAGGATGTCAGAATTCTAAGCACCTTCATCAGAAAATGATTACACCAGCAAATTACAGTACTTTACATTCATGTCACTTCAGATTGTGTCCCACTCCCATATCAGTAATCAAAATACAAACAAAAAACGAAATAATATAAAATAAAAGTATGCTGAAAATGTCTTTAGTTTTGGTCTTTGTTAATGTGGTCAAATTCATAACCAAAATTACTCACAACTGTGAGTCAATTGCCTTCACAAAGGGAACACCTATTCTGAACTTAAATCTTGCTCCTGACAAATCCCCTCCCCCAATAATAAACTAAACTAAACTAAACTGAAAACTAATAGAAAACTAAACTGGACAAATATTACAAAAGTCACACTAATTTGGTTAATTCAATCATACAAATGTAATTTGAATGAATACATTTTATGTGCGTGTCCACGCCTAGCGTTTAAGCCATGCCAACTAGCATAAAGAGAGGCCTTGGGCAGTCAAATTCACGTTGAGGCCCATCTCACAGGCAAAGCTTTTGGCACATCTAAAAGCTGTGTTGTCTGACAAAATAATCACTTAACCCACACTTGAAAAGTAACATGGAAGTGAGTGGTGGGAGGGGGGGGGGGGGGGGGGGGTTGGGTGGAGCAGCCCCTCAGGCATGCGCGGGGTTAGGCACCGTGGACCGACAGTGAGAAAAAGCAAAGGCGCCAAAAGAGAAGTGAAACTGTAAAAGCAACGTAGGGCAAGTTCCCAACGGAGGCCATCTTCCCTCTGATCACATGATCCATCAATCACCTGACTGACTAGTTCCTTCTGAAGGCATGGTTTCGTTTCGTGAGCCCGCCGTGAAGAACTGACTAAGCAGAGGATAAAAGGGTTTCCGAGTCATGCTTATTAGTTTGAGGGTCTGAAGTCAGGCAGAGCGGAGTGGGTCGAGGGTCGGGGGGGTTGGGGTCTGAGGTCAGAGTAGCGGGTGGTATGGCGATGTCATGTGGAGGATTATCAGTCCAAAGACCTCGGAGAGGCTCCACTGGCACTGACACCTTCTCCAGGCATTCCTGAACGGCGCCTCCTCCTGCCTTACCCCCTCCCTCCTCCTACCTTACCCCCTCCCTCCTCCTGCCTTACCCCCTCCCTCCTGCCAATGTATATATCATCCTCCTTTTGTGCGTGACTAAAACATTCTTGCAACCCCACCCCACCCCACCCTCCCCTGCGTTCATTCAGTACATGGAAGAGAAGTGACCGAAAAAGACAGAATCTTAATTGTCATCCATGTAGTCAGCTGAAAGATCCTACCTTGTTTCATTTCTCTTAACCTGTTGCCCCTTGGTAGACAATTGGCAGTAAAGTGTTCTCAAATCTATCGTCCCGGTAGTCCTCAATCAAAGTCTAATAATAAGTTAATGCCTCGACAAGAGAGCGGGATAAATCTGTCCAGGGAGTGGTAAGTCAGCCATAACTCAGCTCAGGGAAGACAGGAAGATGGCTTTCGGCTGAGAAATAGACTAGCCAGGGTTCTGGCAGCAGCTCAATACATTCTGTGAAGGCCGGGGTGATGGAGAAAGAGAGAGAGAGAGAGGGGGGGGACACATGCCGATAGTCTCTTTGTTGGCCATTATGCACCAGGCCTGAATACCATTAAATTGGTGCTGTGGTCTCCCCTCCCCCCTCTCCAAAGTTGAGACACGAGTGAGCATGCATGCACACACGCACGCACGCTCGCGCACACACATACACAATTCTTTAGTCTTTACACCGAAAACAACAACTTCAACAGGTGGAAGGCTGAATAGTTGCAAGCTCTGACTGAGCTCTCTTCTCGGAATCGCAGCACCAACTTACCAAGTGCTGCTGAACTGCTGTTGACACTGGTTTCTCATAGTCATGTAGTCCAGTAAAATAAGGTAGTAATGCTCTGTTTGTGCCAAACAGGCCTAAGTATAGCATTGGGTATCTCATTATGGTCACAGCCCCGATGGTGTAGCTATGCTTTGTGTATCATTATGACAGGCTAGATGGCTTTCGCTAGTGAAGGTAATTGCACTGTTGTGACTTAAATATAGCACATCCCACACCAGGGACAGACAAAGACCTTTGTTATCTTCACTGAAACCTGGCTCAGGAGATGATTCGTGCTTTGGGAGGAACATGGATCTCAAATATATATAATCTCTTCACTAACAACACAGTCTTTGACTATATACATTACTTCATCATATCAAGGTGAACCGGAGGATAGAAGGATGATGGAAGGGTACAAGACGAAAGAGTCAGAGATAAACACAGGGTGAACTGGTAAACAAACATCTTGCTCCAAAGAAACAAAACATGCAATGCACACACAGAGCTGCTGCAAACTGGGCAGGCCTTGCTTTTTTTCCTCCAAGCCTTTTTCCCCCCAGACAACTAATGAAGCATCTAAAGAGGATCCTGGTGGTTCTCAGGGTCCACGGGCTGCACACCCTGCAAGCAACCCTCTCTCCATGCCCTCTTTATTCAGAACCAGTCCAAACTCTGGCTCTGAACCAAGTTACCAACACAGCATCCAAAACACAGTTTGAACATAAGGGGATTGCATAAAAATCGCTGAGCCCTGTATTTTTGTGAGCATAAACATGTTGTGGAACTGAACTTCGTTACATTCAAGCTAACGATCCCAACATATGGAGCTAACTATATAGACTGAGTCATTATGCTCCAATATCTGGCTTTCATCCAGTCTAGACCAGTTTGGTTTCATCCCACTGCTATAGGCTTTCTCTCTTTCTTTATTTCTCTGTCTCTCATTCATGCATGGAGCCTCTCAGTGGGCCGGGCAACAAAAGCCAACCAGAGTTAAGTCAACAAGACGTTCCCGATCAAACAGTGACCTCCCCTGTACAAGCCTCCCATCCCGGCTTTGTCCAGGACTTCTGGGGACAGAGTGTAGAGTTAGCACATCATGGGCCCGAGGGAAATAGATGGGAAATTGATCTCGAAATAGAATCACACCGAAAGGATGGAAAGATAAAAGATTTCATAATAAGGTAAAGGGCCCATATGAGGAGCGTCAGTGTGCGATTGATGACGAGCTCAGAAATAACAAAAGACTGAGGGGTGCCATGGACGGAAAGACAGGAAATGCGGGTTGGAGAGAAGCGACCTGTCAGGTGGTTGAGAGCCAGGGGTCAGGGGTGAACAAAGGCTATGTAAGCCCACACAGAGAGGCCCCCCTGGAGCATTCCACGGTGGCCTGTCTGTCTCTCAGCCTTCCTGCTACCCCATTCCCCATTTTGTTTGTCTACGCTCAATTCTCATCTCTTTCTCCTCCATATTAGCTGAGCTCTCATTCTGCCTGTCTATGCCAAAGAGCCTTTATCATGTCAGTCGATTCCCTGACTGTCTGGGGAAAGGCCTATCCAAACACCTGCAACAACAATGGACCTTAAAAGCTTTCACTACACTCGTCAAGTCAGTGTGTACATCTGTGAATTTCTGGATCAAAGGACTGTAGCTGTTGTGGGGAAGTGATGCGACTAAAATCATCTGTTTATAAGCAACATGCAGGCACATGCACAGATTGCATGCACGTATGTGCACACACACACACACACACACGCGCACGCACGCACACACGCACGCACACACGCACACACGCACACACGCACACGCACACACACACACACACACACACACACACACACACACACACACACACACACACACACACACACACACACACACACACACACACACACACACACGCAATGGAGCCTGATCTCAAATAGTAGTTATAGTAGAATTCGTCCTGACGAATAAATTATGCTGCAACGATTTTATCAGATACTGGAGGGCAGACACAGAAAGACCTGTTGAATTTAAACAAGGCCTGTCTGATTGCCATCACCATCTTTATCGGGCGGTCGAGAGATTGAGGGCGTTCTCTAGTGGGTATATGTGTGTGTGAGACTGAATTAATTATGTATTAAGCTGGCGAGCGTGTGCGTGTGTGTGTTTCAGTGAACATGCCAGATGACTAATTAGTAGAGGTGTAACGATACATTTTATATACGATACGTATCTCAAGAACAAGAAGTTAGTATTGATACATTCGATTATTTGCATTGCAAACCGATTCAATAACTATTATTCGCATTGCAAAACGATACGATACAAAGTTTACATTTCCACATACTCTTGAAATTAAAAAAGATTTTTCGATGCAGTTACTATATCGTTACACCCCTACTAATTAGTGGTAAGAGAGAGGTCTATGTGCGGAAGTGTGTGTGTCTCTCCCACATATCCCTGTGCCGGCCTGTGGCTGCATGCCTCCATCAGTAGGAATGCACGGATTGTTGGGTCAGCAGTGGTGACATCATAGCAGGCCATCAGAAGATAACAACGAGGCCTCACCACCAGTGCCAGTCTTCTCCTGATTGCATCAGCCAGCCGATAACAAGCTTTGGTCTGATGATAGGCCCTCCATCCTGCCCCCATTAACCACTTAAGCCCTTATATACTTTGTCATAGGGAAATAGCAAAAGACCCTGATCCGGCACCCAGCCTAATAGGTTGTGGATGTGTGTGTGTTTTTGGCTGTTTTTCAGCCTCCGTTTGCCAAATAGCAATGTTGCGATGGGACATGTTGTGAGCTTGTAGATCTGCTATTTTATCTATTTTGAACACTAGCATCACTGTGAGCTTGTATATCGCCGAATTTTCGCAAATAGATCGGGAGAAGAAAAGAGCAGACCAACTACAGAGCCGACATGCCCAAAATATTGCCAGTTTGAAAGGTGGTTAAATACTTGATTAGTAGATGTGTGAATCTAGTACATTCTATTGAATTATGCACTGTTGTGTAGCAGGTTTTGTCCTACCACAATGCGGAGCTCAAATGTGATATATGGATATATGCTTCGGTGACGCTCGCCCAACTGAAACAGTGTTGCATTTTCAATGGAAAATACAGTATGCTATCTTTGTTATTTTTGTCTGCCTCATCAATGTACAAATCTGGCTTAATCTGCCTGCACTGCATACATAAAGAAAGACATGAAATTCCTCCATGGAGGGCCACACACACGCGCGCGAGCGCGCCCACCCACACGCACGCACGCACGGGTTTAAGTGAGACTTTCACAGTCTCACCTGAGATAAATGGCTTAAGGTCAACAGCTTTACATAGCGGGTCAAAACAGGGTAGCCTGGAGGGATAGAAAAGCTGGTGTTGCAATTGGGTGCACATGACAGTATTTGAAACATTTTAACCACCCAAGATACAAAGGCAAGTGTGTGAGTTTAACTACACCATTACACCATTATGCTGAGTTACACGATCCGTTTACCAAAAATGTTCCACTTCTGACTATGACATACTTTGAGGAGAGATAATGTCAACAAAACAGATGCTGTTGAGAAAGGTGATGGATGTGTGTGTGTGTGTGTGTGTGTGTGTGTGTGTGTGTGTGTGTGTGTGTGTGTGTGTGTGTGTGTGTGTGTGTGTGTGTGTGTGTGTGTGTGTGTGTGTGTGTGTGTGTGTGTGTGTGTGTGTGTGTGTGTGTGTGTGTGTGTGTGTGTGTGTGTGTGTGTGTGTGTGTGTGTGTGTGTGTGTGTGTGTGTGTGTGTGTGTGTGTGTGTGTGTGTGTGTGTGTGTGTAAGAGAGAATCCTCCAGGTCATCAGATAAAGTGCACCTGAGGGAGCGGTTTGTAGCCTACTTTGGGTGTTGCCACAGAAACCATAAACACAGAGCCTGCCATCTGGTTGCGGTTGGTGGAGCCCAAGATGGCTAACTGAGAAGGCAGTGGAGAGGGCACCACTTGAGGACAGTTGGCATGCAAAAAACAACACAAACAAACAAACAAACAGCAGCAACCTACACATAGCTTAAACCAGCAGTTCTCAAGCGTTTTCCTATCAAGGACCCCAAATGTATTATCTGCAGACCTCCACCAAAAAATGTGTTTATGCGACTTCCATATATATATATATATATTATTATGTATTTTCATATATATATATTATGTATTTTCAATTTTAATATTATTTTAATGAATGGCACACGACAACACGTTGTGAGCTTGTAGATTTCTTTTGATTCTATACATTAACACATTTTGCTAGAGACCCCTAACCCTAACCCACTAGGAGAACCACTGGTCTAAATCATATTCCAATCAATATTACAAAAATATCACATCAGACATCACTGAAGCCAAATAAGGGAAAGTGTTTTGTCTTGGAAACTTGAGATGTGCTGCCGTTTTCTTATTTTTGGGGAATTGTGCAATATGCTCACAGGATTTCAGGTTTAGCAGTCCACTGAGAATCCCATTGTTGAAGCACAACTTATTTTTCCCAACAGAGCCTAAATCATGTTTGTCATGGGACAAATGCAACCGAGAGCACACGGCTGCTAATTCTTTTGTGGAATACAGGAAGAATTATGCCAAGTGTACAGTCAGCTCTGAGTACAGCACAGACAAACTTTGAGCCAAGATACTGTACCATTATGTGTCAGTGCTACAGTGATAATTACATTAGCTACAAGACAAGCCACACCTCCTGTCCTCCTGAGTGAAATGTAACCAAAATATGGACCTTAGTTACAAATAGACAAATGTCACAGCAAACCCCACACGTCACAGCTAGATGAAAGCTGATTGCTAATTAGCTAATTATCACATTATAAGTGATGTTACCACGGTGATAAATACCACAGTAAAGAGCATTTGTTACAACAATATTAAGGAATAACAGTAGCTCCCATGTTACAACCACCCATGTGTGGTTACTCTTTGCAACTTAACAATACAGATCAACAGGTTTAGCAATGAGGACAATTGAAACAAAAAGTTTGATCTTGAAAATATTACCACACGATAAACTTGGCAAGCAGGGGCCATTTCTGTTAACTCACCTCCCGCAGTTTAATGGTCTGCCTGACTGCTTGCCTGATGAAAAAGGAGTAGTGGGAGAAACCCTGTCACCCTCTCTCTCTCTCTCTCTCTCTCTGTGTGTGTGTGTGTGTGTGTGTGTGTGTGTCGCTGTGCTACCTGATCCACTGGAGCCTCTGTGTGTGAGAGAGAAAGAGGAGAGAGAGAGAGAGATAGAGAGAGAGAGAGAGAGAGAGAGAGAGAGACACACACACACACACTCATGGTTATGGGGACGGGAGGGGGCAGGGGTACAGAAAAGTGAAGTGGTGCCGCCATTCCCCGTCGCCCTAGAAACCAACGCTCTTTCAAAGAAATTGGCCAATGGCAAACAACAGCAATTGTGTCGAGACAAAAAGTCACATGACCGCCAAACCACCACTCCCTTTGAACAGAGAGAGAGAGAGAGTGTATGCGGGTTAAAAAACAGTCAAGAACTGATAGAAGGAAGAAGATACAAATGAATAGTGGCAAAACAGACAAAAGGATATGGAAAGAGAGAGAGAGAGAGAGAGAGAGAGAACATAGGACACCAGGGAAGTAGGGTGGGGGGCAGGTGTTATCCAGTCCAGTCAAGAGTCACAAGGGGAGACAGGCAGTGAACAGGCCCCACTGTCTGAGTATGAGGACCACTTTCCAGCTCAACTTTAGCCTAATTTATACATACTCAAGAATCAAGAGGATTTATTTGTCACTACCCATACAGGCGTAAGCAGCGAAGATGTGTGATAACAGCAACAATAATAACCAACCATAACACAGCAACAACAATAATAGCAATAATACTGGATATGATAAGAAAAAGGAAAATTAACAAGATGAAATTAAATTAAAATAAATTTTAAGGAATTAGATAAATTCAACTAAAATCAATACTATACTAATTTATATTTCATTATGTGGTAACAAAGAAAAAGATTACTGTATTTAAATGAAGGTGGTCTGTGACCAATATGACCTGCGAGTTCCTCTCATGTACCCAGCATATTCACTACAGCCCATCATCTCCTGAAGAGGAACTACACTCACATGGGTACAGTAACCATACACTTCTGTCACCACCTGAAACTCTACTCTAAAACTTTAGCTATCAACTTCCACTTTAGGCCATTAAATCAGCAAAAGAAACGGATGACTTTATTGTCATGTTACTTACCGTAAGAGCAGAAACAAGGAAGTTATTGGTTTGTCTCGTCAAAACTTTGGAACCTGTTGGCAGATGAACAATTGAATTGTGCTGACCAAAGATGTTCAGCTATCAGCTATTTACACAAAATCGTTTACACTGAAATCATGTATCTATATTTTACTTGACAGGAGGTGCTTGAACACAATCATCTGCCTTGTTTATACCTTGCCTCGTATCCCCCAAAATCACCCTCCTTCAGGTCTCGCGAGCGCCATTTACCAAGAGAAAAGGGCCCAATTACCCCACTATTGCATGGCAGTGACAAGATTGCTGATGAACCATGGAGTGAGAAGACAGAAAAGCCAATGGTGTCTATCTAACAAATGGACAGAAATCTACAAGGCTAAGCCTCTACCATTGATTTATCGAGAAAGATAATGGAGAGGACTAGCTAAGGATTACCACTCCTGTAACAGCTTGTCAATGGATAATGAGCATATTCTGGCCTGGGCTTATTATTTTGGAAAGCTGCAGCACAGAGATTCAAATATTAAAACTATAACTTGGGCCTGCGTTGTTGGCACGCAAACCCTTTGCTTTGTTCTGAAAAGTGGTTCCGCTTTGAACAACAAAGAATGTGGAAGTTAAGATGATAAATTATCGGCTGTATGGCTACACTTACTGTAATGTTTAATCAAATTACTCATTGAGTCGTTGCTTTATAAGCATGTCATCACTACATTCATCGGACAGACAGTTGCCTAACTACGAGTTCACCTTTGAATTCCCACGTTGGCCAAATAAATGGAAGACATACCGGTAATAGGTATAATGTTTATGCAAACAGGACACATTTATAAGAACAGACAGTGTAATCCAGAGAGAGAGAGAGAGAGAGAGAGAGAGAGCAAAGTAAAGTTGTTCATTGTAATGACATCATTAAAAAGATCATCTGAGGGGGGGCAGGAGAGGCCAAATCCCTGTACATACTGAATGAGACTCACCAAGTGTGAGTGTAGAGAGAGAGAGAGAGAGAGAGAGAGAGAGAGAGAGAGATCTCCAGCTGGTAGACAAGCCCTTTTGTCCTCTAGACTAGTGTGAAGCAGCTGGTCAGATGAAGTCACCATAAGAGGGTTTTTCAGGACAGAATTAAAAGGCAAGCAACTACTTCACTGTCCAGCCGAGTGGCAGCCTTATGTTCCAATTTTCATTTCTGCAATATGACCAGAAGTGCAAATGTATCCCGTCCTGGGAAAATTCACCCCACAGCATACAAATCATTTTCAGTGCAGCAAGGCCTTATTAAATCCATTGCTGGAATGAGCCATCATAGCCTATTCTATACAGCCTAAATTCAATTTGGCCTGTCTATATCATCCTGCAGGCTGCAGGCAGCAGGTTTTCAACAATTTGAATGAGCTGAGGAAGATAATGGATACAGATAGGAAGACACGTGTGTGTGTGTGTGTGTGTGTGTGTGTGTGTGTGTGTGTGTGTGTGTGTGTGTGTGTGTGTGTGTGTGTGTGTGTGTGTGTGTGTGTGTGTGTGTGTGTGTGTGTGTGTGTGTGCGTGTGTGTGTGTGCCAAACCAAAGTCAGACATAAAGTCATCATTCTGTACAAGTAGATACTCCACTCCAGCTAATTTGTAATACTAATAATATGCTCCGTCGCCCGTCGGTTACTCAAAGTCAATACTCACTGAAAACAGCCACATATAACCTTGTAGATCGGCTATGTATTGCTTTTGACGCGCAAGCTTACATCAGATTTAACAAGCATGTTGGAGAAAGTTTTAGCATCGTTGGTTCGCTTACCATTTCGGCAGCACTTTCCGAGAACGTACAGGCCCGCCTATTGCCTTATTTTAGCTAGAGTTTTGACTGTACACCGTCCGTCCCGGTGCAGCAACTCATAATGTAGGCTCGCTATAATAACACTGCTCTTGTCTTGTTGCATTGTAATGTTGCAAGTGTTTTCATGGCTCGTGTCACCCTCCACACTAGTAAACAACCATACTTGTTGTTGGCAGCTTCCTTAAAGGGATTATGACATTAAAAAAAAGGTTTTGGAATTGTTCTTATTTTTTTTAGGTTTTCTAATCTCAATTGCACCCATCTCAAACAGGTGCTCTGATTTGCCGGCAGTAAGTGACATCACTTACTGCAAATCCCATATATGTCAATGGGATTTGCCAGCAGATGTCACTGTTTCACTGTGTTGCCTGTTTTCATTGTAGCTCAAAGGTCTTCCAAACCCCAAAGAAAACTTCAGACCACAGAAGATCCACTGAATGTTCAAAGTTCAGGTTTTTTGGGTGTAATTGAGGTCATAAAACCTAAAAGAAAAAGAAAAATAAATGAAAATGAATGTCATAAAACCTTTAAAGGGATGGTGGAATTTGGCCGATAAACTCTAGCCTGGCTAATAAGCCAGACCGAATCAGCCGTTGGCAAAACAAAATTGCCAGGCTAGATAAACTCAACATCAGTAAAGAAAATGTGTAGGTCGTCATATTAAAAAGGTCGACTTTTAATACAAGCAGATTAGCAGAACAAATGCATGGTGCTGCATGTGAGTGGCTGACTGTAAAAAGAAACTAGTACAATGTATTTACTTTTTAAAGCATTCACAGTCAAATCTGCCCATAAACCAACAAAGGCAAAACTAAAATAAGTTGTGCTTTCACATTTGCCCTTAAGTTATAAGTGGAAGGCTTTATGTCTGTAGAATAATAACACATTTTACGAGCCATCTTTCATCCTCACCAAATTTACTGGGTTGCAGCCAGACAGGGATGTTGTGCATGCCACACTAATAAGCCAAACATTTTTTTAGCACCTCAGTCACTTTGCATTTCCATTGCTCATTTCTATTTTGGTTGTTAGTAATATGATATTGAAAGAGTGAAAATGCAACATTTTATATAGGCCTATCTACGGTATGTCAATTTAAACTGGACTAGAAAACCTGACCTTGACCTTTAAGGCCAGGCACCATGGGATGCCAGAGGGGGCACCTTCATTTACAAAACGTTTATGTTTTACTATATAAAAATCAGATTTGCCCCCTCGCCATTTTCAACTCCCCCCCTCAGTTATTTCATCCTGGAGCTGACATATTATATTATCCATGCATGCAGATAATTAAGCATGGTTGGGCGCTAAAGATGGTGATTGCGTCGTTCTGTTCAACACTTTGGTCCTAAATAAAGACTTCTTAGCTCTAGCAGTCTAGCTGGTTCATGGATTGTGATAGAATTAGTTCCCCAGAGGATAGCCTACCCAGTACCCAGAAGGTGAATCATACTTTTCCTCTAGCACCACCCTTAGCCCAATTCACTTGCACACAAGATATGTCAAAATGTAATGGGTGGATTGACATGAAATTTGCTCAGCTCATTAATTCTCCCAGATGAACCTCAATCATTTATTTTAAGTGACCCATGACCATTCCCAGGGCTCCATACTAATGCTTTAGTTGGTTGCACTGCATGGTGCAACATTCTCATATGCCGTAGGTAGGTGCACCAGCATATGACCCCCCAGACATACATACATATAGACAGACCTGCTAAAGGTTCAAAGGTGTCAATATAATGTTTTAGTTGCACTGAACAGACATTTGGGTGCATGTGCACACTGGAGCCCGGTTTCCTATAGCCTCAGGTGAAAATGTCAAGTAAGTTTTAACACTTTACACATGTAGCCTACTGTACGATATTTCATAATCATATTGCAGGATGAGCTGAGTCTAGCACCACCATTGGGTCAAAATAAATGTCTGTTCTAAACTAAGGCACTCTAAACTAAGGCGTGTGTGTAGGGGTGCGTGTGTGTCCGTCTGTCGATCCAGAGCTAATCTCACAAACCACTGTAATGATCAGTGCCAAATTTGCTGTGTAGAAAGTATCTCCATTACTATTTTTCAAAGCAACCAAAGGTATGGCTACAACCCGCCTCGTGCAGCTCGTTCAGATCAACCAACGCAGGGAGGCTGGCAGAACAGACACAAAAAAAGCCATGACCACGCTCCACACGTCCGTGACTCTTCTCCCTTCTGTCTCCAAATCAGCAGCCGGGGGTGTGGAGTGGGAAATTTGGTATAGGCTATATGGTTTTTTTTATTGGCCTAAAATATTGTCTCGTTTATCAAACACAGGATAAGATGTAAATTCCATTGTGCAAGCACATACCTAAGAGTGTCGTTGTGATGAATGGTAGAATGTCTTGGTGTCATCTTGTCGTCTTGGTGATGAGTGGTGGTGAATGGTGGGAGCTGGATACGCATCATCAGTATAGTGTATCCTTGGATCTTGGGATGTTTCGGCCCGTACTATACACCCTCCCCAAGGTGGCCAGCTACAGGCTGATCAGACCTGAGCTTGCGTTAATCCAGACTCGACACGAGAAAGAGAGCCATGCATGGCAAACTTCTAGCGGGACTATGCATGGCAGGGGCGTCCTATTCCCTGAGTCAAGCCAAAGCTGACCGCATACCCCCGGCTTGCTACTTCGGTGCCCAGCAGGGGTCTTTCCTTCTCATAAAAAGCCACTGGCTGCTTCTCTCGGCTGCCTCCGATAAAGCTTTGATTGCTGAGCGCTGGTTCTGGCCTCTGACTCCCAGGTCTGCAAACAGTCTGGTGGTAGATCTTGCCACAAACCCTCTGCATCCCACCTCTACTGGGTGGACCTCAGCGTTCCAGCCGCGGTGTTGTGCTTCAGCAGCGAGCTCAGCATAACGGAGGTGTTTTCGCTCATAAGCCTCATCCACTGCGTCCTCCCAGGGTACTGTGAGTTCGATGATGTACACCTTTTTTTGAGAAGGGGACCAGAGCACCAGGTCAGGTCTCAGGGTGGTTGTAGTAATCTCTTGAGGAAAAACCAGCTGTCGGCCAATATCAGCCAAAATGTTCCAGTCACAGGCTAAGCGTAGCTGGCCTCGCTCAGATGGTGTGGAGCAGCTCCTGGTCACCTTAGCCCCCTCCCGGACGAAGGTAGTTGCCCGTTGTTGGTTGGATGGTGGTGGTGGTAGGGAGTTGGTGGCAGCTCGTTTGTCCTCCAGGGTGGATGCAAGGACCTTGAGGACTTGGTTGTGACGCCATGTATAACGTCCTTGGGTGAGACTGGTTTTGCACCCTGTGAGAATGTGCCTGAGGGTGGCTGGCGTGGAACATAGGGCACACGCCGGGTCTTCACCAAACCACTGGTGAAGGTTAACTGGTGTTGGAAGGACATCGTATGTAGCTCTGATGGAAAGCTAAATTGTCTCGCTTCCATGGCCCACACTTTCCAGCTGATCTTCCTCCTCTCCACACTGTCCCATCTTGTTCACTGTCCCTGTTTGCCAAGAGAGACTGCCTTGGCCCACCGTGCAGCTTCCTCCTGGTGGCGTACTTCCTCCACCACCATTTTCCGCCGTTTTGATGCTGTGGCCTTACTCCAGGCTGGGGGGGTAGCTGTTAGCCCAAGGCCTCCTCTTCCTTGCTGGACATAGCCCACAATGTCAGCATGTTTGAGGGCTGCTGTTGCTTCCTCCACTGCTTTGGCTGGTCTCCATTTGCGCCCAGTTGCTAAGCTTGGTGCATTGTTGCTCACCACTGTGTCTCTAGATTCATTCAGTGTCATCTATAGGCTATACATACATTCATGAATCCACTTGCTGACCGGGTGTCGGTATTGAGCAATTTGTTTTATAGGGGTTTATATGTGACCATACCATTAACATCTTTATGCATTTTATTATGCTGGCTTGCTGTAAATTGCTCGTTGCATCGTTAAGAAAGCTATAAAAATGGCAAATAATAGTTCTTGTCTACACCTTGATTTGATGTCTTAATTTGCTTGTAAAGATTCCAACCAAAGTTGCATTGTACGTGTTGTCTACAGTAAATAGCATGATTGGAATTTTCCTTCCAGCGGTATCATGTAGGCTTCCATACCTTCACCTGGGCCTGTCTGAACTCATACTGTAGACATCTCCACAGGTACAATGCCTGTTGGGATTTGTTACTTTAAAAACCCCAGAATATTTCAAAAATGTAATATTGGCATGTCTCTAAGAGTTTCCCTGTAATAATAGCTCTCTCTCTCGCATGCACGCACGCACGCATGCATGCATGCACGCACATATGCGTCTGCAGCTACAGTCAGGATGTATATGAATGTGGGCTGTTGTTGCAAACGCATTGCATGACCCTCCAGGCTCTGATAGCTTTGATGGGGTCTGCAGGGAGCTGCAACGGCATCCTACCTGGCACAATAATGAATCTCATCCAGTCACAACAGACAGACATTTTGTGCTGCTGTGATTCACAGCAGCATAAGTTGACACCGTTTTCCTCACTTCAGCCAGGTAACTTGCAGCTATCCATCTGGCATTTTCTGTGCATTTCTTTAAAATATAGAGGGCTGTCAATCGATTAAAATATTTAATCTGATTAATCGCATGATTGTCCATAGTTAACTGTGATTAATCGCAAATTAATCGCATATTTTTTATCCGTTCTAAATATACCTTAAATCAGTGGTTTTCAAGATTTTTCATATCAAGGTCCATTATTTATTCTGCATTTGAGCCACGGACCACCATTTGATGACATTTAGCCTTCCAGACCCAAACTAAAGAACTGTATTGATGTTGGCCAATGGTACCATTACGAGAGAAAACAGGCCATGTTGATCAAAATAACATGTTTTCTAAGTTTTCTAATTGTGTAGACTTAAATTAACTTAAGTAATGCAGCTGTTTAACAATTATTCAACTCTTCAGTGTAAAATTGCCATGCATCTCTCAACCATTCTGTCAAACTTCACAGTGCGTTAATCGCATGTTAAAAGAAATAGTGCCGTTAAAAGGATTGTGAGTTAACTAGTTAATAGTGCGTTAACTTTGACAGCCCTAAAATATACATTTTGTTAGTCGTAGTAACGATAGTTAGTAATAACAATAGGCGTAGTAAAAACATCACCATCCCTCTACGTTTAACACAATTAGTTAATCTAATTAATTAGAAGATGGTGGTGTATTTGTGTAGGAATAATAGTCTTTTTAATTTGATTTCTGTTTACAGCACCCCCATCCCAGGCCTCTTCTAATCACTGTACACCTTCCGGAGGCCTTCTGCTTGTCTAAAATGTTCCCTCTTCTGTTCAACGCTGTATAAAGAAAATACAGGTTTTATCGAATAATAATATGCTATATAGTAATAACTAGTGCTTCCTTAGACTTGGCTACTAATTGAAGCACAAATAACAGTTACAACTAACAGAGTAATCAAAGTCTTCAGTACATAAACAACAAAACGTTCTTTCTGTGTTTACCCACATAACATACCATACCCACCTTGTTTGTCACATTGTTATGGTAATAACTGGGGAGTGAAACAGAGCTTCTCACAAACCAGGTGTCTCAGTCCCAACCAGCTGTGAGAATATTACCCCAACAAGAGTGGACAGGAGGCCTTGTAGCTATTCTCCCACCATAAATGTCAACTGTGTGATGGGAAGTATCAGCACCAGTAAGCAGGCATTTGCTTTAAAACAAAACACCCAACAGCAGGGAGTGAGTTCCAAGCAATCCCACAGAGCAGCCAGCCGTATGGTGAGAGAAGATTGCAGAGCAGCAGACGATCGGCAGAGAACGTGTGTGCGGGAGAGCAGTGGAGCTGAAGACTAGAGATGGACAGACACTCATTAGCTTATTCAAGCAAGTAAAAAGGAGAAAGAAAAAAAAGACATCTTCATCGTTACATAATATCTATCTTGTGGTTGAACCTCTGGGTTTCTGTGGACACACGAGCATGCAAGTTGAAACATACACCCACCCGTGTGCTGTGTATTCTTAAACCCTACACCCTGAGTGTTCTTTGCGGTTATGATGACAACCGGTCCTCTGTTATTCTGTGACTTTTGTTTGTATCCTGTTGCTGGAATCAATAGATACATAACTGACATATGGAAAGGTGATTGCATGTGTGTGTGTGTGTGTGTGTGGGTGTGTGTGTGTGTGTGTGGGTGTGTGTGGGTGGGTGTGTGTTTGTGTCTTTCTGTCTGTCTGTGACAATTCCAGGTATCCAAACACAAGACTGGGCATGTTCAAGATATCAGCATATGGTGGTTGAGGCGGTTCACCTGCTGAAATGCCACGCGAACAGCCGAGTGACAAAACAAAAGTGCTACAACTCTCATGCCCGTGCCGTCTGGAACAGATTAGGGATCAGATGTGATATATGTCTGTGTCTTACTTCTAACTGTGAGCCTCAGAGCAAAACTGTATAGTCTCAATATGTATCTGTGTATTTCTCTGTGTCCCATTATACAGCATCGCACGCACGCATACACGCACACACACACACACACACACACACACACACACACACACACACACACACACACACACACACACACACAGCTCAACTCTAAATATTGTTGCACTTGTTCAGTAGTCACTGTAGTATTATATATTTTTGTTGATGTCACAAAACAGATTGTTGCTGATTGTACCAGGAGGAACACTTGCATATGACTTATGATGCTAAAGGTCACCCTTGATCTGGCCACATACAGGGAAAGGAATGCAGAACATGAATCTCCAGTTTCCAGGTGCTGAGCTAAAGGGGAGTGTTCAGTTTGTTCATTCAAGAAGGTTGGAGGCATATAAATTTGATGTTTTACATACCCTCTAGTGGCCTCTAGTGAGCTGATGCCAGTATTACACATACCTGCAACGATAATCAAATCTCCGGAACATTAACATCAGGGATGGCTATTGGCGTTGAAGGATCATTTTAAAAGCACAGTTTAACAAGATAATTTCTGTGACACAGCATTTTGGTTTTTTTTGCAATCAAACAAATACTGAGGCTTGAATGTTCCTGTGAAACCAGAATTGTAAAGTCATGAAAGTGTTCACATTTAGGTTAGGTTATTCACACTGACTGTGTTAATGTTTAGGTTGTGTTAATGTGTCAATGTTTAGGTGAGGTTCATTTTAGGTTTATGTTAGGTTAACCCATTTAGACCTGAGAACAGATTCTACAAATGTCTTCTAAATTATGACGGTTTTCTGTAAAACCTATGTTTCTAGGTATGGTGCTCAACCTTTTTCATGTCAAGGACCCCCAGAAATATCTGTAATTGGCTGCCGACCCCCATCTGAAAATGTGTTTTTCCAGGGACCAGGGGAGAAGCAAAGATTTGAGTTAAAAAGATTTGCACTGAAATAATATACATATTCAAATATTATGCGCCACATTGTCACGATAAAAAAAAAAAAGCAGATCTACAAGCTTGTAGGGCGGCAGCGAGACGCCGAGCTACGAGCTTGTAGATCTGCTATTTTTGAAAAACTTGTAGATCTGCAGGGTTCCCGTCCGTTTAGGTGTCAATGTTTAGGTGAGGTTAATTTTAGCTTTATGTTAGGTTAATGTGTTTTAAAGCTCCACTCTGAAATGTTTATATCCTACTGGGGATTCGAACCAGCAGGTCCCCTGAGAAAATGCTAAACTTTCTTTTTTTTTGAACTTTGTTTTTATTCAAAAGTTTTCTTTTCTTTTTTTTTACACCAAATAATAAGAATGATCAAACACGATTAAAACATACGAATCAATGAAAACAAAAAACTGAAGAAAGAAACAAAAAACATACAGAAAAAAGAACAGAAAAGAAAAACAGCTTGACATAACTACTATAGTACAGCATTTCCAAGTTGAGTTAGGCAGGAGAGGAACTGGGGACATGGCTCACAGTACACTTCAGAATCAATTATAAAAAAGCATTTTTGTTTTTTGACACAACCACTTCATGACATTTTTACAGATCCAACAACCTCTACACATATATTGAAACACCCAAATACAATATCACAGAAGTCCATTTAAGTATGAAACTGTCCATTTTTAATTGTAACCTTGCGGTCATTTCTTCCATTATATAAACCTGCTTCAGTCTCTGCTTCCATTGGGTTATTGTAGGTGGCTTTATTTCCTTCCAATTTACTGTTATCATCTTCTTAGCAATCAGTAAAAGTATCCTTAATATGTAACTCCATGCACGCGCCTCCTCTGGTATAATACCAAGCAAACATAACTCAGGACCAAAAGGAATATTCAACCCTAAACATTTTTCGATTTCCTTATTAACCTTTTTCCAAAACCCTGAAATTATTGGACAGTCCCAAAAAATGTGTGTATGGTCCCCGATTTCCCCACAATTTCTCCAACACAATTCTATGGATGGTGTTTTCACATATGAGGAGATGACCAGAGGAGTATTGAAAAACCTAGTTATGAGTTTCCAATCGAATTCCTTCCACATCTGGCTATTTATTCCCTTGTGGCAGCCTTCACACATATCCTCCCAGGTTTTGTCTTCAATAATTATATTTAGTTCCAATTCCCATTTATCCTTAATATACCATGTGTTTTGAGAAACGTCATCCAGTGCTTTATATAAATTGGAAACATGTTTTTTAGTCGGGAAATTTTTTTCTGCAATACCAATGAAGTACATCTCAATATCATTTGGAGTCTTACTAACAAGCTCTCTCTCTCTATGGTCTGTGATATAATGTCTTATCTGGAAGTACCTGAACAAATCACTTGAAGGGAGTTTAAATTGCGTCTGGAGTTGAGCAAAAGATTTAAAGATCGTTCCGTCAAATAACTGGTTTATGGTTTTAAGCCCCTTATCAGCCCAGCGACTGAATCCAGTGTCGCTTATGGATGGCAAGAAATCAATATTACCCACTATTGGCATTGCCCTTGAAACTGACCCTGGTCCCCACAATGTTTTCTTAACTGCTTCCCACACCTTTAACGTATGCTTTATCCATTCATTTCCTATTTTAATTTTGTTTTTATCCATTGTTTTTTTATCAAGGAAGGGTAATGTTGACAGAGACACCCCTTTAATTGTGCTCTGTTCTATTTGGTTCCAAACTGTCTCTTCATCATTACTTATCCATGCTACAATTGCAGTCAACTGAGCCGCCCAATAGTAGTGCTTTAGATTGGGAAGGCCTAGGCCTCCCCTATTTTTTGGCAAAAGAAGTGTTTTGAGCCTTATTCTGGGCTTTTTATTTTGCCAAATAAATTTAGAAATCATTCGGTCCAGCGCCTTGAAGGTGGAGATGGGAACTCTGACAGGCAAGGACTGAAACAAGAACAGAAGTCTAGGCAATACGTTCATTTTCACCGTTTCAACTCTACCCAATAAGGAGAGAGGAAGAACATCCCATCTCCCCAGGTCATTTTTAATGGCTCTAATTAATTTTGTATAGTTTGCCTCAAATAATTGTGTAGGATTTGGTGTAATTACAATTCCCAAGTATCTAAACCCTTGTTTAGACCAACGAAATGTTACATCATTGTTTAGTTGTGTAGGCCAGGACCCAGAAATCATCATTGCCTCTGATTTGCTTTCGTTAATTTTATAACCTGAGACGGAACCATAACTTTGCAGGCATTTCATGAGTGGGGGAATAGAGAGAATTGGATTTTTTATAAAGAGCAAAACATCATCGGCGAATAGCGCCACCTTGTGGACAAACCCTCCATCATCTGGAATGCCTTGGATCTGAGTATTTCTGCGTATAGCTTCAGCTAAACATTCTATGCTGATTGCGTAGAGAATCGGGGATAATGAGTCCCCCTGTTTTACGCCCCTCTCAACCCTGAAAAAATCTGAACAGTGACCATTAACTCTGATTCTTGATTTGGAATTATTATATAGCAAATTAATCCAAGAAACAAATTCTTCTCTGAAACCCATTTCCTTTAAAGTCTCTTCTAAGAAGAGCCAATCTAATCTATCGAATGCTTTGACACCGTCAAGGCTAAGAAGCATCGATGGGTCTTTATCCCTTGCAGCTAGTGACTGTATGTTTAATGCTCTCCTGATATTATTTGTCCCCTGTCTTTTCCATATGAAGCCCGTTTGCTGGGGGGATATTAATCGTTTAATGTACTTTTGAATTCTATTTGCTAATATAGAGGTTAGTATCTTGTAGTCCACGCACAGAAGACTGATTGGGCGATAACTAGAACACTGTATGGGGTCTTTTCCTTCCTTATGTAATACCGTTATGATGGCCTCTGACCATGATTTTGGGGGATCCCCTGTTGATAATACAGAATTATATAATTTGCATAGCCTGGGAGAAAGTTCGTTTGCAAAAACCTTGTAGTATTCCCCTGAAAAACCGTCTGCTCCTGGAGATTTATTATTTTTTAAGTTGGAAATTGTTTCCCTTATTTCCTCCTCAGTGATGCGTTTTATTAGTTTGGATGCTTCCCCCTCTGCCAATTTATTTAATTCAAGGGGTCTCAAGAATTCAATGATCTTTTCTCTTTTAAATTCTTGTTCTTGCCCCTTGTATAATTGTTCGTAAAATTTTGCAAAGGCATCCGAGATCTGCTTAGGCTGCGTTTCAACCAGGTTGGTTTCGGGGTGTCTGATCTTAGCCACAGCGCGACCAGATTGGGCCTTCCGGAGTTGAAAGGCCAACAACCTGCTCGCCCTATTCCCCATCTCATAATATTTTCTATTAGTATACCTAAGTGCCCCCTCGGCCTTGTGTGTTAATAGCTCATCTAATTGTTCTCTGGTTTCTTTTAATTCTTCCAGTGTTTTCCCATTCCCAAACTGTTTGTGTTCTTTTTCTAGTCCTTTTATTTTGTTTTCCAATTCTTGTTGTTTTGCAAGCCTTTGCTTTTTTATTCTCGCTCCTATAGAAATAATCTTCCCTCTGATTGTGGCTTTACCTGCATCCCAGACTACTGAGGGTGAAACAATCCCATCATCATTTATAGCAAAGTACTCCAGAATGGCACCCGTTATTTCCTCCTTAATACTAGCATCTGATAATAATGAGGTATTAAGCCGCCAGTACTTTAAGTGGTTAACTGACTCAAAGCCAACTTTCATAGAAACTGGGGCATGGTCTGAAATAGTGATCTGTCCAATAGTGCATTCTCTGATACGAAAAAGATCCTTCTTTGACACACAAAAGTAATCCAACCTAGAATAACTGCCATATACTTGGGACATAAATGAAAAATCCCTTTCATTTGGGTGGAGATGTCTCCATGCATCTACCAAGCCTAACTCCCTCATCACGTTTGTTAAACCCATGGCCTTTTTGGATAGAGTTTTTGTTGATGACGGTAGTTTATCCCACTTATTACTCAAAGTACAATTCTGATCTCCTCCCATGATTATAAACCCCTCTCCTTTATCTGCAATTAATGCAGCAATCTTTTTACTAAACAGAGGGCAATCTTCGTTCGGGGCATACACATTCAAAATGGTGACCTTTATGCCTCCTAGTGTCCCAACCACCATTATATACCTGCCCTCTTTATCCTGGAAGGTTTGCTCATTGCTATAATATACCGATTTACTGAATAAAATAGCCACCCCTCTCTTCTTACCACCCGCATACGACGCTCCGTACACTTGATCTACCCACTCTCTTTTAAGTTTTGAGTGTTCAATCTCAGACAAATGAGTTTCCTGTATCAAAGCCACTGAGCACTGCATTTTCTTCAATTGACTAAGTATCTTTTTCCTTTTTATAGGGTTGTTGAGACCCTTTATATTATAGCTAATAAAATTTAAACCTGCCATATTCTTTGCTTTTCATTTTTACATGCCTCCCCTCCTCACCACACAAGCCCAACTCTGCACCATAAACACACACAATGAATTCAAGCTGTATAAACACTGAAAAATAAAAACAACAATCAAAATTCCCCGTAGAATGCTCCAACCCAAAAACCAAAACACACAACACCCCTTGGAACACCCTGGGTAGAGAAAAACACTCTTGTTTTGCACAGAGTGCAGCTGCAACGGGCCACCTCCTGATGTCGCCCTCGTCCCATTGCTCGATTCGCATATCTCTTAGAGCATGCATTGGTCCCCCACCTCTACCCCCACTAAAACCTATCTGAAATTAAGAAAAGAGGAATACTAGGGATACTTAGCCCCCCCCCCCCCCTCCCTCGGCAAGCACCCCCCTTGATGATACTGAAATAAAACCATATCGAGGATATTCCCATGTCTCGCTGTCCCCAAAATACACTTGTTACCCAACATATATTTGCATAATTGTCATTAATAACCAAACCAAAATGATACCTCTGTATTTAGCCTGCCGCCCCCTTCATATATTATTCACAAACTCCACATCAGTCAAAAATAAAACAAAAAAAACAACTTAACAAATCCTTGTGGACTGACCTTCATTTTTACACATTTTATCTGTCCCCCCCCTCCCACATTCCCACCCTCTCCCAAAGCATTCCCCTATATTCAAATAATAACCATTGCCTTAGTTTTCTTTTTTTACCTTAAATTCTTATTATACTAACAAATGTTTCAATTCGTCGCAACATCCCTTCAGATGATACTGACCTCCAGGACGTTCATAGATGTGATTCAGAATATCTGGATACCTCTCTGTCCTAGACGTCCTTGGCTGGGATACTTTAATGTCCGTTGCTATTCTTCTTGGTCGTCATCTTGAATGGTGAGTCTGTTGTCATCGGGATTCAATGGACTGCATTTTTTTATGGCTCTGATGTCCTCCAGGTTCAGTTGACGGCTCCTTCTTTTCCCTCCTTGTGTCTTCCACCCGTCCTGCGCCAGCTCCCTGTCGAACATGTCTTGTTCCTCTGCATCCACGATGATTTCAAACTGCTTCAGTGTCTCTCTAGCATCCAGTAAAGATGGGAAGACCTTCTCCCCGGTGTCCAAGAAGATCTTTATTTGGGCCGGGTAGATGGTGCGGGCTTTGATTTTCTTATCTTTCAGCTTTTTAATCACTTCCCACACTGCCTTTCTCTTTCTTTGTAGATTCTGTGAGTAGTCGTGGTCAAATGCCACTCTCCTTCCCTCATACTGGATGTTTCCCTGTGACCACGCTTGCGCCAAGACTGTCTGTTTTACCCCATAGTCAAGGAAGCGAATGATTATGGATCTCGGTGTTGCTGTCGGCTCCTTCGGTTTGGGCACTGTGGCTCTGTGCACTCTCACCACCCTTACGGACAGTTCTTCTTCTAATTGCAAATTTTCACACAGGAATCTTTGTATAAAGCCAGGCATATCATTCTTTTCTGCGTTTTCTTTTATGCCATACACACGGATGTTGTTTCGACGTGACATATTTTCCATTTGGTCACACTTAGCAGCTAGGCTGGACTCCTTTTTTAGCAAGTAAGCTAATGCTCTGTCATGTAGCATGCTCCTGTCTTCTGCGTCACTTACTCTTTGCTCTGCCGTAGCGACTCTCTGGTCCAACATGTCCATCCGTTGTTTTATTTCAGTCATGGATGCTTCCAGTCTGCCCAATGAGGTCTTTGTGTCCCTATAAAAGTCACTGTTTTCAGCTCGGAGCTTCCGCAGCTCTGTTAGCATCTCCGACTCCACGTTCCCTCCAACAGCCATGGCTTGCAATGATTCACCGGTTAGCTTTAGCTGCGTTAGCTTCAGCTGCCTTGTATTTGGTCTTAATTCAGACTCCTCTGTGTTTCCTTTGCCCGAACTTTTCGTAGTCTTGCCTTTCACCATTCTTTGACGACCATTTCAGTATATTTTCGTATTCATTTGTTAGGTTTTGATTAGTTTTAAGGCTATTTTGTAAATAGGTTCAGCGGAGCTAGTCTTTCACACGTCTACCTCGGTCATGACGTCACCGGAACCCCAATGCTAAACTTTCTACCTTGTAGTCACCCAAAAAGAAAATAATTTTCCAAATGTCATTATGCTTTAGTCTGAACATTGCAACAGACACAGCACTAGAGGAGCTGCGCTGAAACTTTTTTCCCCCCAGTTACGTAAAGGAATCAGACAATTCATGAAGGATGAAGGGAAATTAAGCTAAATAATTTCACCACTTTGCTGTCTGTAAATGTCGCTAATGGAAATGACAACATGCAGATACATGGACAAACTCTCACATGGCAAGTGAGTATAGCATGAAGTAAAGTAGTTTTGATAGCTACCGTCCCTATCTAGTTTTCATGATTCTGAATCCATTCCAAGCATTAGTTTTGAACAAAAAACACTCTTTGGGCTAAAAAACACAAATGTGATGAGGTCAGCACATTTGGGCATATTTGCACAAGTGCCTATGGCCAAATTTTGGCCAAGGAGTGTTTTTCGTGCAAAACTAATGCATGGAATCCATGGAATGGATTCAGAATCATGAAAATCCCCTAGTTTCACATGCTACTTAAAGCATAATGAAATGAGGAAAATGTTGCCTTATATAGGTTGTCTCTGGTGTGGCATACAACAATGGCCATGGTTTGTTTCCGGCAGAGCAGGCCTCTCATTCTGTGGACCATCAAATGAATAGAAAAAACACAAATAAAAAGTACAGCATGACATCACAGGTTAAACTCTATTCCTTGAGCTTTTGGGCCTGTGGCCCCTCCACTATTGAGAACGCTCAGGGGAGATATAACATTATGACAATCAGGCATATCTAAATGGCTGTACTGTACTGTACTGTACTGAGAGAACATTGCCCAAAATATCATTTTATTCACAAAAGAAAAGTTATATGCATATCTTTCTGTGGCTCCAGATGATCCCTGTGCTTTAGACCCGCTGTTGACCTGCCTGTCTAGCATCAAATGTTGGATGAGTGAGAACTTTCTCAAGCTAAATGAGGATAAGACAGAAGTTCTCATAATTGGTTCTAGTAATAATAAGCAGACTTGACAACCTAACTGTAGAAACTAACAGTACAGTAAAGAACCTGAGGGTTATTATTGATTCTGAATTGAACTTTAATTCACACATTAATCATGTCACCAAGATTGACTTTTTTCACCTTAGAAATATTGCACGAATAAGAGCCTATTTGTCCTTGGACGATGCAAAAACGCTAATCCACGCCTTTGTTTTTTCTCGGCTTGATTACTGCAATGCACTTTTTTCAGGACTGCCTAAGAAAACAACTGACAGATTACAACTTGTCCAAAATGCAGCAGCCAGAGTTTTAACTAGAACTAAGATGAGAGAACATATTACTCCAGTTTTGGCATCACTGCACTGGCTTCCGGTTGTTTTTAGGATTGATTTTAAAATTATTTTACTTGTCTATAAAGCTCTCAATGGTCTCGCACCTTCCTACCTACATGACTGCCTGCCTAAATATGTCCCAAACCGCCCCCTAAGGTCTTCCACCGCCGGCCTGCTCGCTTTGCCCAAAAAAATGGCAACTAAAAAATACGGGGAAGCAGCTTTTTGCTTCTACGGGCCGTCGGCATGGAACAAGCTCCCACTGTACCTTCGTCAGGCAGCCTCTGTAAAGCTCAGCTCAAGACCCACTTCTACAACATTGCCTTTAATTGATCTTTTATTTTGTATTTTTTCATGTCCTCACTGTACTGCATTACTGCTTGTTTTTTAATGTCGTTGCCTTGCTTTTCTTTTATTCTCCATTGTTCTGTAAAGCACTTTGAGTCATGAAAGGTGCTATACAAATAAAGTTTTATTATTATTATTATTATTAGATTTAGGCCTGTCGCATGAGGACATTGATACTTCATTGGTGAGCTGCCCCAAGTTGTTGAGCAGTCATCAGTGTCTTGTTCAATCTAGTACTCAATAATGGTTATCATTATCGGCCTATCCCAAATGCTAAAAGGGTTTCATCTGCGGATTCGGGTTCTTGGAAACGCCCCCCAGCCACTGCGTTAGTTTTACTGAGGTTAAGGTTAGGGTTAGGTTAGGTTTAGGTATAGTTTTACTGAGGTTAAGGTTAGGGTTAGGTTTAGGTGTAGCTGTCAATCACAGCGACTGGCCAGTCACAGCGCACCATTTACTCAAACCCGCGGATGAAACCATATTCGCATCCCAAATTAACATTCATTCAGAATCCTGGTAAAAGGGCAATCATTTAGTCGCTGCACAAACTATCCCTTGGTGTTTTACATGTAACACTTTTGAGGAAGGTGGATCAGAGTGATTGAGCTGTATTATTATTATTATTATGGAAAATACCTCTGAGCAGTTACAATTATGCAGAATTTAACCCTGAGGGATCCATGTGTGGCATCACACCTTTAATAATCACAGCTAAACAAAACAAAAGTCAAGAACTCTTCAGGAAATGTTATGTAGCTGTAAATATAACCCAAATAGTTCATTTTCACTGTCTCAGTGACAGCTCTGCTCTGCTGAAACAGATGCCTCGCCCTGCTTAATATCTGTCTATGGTGCTTTTTCCACAGTGTAGGTCAGAACATAACCGACTGTTCTCATGGGAAATCCCAGGAAATTACATCAGATCTCAAAGCAGAGCACTGCTCTTGCAAAGTTATTTAAGTCAATAAGTAGTCACATTGTGAATGTTCAGCCAGATGTCCTACCCGTTCCTCCCACCAGGGCATTCATGCTCTGAACTTCTGATTTCAGTCCAGGTGTGAGCTCCCCCTGCTGGGCTCCAGGGTGTGATGCGGAAGATGTTTCTGTAGCACTGCCCTAGCCGTATGAGGACGCAGAATAGGTGGTCTATCTAGTGGTCTGCTGGGTTGGTGTTGGCTCGTAGACTGCATCCTCATCCCGGTACTGAAAGAAAGAGCCTTTGTTTAAGTACATTCATACTTCTCAAAACCTACCTCAAAATATATTGCGATAATACTTTTAATCAGTCAAAATGAGCTGAAATTAAATTAAATCAGTTCAAAGGAATCCAACCAGAAAAACGTACAAGATACTAAGAAGCTTAATAGATTCAAGATCCAAATAATGCCTGAAAGATGATGTGTCGACTTGGTCCAATTAACTTTATAACTCCATACCATGGATCTTGGAGGCCTCCATCTTTCAGGGTGGTTGGCCGATGGGGTATCTGTGTCTTCAAGGACCATAGAGGGGCTTTAGTTTATACACAGAAAAAGTATTATTCATTCACACAAAACTAAAAACAGGCACTTTAAGTATAACCACCTCTTTGACCCTCTGAGATCCCAGTTCGGAGACTGTGGTTTGTGTGGTTTGCTGCTCTCCCGGGCTAGCCTTGGACATTCCACTAACCAGGCTGAGCTTGAGTCTGCGTGTTCTTATCCCAAATGGCCTCTGGTTTCCAGTGGCTCCTGCAGCACTCGTTGGAGGAGAAGGGGACAGGCTGGTGTCTGGAGACAGGGACAGTCGAGCTAACTCAGGGGATAACGAATCTCTGTGGGACAGGTCTGGAAACCAAGATTTCAACGTTAGATCGCCCATTGATTGGTTACAACACAGAACTGTGGAACAGGTAGAAAGGTAATGTGGAGCTTCTGCATTCTCTTCTCAGAGACTTATTGTCATCATAAAAACTCTCTCAACCACGTGAATGCTATCATCCCTATTCTGGTCACGTCATATTAGTCAAAGATTGGGGCGCCCGCTGGCCTAGTGGTCCAGGCGCATGCCACATAGGCTCTGGCCTGACAGCGCATCCAGGCGCTGTGAGTACGTCGCAACACCCCCACTCTCACAGATAGGTGATTTCATCCACCCCACTCCTGACCACCCGACTGACCATCAACTCTGTTTCCCCGCCCATGAAACCTTATTGGCCAATTTGAGATTTATTAAATTTTTGCCTAGCCAAAGCATACCTACCTGGGGCATGCTTTGGCTAGTGTGACTGATTTTGGCTGAGCGTGTTCCCTCCTCCGCGTCATCAGTGCCCATACCCGAGGTGGGGTTGGCGAAAGGTCCTTTCTGTGTGGAGTTTGCATGTTCTCCCCGTGTCCCCTAGGGTAGGTACCCTCACAAAAAAAGTAATCCTGGTCTCAAAAACTACCTCCCCCTGGCCAGCTGGGGCGCCTGATGGGGGGAAAGGAACTGGTCAGAATAATGTGTTCCTTCCACGCGCTATGTCCGGCCAGGGAAATTCCCCCGTCAGGTGAAAAGAAGCAGCTTGGACTCCTCATGCATAGAAGGAGGCATGAGGTCAGTCCGCTGCCCCCCCCAGGTTGGCAGAGGAAGTGTAGCGCCCAGGATTACATTAGATAATTGGCACTGGGTGAAAAAACTGGGTTGCAAAATCGTGGGATAAAAAAAAAGAAAAAAAAAAAGTATGCTTTGGCTGGGAATAGGCTAAAATAGAACAAAAAAATTAATAAAACTCCAAAGGAATGACAAACATTAAACCTGTAGGAGGGGCTAGCGCCTCTCAAAAAAAAATATATAATAATAATAATAATAGGCAAAATCTTTGTGAAAAATGAATTATGGTTTAAGACAAAAGTGGTTGAGTAAGGTTCAGATGTCAGCATTGCTGCATTTGGTCTAGTTTAGCATGTTAGTTACTACTTACTGTAGACATGTTTACATCAAATATATGGCAAGTTGTTTGTGAGAGGAAGGCCTTTCAGCGACTATTCACCTGGGGAAATAGACTGGAAACAGGAATCAGGAGATGCAGTGTCTGGTTCACAGGCTTTCCTCTCCTCTACCTCTTCCCTGTCATCATCTTCATCACTGACATCACTCTTCGTCACACAGAGGTCCTCCTCTTCGTTGCCATATTCCTCCTCTTCATCATCATGCTGAATAGTCAGTATTTGTGGTAATCTTTCCCTTTCTATGTCCAGTAGGCGTCTGAAAAACACAAATAATGAAAGAGGCTGTGTTTTACTTCACACTTGCACAGTCAAATACCTTATGACAACCCTCCCATCGTTTGACCCTTTTGATTGACAGGCATAGGGAAGTACAGCACAAGAATTCTGCTAAAAGGATGGATGAAACCAAGAAAGCCTTTCCATTGCTGTCCTCGTGTACTAGGATGATGAAACCTCCGTGTCCTAGAGGTGGCGAGAGGGCTGGCCTACTCAATGCTTTAAAAACAAATCATACACCAGTATGAGACTGGAACAGAATGTCAACTAACCACTAAGATCCCTATTCTGGAGGGAACCAGACATCTACATCTACAAGCTCACAATGAGTCACAACGTGTCACAGCATGGCGTGCTGTGAGCTTGTAGATCAGCTATTTTCAGCAAAGGGATTTTGTAGGAATCAAAACATTTAGTGTAGAGTTGGCTCTGTCCATGTACAGAGCCAACTCTGGTCCAGATTAACAAGTATGGAGGGTTTGAGTGGTTAAATCTAAGTGCTCTACTGTACATATATTGTATGCTTTATTGCTAATTAGTGTTGATGATTTCTGGTATATTATTGTATGTCTTTTAAATGATACTATGGACCACAATGGAAACAAGCCCCCAGGGCTTTCTGTGTTGTTTTCTTTCTATCTATCTATCTATCTATCTATCTATCTATCTATCTATCTATCTATCTATCTATCTATCTATCTATCTACCTACAGTACCTACACCTACGATGGGTTCTAAACACAATAAAGGAAAATAATCTTTGGAAGTCTATTGTGACTGTGGAAGAAGGTGACATGGTAGCTAAATGAGTGAATAGGGGTCAATGAGTGGTCAGTACTTGGCGTGCTGCTTCCTCCAGGCTTTGAGTTCAGCGAACACACTGCTGCGCTCCCCCACATCGGGCTGCTCCAGATCATACGTATGTTCTGGCACGTGGATAGGCAGGTGGTCACGTGACGTGCACGTCGATGTGGCAGGTGCCGTCTATGGAGAGGAATGAAGTGAACATGAGTGTCTGAGGGCAATAATAAAAGGGTCAGCAAGATTATGTTTTCAGCAATTATTAAGCCCAAACCACAACAATGGGTTGAGACGCAATAAAGCGGTTTTAGCGTTCGTCCCAGCAGTGTGATATGTCCTTTTGCACCATGGGAGCCATGTCTGTCGACCCAAGTGATTCAGTTGGTTCAATTCAATGGTTGTTTACAACTGCATGCGTCTACTCACAACCGTTTGGTTGCAAGGAGTTGCATGGCGACCAATTGGTGTGGTTTGGGCTTTTGATTATTACTTTTGAGATAAATAATTCGAGAAAAGTGTTTACATTTTTCCATATCAATGAATTAACACTAAAAAAGTTGTGATTTGTCATGATTGACAAAATCTTAAGGCATATTTTATACATCGTTATACAACAGTGTCTCGCTATTCTTGAACATTTACACTACTGTATTACCACTTAAAAAAGAAAATCCCCAAAATGTATCATTCTTATAATCAATTCAATTGATTAGTCCGATTAACTGTTGTGCTGAGAGAGAAGTGAGAAGGAAAGGAAAGGAAAATACAAGGGCTGATGAATTAAGATAAGAGAGAGAGAGTGAATGAGATAATGACAGCAGCTGTGTGCTTATGCCAGTATGACAGAGACTGCAGCATGGTGTCACGACTGAGAGCACCATCTGTCACCGCTGCACCTCCGCCACCCCCCCCCCCCCCCCCCCCCATCGATAATTACCTCCTTCTGTTTATTCTGACATGACGTTAGAGGGGACGTGCGCACTGTGCCAGCCGGCCATAATGACCTGTCACGGCCCATAAATACTCCCATTCACTCCAGTTCTCTGTGTCCCTTTCATGTTAAACTAAACACTGCACTTCAGGGGCTGGAACGTACGGAAGTGACAGATTGAAAACGATTTACCGATGACAGATTGCGGATTCAGATCCTTCGAGGAAAACTTGGTGGGGATGTTGTTGTGTATTCTAACACAAGCGTGTCACGTACCCTCAGTTGCTCTCTCCTTGCTCGCAGCGCCTGGACAGGGTTACCACAGAACAGGATCTTTCCAACCCCTTCAAAAAACAGAGAAAGGACTTGAGCACAAGAAACCACTGTCTGAAAGTCCTCTGGGAGGCACTGTTGTGTGATCTATACAGGTAGGCTTTTCTACAGCATGTACAGTAGGTTAGTCTATTGTACTATACAGTATGTATGTCAGCCTCTGGTTAGCTGCTGTATCAGCCCATGGGGAAATACAGCAGTTGGCCAATCAGCGCACACTTAAACTGCATCATCATTGAAGAAGAGCTATGGGATACCCAAGACAAGTGTTGTACTGTACTTGGGTAACTTGACACAGGATAATACACAAAGAGAAGATATGTACCTTCTACCTGGCCAAAGCATTATTGGCAGCTAGTTAAAAAGCAATTACAAGGCTATGGTACAAAACAGAACCTCCAGTTTGTGAGTAGTGGCTGGACATTGTGGAGGAGATATTTTTAAATGGAGAAACCAAACCATAAGTCCATAACTTGAGATTGCAAGAGGATCTATTCATCAAGTCAAATGGACTGCATATAGAACCCAATAAGACGACACTGATGGTAATAATGTTGGACATTCAATGGACTGGACTATGTTGCTTGATGTTATATGAACCCCTGCACTGTGACTGTAACTGTATGACAATCTGCAAATAAAATGTAAGTTAAAAACATAATAAAAATGCATCATCATTGCCCAGTATCCGTTGTATTCCTGTATGATAATCTATATTATTCCATCATGTATAGGTAACATTGATGAACTTATAAAACAGAAAGGTTACCGTTTCGATGCAACAAGTGACGACAGTATGTAGGGTATTAGGCAAAACGTCTCACCATGTGTGAGGACACTGGCATCGGAATACACTGCAGCTGATCCTGAGTCTGCAGAGCCAGGTCTGGACCCTGGAGGAGAGAGCACCCTGGACGCAGGTCTGGAGGAGCCATCCATGGATGGTGGCCTCATGGACCCTGTGGAGTGGACAGTAGTAGCACGTAACTAAGTACATTCACTTACGTACTGTACTTAAGTACACTTTTGAGGTATTTGTACTTTGTACTTGAGTATTATTTCCAACTTCCTCTACACATCTCAGATCCAAATATTGTACTTTTACTCCACTACATTTATTTGAAATAAACATCACACCCATGTGAAGTGAGGGGCGCTCTTATCATCATAGATCATCTCATTCCAGCCATTCACAGTTTGCATCCTAACTTTTGTCTTCAATGTTTGTGTTTGCATGATGTTTGTGTTTACACAAACACTCAAAATTGGCTATTCATTGTGAATGGCATTCAATGTTTGAAAATAGCAGATCTAAAAGCGGATTGTGAGCTTGTACTGTAGATCTGCCATTTATCAAAAGATTTGAATACATTTGAAAACTTGACATGGAACATTCTAAATAATGAGCACTTTCTACTTTTGGTACTTTATGTACATTTTTATACCCATACTTTTGTGCATTTTGAATTCCGGACTTTTACTTGTATTTCTACTTGCAATATTGGTAAATGGTGCAGTAAATGGTGCAGTATTGATAGTTTTACTTGAGTAAAACATTTGAGTTTTCCACCACGTACTGCCTGTGGAGGGTCTGGAGCCCTCCATGGAAGGTGGTGTGGACAGTGGGGAGGGTCTGGAGCCCTCCATGGAAGGTGGTGTGGACAGTGGGGAGGGTCTGGAGCCCTCCATGGAAGGTGGTGTGGACAGTGGGGAGGGTGGTGTGGACAGTGTGGAGGGTCTGGAGCCCTCCATGGAGGGTGGTGTGGACAGTGTGGAGGGTCTGGAGCCCTCCATGGAGGGTGGTGTGGACAGTGTGGAGGGTCTGGAGCCCTCCATGGAGGGTGGTGTGGACAGTGTGGAGGGTCTGGAGCCCTCCATGGAGGGTGGTGTGGACAGTGTGGAGGGTCGTCTGGAGCCCGCTGAGGAGGACAGGCTGGAAGTGGGTCTGTCGGAAGGACAGGTACTGGCTGCTGTCAGCTCTGCCGAAAGAACAGAATGGGATCGCTTTATTATGAACAAGGTCTTCTAGGAGATATAAAATGAAATATGACAGTTTCAGGTCCGGTCTTATACATGCAGAAAAACACTTATGTGGACGTGCACGAACACGAACACACACGCACACACACACACACACACGTACACGCACCATATTCAGTAACGGCCTGGGTGGAGTCTCTGATGGCGTCTCGGAGCATGGCCCACTCTTCTCCCATGTCGCTGCTGCAGCCAGGCCCCTCCTCCTCCTCCGCCTGTGTATCGTCTAGGTAACGCAGCTGGGGGACGAGCTCCCTCACCGCCGCCCGATAGCTGTACTCCTCTGTCTGGGAGGGGTTGGAGTCAGACGATGGGAGAAATAAGGCAAGACAAAGAGGAGCGGAAGGATTAGAAGGAATGGAGGAGAGAGAGAGAGAGAGAGAGAGAGAGAGAGAGAGAGAATATGGCATGGAAAAATAGAGGGAGAGGAGAGAATTCAAGGGAAGGGGGAAGAGGTGAGATGAGGAATTGGACCCATGGAGAAATGGAGTAAGCCAAAATGGGGGCCAAAAGATGGAAACTGTGACTGCCATAATATGTATAGATGTCCAGTTTAAAGTTTCTTCGTATTATCTAGTTAATATCAAGGTAATTATAAGACAGCATTACAGGATATATTTATGCTATACTATTATCTAAATATTCTCTGGACTATTATGAAAATGTTATAGTGACACCCATATCCCGTTTCCTTGTTTGTCTCATGGGTGAAAAGGGAACAGGATCTGTGTGTCCTGTTGAAGGTGACAAGGTATGACAGCATGACTAAAGTCATCATACAGACTCATTTCAAAAGATACAGGAGTAGGCTGCAGAATGACAACATCCCCAGCGGACCATTACGCTCAATCAAAGCCAGCATCGTGCCAGCAATCTGCAGGTGGGGCAGAGGAGCTAAATGAATGTGTCGAGGGCAGCTATCCACAATGTCAACTTAGAAAGACCACACCGCCTCATGTGATTCATTCCATTCACAGCAAAAAATCTGCTATCCAACACATCTACGTCTAAGCAGTGATGGAAAGAGTACTCAGGTTTTTTACTTAAAATCACACCCGTGTGAAGTAAGTGGTGCAACTCCGTGTGGGCGTCCCCGGGGGGTCCCTGGAACTTTCAGACTCACAGGAACGCGGCCAGTGTGCCAGCCCGGTTCCGGCGAGCCGCCCCGCGTCCGCGTGTGCCAGCCGGTTCCTGCCAGGCAGCCAGGCAGCCAGAGACACACAAAGTCCTTAATTATGTGGTTGCACCACTTAAAAAGTAGCATTACCACAATGTAAAAAATACAGAGTAGAAGTCCTATATTCAAAGTTTTACGTGAGTAAAAGTGCAAACGAATTGTTGGCATCAAAATATACTTACAATACCAAAGTGCCAGATCAAAAAGCTGGGAGCTGGAGATGATGTTTTGGCCCCTGTTCGTCTAGCCACAGTTAGGACACTGCTGGATCCATTGGAATGAAACTGCATGCACACTCTAAAGCCCTAAAACTCTTTTTCTCCCTGGAAATAAAAACGTATGGGTTTCCGAGGCTATGATGGAAGTGAAAACTAGCAAAAATCAACTAGTTGGCTGCGAGAGTACAGCGTTGACAGACAACCCCTTCAACCAATCAGCGTAACAAAAAAAGAGACATCATCTCCTGTCTCCAACCAGCGAACGACTTGAGCCCGGAAAATATTACGCAGCGATGAGTTATGAGTCTGACCTTTTAGATCGGCTATTCTTTTAATAATTTTGAAATCCTTTAGTGAGTAAGTGCTTCAGTGGTTAAGTGTAAAGGCCTTTTAAGCACCAACAAATTCCTGATTACTCGAAAAGGTTCCAGTGTAATTTAGGTACGGTAGGTTATTTTAATTTAATTCAGTTTGTTCTGTATTGTTCACGTCAAATAAAATGTTTTATTTTAAAAATATGTCTTGATGTTTCATGTATTATTATTATTATTTATCATTATTTATTTATTTTTGTAGAACCTCAATGGAAATACTGTAAGTCGTGGACTATTGTGTCTCATTCTCATATGGTACAACTCGTAACTGGATGTTATTAGTTTTCAAATAAACACACTTTACTTGAGTATGTCCAATTTGCAATACTTCTATTCCACTACATCTCCGTTCCAAATATTGTACTTCTACTCTAATACATTTATTTGAAAACGTACTAGTTACTACTTTGATGTGAGCTTGTAGATCGGCTATTTTCAAACGATTTTTATACATTTGAAAACTTTAAATGAGACATTCTACATAATGAGTACCTTTACTTTTGGTACTTTAAAAGTAAATTTGTATGCCAATACTTTTGCACTAGTAAAGTACATTTTGAATTCCGGACTTTTACTTGTAACAGAGTATTTTATTTCTACAGTTTTGATACTTTTACTTAAGTAAAAACTACTTTTAAAAAGTACTTTTTCCACCACCTTTCATAATTGTAACTTCTCAACTCAAACTGACCCCAGGTCTGTGTCTCCTCATATAAACCCCCATACAAAATGTATGTTGTTAAAATGTTTCAAAACACATTCCACATTTTTCATATTTTTTCAAGACGGGTTGTGAGCTTCTAGATCAGCTATTTTCACACACACACACACACACACACACACACACACACACACACACACACACACACACACACTCATGTAGCCAAGCCTCTTTTGGGCTTGTTTTTGTAGACCTGGCCACTTTGTTTATCTTGCAAAATCTGGCAACACTGGCTGAATGGCCACAATAGTATTTGGGTTTTTAATTTAGTTGCTTATTTGAAAAAGAAAAATGAAATGATCCTTGTAGTTTTCTGCAGAGGTCATATCATTCCCCCTGCAGGTCATGAAATAAAAAGGACTTGTACAGTACATCAGTAAGCAGTCTCACATGTTCCCTGTGCCCTAGATTCTAAACCAGGAATCTTGGGTAGTTTTGAAAATAAATTTCCTTAATGGTTATATGAACGAAGAAACTGGGTAATTTGGCTAATTTCTGGTTAGTTAGATGTGGTAAATGAATAGTACTGTACTGTATTGGTTGAATATAGCCATGATGTTATTCACTGGTGATACTGTACATTTATTGGTTGAATATACAGCAGTGGTTCCCGAACTGCAGGTCGAG
This sequence comes from Protomyctophum parallelum, assembly GCF_964188405.1. Classification (NCBI taxonomy): domain Eukaryota; kingdom Metazoa; phylum Chordata; class Actinopteri; order Myctophiformes; family Myctophidae; genus Protomyctophum; species Protomyctophum parallelum. Next base: position 23,871,488 of record NC_139700.1, on the reverse strand, counting down.
ACCCAAAAGAGAGATTAGACGTTTGACCCAAACTAGTGAAAATAGCATATCTACATCTTAAGGACACACAAACTTGTAGCTCGACTATTTTCACTATACTTCTTAATTATTTATTCATTTGTTATTGATGGAATGTCTTAGATTTGTTGCTTTGTTTATTTAAAAAATCATTAAATCATTAAAAAATATTATTAAAATAAGTTTAGGAAAAGACAATTGGATTTGTACTCAAGTCGTGACCCATAAACACTGGGACCTAGTGTAGATTTATCTCTCTACTCATACCTGGCCTGCACCTATCCTATGTTTTCACCCTTATATTGTTGCTGCTATGACATCTGAATTGTCCCACAGAGACCAATATGGTTTATCTTATCTTATCCTATACATTCTCTCTGGAGCAGCAATGGCAACAGCAATGTGGAACTTCATTATACTGGAGACAAAAAAAACTTTTCTTTTATCAACCCAAGTTTTTTTTAGACATATTAAAGATCTAGGCATTTATCAGGACAGAGGTCTCTTATCTCCCAGTCCAGTCCAGTAGAAGCACTGTGTTACTGAGAGGAGAGATGAAATTAGAGCAGGGCACTCCCACTCAACACCACACCACACAGATGGAGGGAATGAGAGAAAGAGCAAAGACCTAGAATCGGAAACGAAGGAGAAAATAGTGGGTGGATGAGGGGAAGTAAATGGATGTGTGTGTGTGTGTGTGTGTGTGTGTGTGTGTGTGTGTGTGCGCGTGCGTGAGAGAGAGAGAGAGAGAGAGAGAGAGAGAGAGAGAGAGAGAGAGAGAGAGAGAGAGAGAGAGAGAGAGAGAGAGAGGAATGATAGTTTGGCAAGAAAGCAAATCCAAGGACCCTTCAGTCAGTCACTACAAAGAGCTTGCCTAATGCATATTCAGATCAGCCTCTCCCCTCATTGCCCTAGTTTCCTAATTAATGCTCTGCTGCTGGGTGTAAATAAACACATTCATGCTGGCGCAAAAAAACCCACAGTCTAGTCTAGAATGATAGGAAGAAGTAGAGAGCTAGCCTTCCCAATATCTCCAACTAAATTCTATAATCATAGATATTTATGAGCAATATTGTTTACTGCACATTAACAAAAATGACAGGGCAGGTTGTGGCCTCCTGGTGGCGCTATAATAAGCCAATGTGAAAAGGGCGCCATTTCTTCTTGGATGGCAATTGGATGATTTGAGGCATTTTGTTCCAAAAATGTGTTTAGCAAAAATCCACTTGTTGGTGCCGCTATAACAGGCCAATGAAAAAAGGGTGGGATATATTCTTCAGCCTAGTAGGAACGTCTGTGAAAGATTTCACGTAAATTGCACGCTGCGTTCATGATTTGTTCAAAACTGCAATCCTGCAAATTTTGAAAGCCAATGGGAGTTCTACATAGCAGAGATATTTCAAAGTAATTTCACGGCCACATCACAATATCAACAACAACAACTGCAGGTTTGCAACACTGTAACATCTGCCACAGCTCAAACCTTTTCACCAGAACCATGAACCTTTTCATCTGCTGTCTGTGTCCCTTGTTCATGTTAATTAGTCATCTTCTCTCCTATTGATAGCCCTATAGAAGTTAACAGTGAAACCTAATCCTACCTGGGTGGCAGCGGGGTGCGGGCAGAGGCACACAGGGTTACCGCGCAGGGTGAGTGTGCTCAGTCGACTGCACAGTCCCAGGTACTGGACTTGGACCAGGTCGTCCACGTCGTTGCCCTCCAGGTCCAACACCAGCAGATTCTCCAGCGCGCTGACTGGACTCAGGTCCGACACGTTGTTGTAGGCCACGTACAACTCCTGACGCAACGACATTCATCCAGGTTAACCCATTGAGACCTGAATCTTCAAATGTTTCTAGATCAGTGTTTCTCAAACGATTTCATGTCAAGGAAAGGACCCCAAAAAATGATATGTAATTGGCCGCCGACCCCCATCTAAAAATGATGTTCCAGGGACCCCACAGAAGCAAAGATTTGAGTTAGAAAAAAACGTTTGCTGTGAAAGAATACATATTCAAAGATTTGCACACATATTCACATTTGTTAAAAAATTGCAGATCTACAAGCCCACTGTATGATCTCATATGAGCTTGTACAGTATATCATGGATTAGTCATCATGATGACAATGGCACCAGTTTATTTTTTTTGTTTGACGATACCCCTTTGCCACCCGGCCCCCTAAACATTGCATCAAATTCAACAAAGAGAGATAAAAATTGAGTGCTGTCAACATTGATACTACACTGAGACATTTACAACCTTTAAACTCTACCTCGATAGAGGAAAAACAGATGAGGCCTTCTAGGTCTTGCAGGCAGCACCTAGACATCCACAGTATCTGCAGGTGGGAGAGGGTGGTTCCCAGGTCCCTGAGAAGAAAGAACAATGTCATTTTTATTCCACTATTTTGTAACCTATTTTTTCACCCAGTGTCAATTATCTAATGTAATCCTGGGTGCTACACTCCCTCTGTCAACCTGGGGAGAGCAATAGACTGTCCTCACGCTTCCTTCTATGCATGAGGAGTCCAAGCCACTTCTTTTCACCTGACAGGGGGAGTTACCCCAGTTGGACGTAGCGTGTGGAAGGAATACGTTATTCCAACCAGTTCCTTTCCCCTCCATCAGGCGCCCCGGCTGGCCAGGGGGAGGCAGTAAAGAGACCAGGATTACTGCATGCTTTTTGTGAGGGTACCTATACCACAATGTCATGTATGATGAGAAGGCTATTTAGTCGCTCATCTATAATGGCCAGAGACTCATTTCTCTCCCCCTCTAAACGGGCCTCTCCCCTGCATAACCCTGCTCTCCAAACGTCCAGCAGAATGTCAGTCACTGTATCTACAACTCCACAATGCTCTTGTCAGCTAGTCCCACAGCCCAGAGCAGGAAATGCTAACAGAGGCTGTGCACATCCGGTCAGCTCTTCGCTGGTCCTCTCATGGGTAGGTCATCTCCCTATCTTCCTGCACTCTCTCTCTCTGTCTCCACCTGTGCTCACACAAGGATCACTATTGAGACTCTGTGTGTGTGTGTGTGTGTGTGTGTGTGTGTGTGTGTGTGTGTGTGTGTGTGTGTGTGTGTGTGTGTGCGTGCTTGCGTGCGTGCGTGCCTGTCTTCCTGGATGTCTATTGCATTCCTTCAATCCGATATCAATGACACAGCCGTGGCTGCAATTAAAACACATAGGACAATCCCAGAGAGAATGTGCATATTGCTTTACTTTACTTTATAGAACTAGCCACAATACACATGGAATCTGCTTTGTATCCTATGTATGTGTGAGTGACAGGTGAATGCATACGCAAGACACAACTATAGATTAATCCAGGACAATGAAGCATACCAGATTCGTTGATGCACGTCCTCTCTGATTTACAAGCTGCTGCATGCTTGTCCCCTACACAGAACCATCCTGACTGTTACAAGTCCCTCCTGGACTACTACCTCTAGTTTAGGTGGAAGCAGAGCAGAGCCCAACACCTGCACTGTAACCACACTGCATTCTTAGATCAGACACAAAGACCCATGAGCCTTTAAGAAGCATGCCTTCAAAGCCAAAGCATTTAAATAGATTCCAAGCCTTCCACTAAAAAAGGCAGGGCTGATGTGGAGAGTGACAGGTATCCCCACAGGGACATTACTGCTCTGGTTCTAATATTAAAGCTAACCGGTAGTTTGACTTCTTGCAGGAGATTGTGAACACGGTACAAACTGGGTCATCTGGCTCCATGTTCTTTAACTGGACTCTTTAAGTGGTATCAAACTATCAATTATTTATGCCTATATATTATAATATACGTATATGTTTTTCTGATGCCCATTACACTCAGCTTGGTTTTTCTGTTACTCTGCAAACTGAAAGGGATCCGGACGTTATTAGAGGAAACACAACACCGAAAATCAACAAGACAATGACTGTTTGGGGGTGTGACTTTCCACTTACCTTATTGACGTGATCACACTGTTGTTCAGTTTGAGCTCCACTAGCTCAGGCAAGTAGACACCTGCGAGATGATGAGATAAAAGAAAACATTTCCTTCTCTCACGTCACAGTGGGGTGATGACTTGATTCGATTGGGCCTTAAACTGCTTGGCTCACTTCCAGCCGCGCCTCACCAACATTTAAAACTCCATTCAGTCTGCTGCTGGCCGTGAGTCACTCCTGTACAGACAACCTTCCAACATAACCACACTTTACGCAATCTAGGATTTTCCTGGAACGAAGTTGGCAGAAGGGCATAATGGACAGGTTCCCTGCGATTATCAACTCACTCAGCAATCGGGGATGCAGGATATGAAGTGGTGTGCAAAAGCAACATCTGTTATGGTACAGCACGGACATTTAATTGTTTTGTTCTTTTGTTTGTTTTGCATTTGGATATTGCCCACTTCTTTCTTGTAATTTCCTGTCATGGCTTTTTTCTTGGAGTTTTTCCTTGTCCAGTTGAGAGTCTAAGGAGAGGGGGCGTTGTTTGTTTCCTTTGTTATACATAGGGGTGTAAAGCCCTTTAAGACTACAGTGATTGTGTGTGATACAAATACTTTTGAGCAGAGTTGAGTTCTGTGGGGGGCATGAACCTGGTGTGTGTGTGTGTGTGTGTGTGTGTGTGTGTGTGTGTGTGTGTGTGTGTGTGTGTGTGTGTGCGTGTGCATGTGTGTTTCTTTAATTCACTCTAAATTCTCATATCTGGTTCCGAGTTTCTGCATGGCTATTCATCGGCATCTGTCACCATCTCAATAGCCTCGGAAACCCAGACATTTTTATTTCCAGGGAGAACAACAATTCACCTACGACATGGGTTCACACTTTTTTCATCTCTAGTTGTAAACAAAAAGCTGTAACAACATAGACAATGCAGTTCTGCGGAAATGTGCATATAGGTAGTCTCCAACATTACATCATAGTTTCCATTACGGAGGCCTTGAATTGTGACTTTCTGTTGGGTCCTTACCAAAGTTATCCAATGTCTTTTCCCGAGTGTCCACACTGATCTCTAATGAGGTCACCTGGGAAAGGTCTTGAGTTCCACACAAGGATTTCTGGAAAGGACAAAAAAAGAGCTCTACAATGAATCAGAATGATCTTAGATTGTCATTGCCGTTTGGGATATTGTCACACACATGGGGATTTATAATTTGACAAATATGACAGATCCATTTAATATTACTTTGTTTTATTTTATTTACCTATTTGTATTATTGTTAATCTTATTTTTACCCCCCATTGAAGTTGTTCATTAATCATAACCATATGATCCCTTTCTTTGTATCTTAGTATCTTGTCTACCTATTGGTTCTATACCTGTGTATATACTGTATGTTGTCTGTATTGTTTTGTACTCAACCTATTGGTTTTATACCTGTGTTTATATGTTGTTTGTATGTCTGGCCTCGTGGGGAAAGATGGTGGGTGGGTGGGGATGACTGGGAAAGGAGTTGTGGGAGAAAATGTAAAAGAAACAAAGAGTCGTATTATCTGTCTGTGAAAATTGCATATGCCATACTCTTTGAATAAAATTTACTTTAAAAAGAATATATATATATATATGACAGATCCATCTGAGTCACATGACTTCAGAGACGATGTGTATAGTGTACCTGTCAAAAGGCTCATGGAGAGGCACCGACACCAAATCAATCCAATCAAGCCTGATTGAATGGCAGGTTGTTCACTGGCCACGCACAGCTGTGGGAGGCTATATAAGTGGCCTAAGCTGCACTCATTTCTGCATGTCCAGATCACCACTGCTGCTTGTCTCTTAAACTGCCACATTTCTGCAACCCTCCACTTGTGTGCGTCCAAGAATAAATGTAAGTCTGTGGATCATTTAGCCACTGTACATGTGTTTGTTCTTCCCTGCAGGGGTGAACATTAACAAGCACATATCTAGAGACAATGTGTTATGGACTGCACATGTGTATATGTTTGAGCTGTTGCTCGACCACTTGAACTGTTTGACCTGAAACTATAAGCAGTGCATTTAAGTTGTTTATTCACCTTTTGGTCTATTGATTATCTTGAATATAATGAAATGTTTATCAATCAACTTTATTTATTCAGACTCGTGTCCAGTTAAAAACAGACAACGTAAAATCCCACATACAAACAGGAACACCCCTAGCCGCAATTTGCAACTCTAGATTTTTTTTAAATAATGGGATGAATCTAGAGTTGCAATACCCTCCATTGACTCCCTACTCATCCAAATTGCGTTTGCGATCTGCTTGTATTAAACGTTAAACTCTCCAACATTGCAGCTCTAGGCCAAGCTTGAATTATCCTTTCAATCTGCCGAGCTTTTGTTTCATAAAAATCCACCGTAGACATGTTATGAGCTACTTTCTGTCAAGAAATTCTCTGCCGTGATATTGTGTTGGATCTTGGAAGCACTCGTTTTTATTAACGGGTTGCGCAGCTGCCTAGTAGAGTCCAAAACTAGCCTGGCTCCAGCCCCTGAATCGCTAGCCACATTAAAAAATTATGTTCAGGCGATTTAGGTATATATATATATATATATATATATATATATGAATAATGGAGTGAAACGAAATGAAAATTCAGGCTAGTCCAAAACTTGTTTCACTTATTTTCAGTGTGAAGAAATGGCGTCTGCCAGCTGCAGTCTCCTGTCAGAAGAGCCGTTCCTGTGTTCTGTCTTGATGTGTTCACTGATCCATTCAGCACTACATGTGGACACAACTACTGCAACACCTGCATCACCCATTACTGGGACACTAAGGATGTCCACTGTGTGACGAACCCTTCAATAAGAGACCAAAATTCTCTGTTAACAAATTTGTCTCAGAGATGGCTGATCAGTTCAGGAAGTCAAAGCATCAGAGACAAACTTCCAGCACAAACCCAGAACCTGCTGAACCAGATGAAGTCTCCTGTGACGTCTGTACTGAGACCAAACTCAAAGCCCTGAAGTCCTGCTTGGTCTGTCTGACCTCCTACTGTGACACTCACCTGGAGCCTCATCACAGAGTCTTAAGGTTAAAACGACACAAACTAATCGACCCTGTGGAGAACCTGGAAGACATTCTGTGTAAGAAACATGACAGACCTCTGGAGCTGTTCTGTAAGACTGACCTCATGTGTGTTTGTCAGTTCTGCACTGAGTCAGACCACAAGTTACATCAGATTGTATCTCTCGAAGAGGCATATGAAGGAAAGAAGACTGAGCTGGGAAAGACAGAGGCTGAAGTTCATCAGATGATCCAGGAGACAAGTGAAGATTCAGGAGGTCCAACACTCAGTAGAGCTCAGTAAGAAAGATGCAGACAGAGAGATAGCAGACAGTGTGCAGGTCTTCACTGCTCTGATCAGCTGTATTGAGAGAAGCCAGGCTGAGCTCATTGATGTGATCGAAGAGAAGCAGAAAACAACAGAGAAACAGGCTGAAGGCTTCATCAAAGATCTGCAACAGGAAATCACTGAGTTGGGGAAGAAAAGCACTGAGCTGAAGCAGCTCTCACACACTGCAGACCACCTCCTCCAGAACCTCTCATCCATCAACACCCCTCTACCCATCAAGGACTGGACAACGGTCATTGTCACCCAGTCTTCATATATGGGGACTGTGAGGACAGCTGTGGCTCAGCTGGAGAAGACACTCAGTCAGGAGATGGAGAGTCAGCGTGATGCTGAGTTGAGGAGGATCCAGACATATGCCGTGGATTTAACTCTGGACCCTGATACAGCACATCCCTACCTCATACTCGCTGAGGATGGAAAACAAGTGAGTCGTCGAAAAGGAAAGAAGAATGTCCAAGACAACAAAGGGAGATTCGCTCCTGCATGTCCCTGTGTCTTAGGGAAACAAAGCTTCTCCTCAGGAAGGTCCTACTATGAGGTTCAGGTTGGAGGGAAGACTGACTGGGTTGTAGGAGTGGCCAGAGAGTCCAGAGAGTCCATCAACAGGAAGGGAGCGATCACACTGAGCCCCAACAATGGTTACTGGACTATAAGTTTGAGTAATGGAAATGAGTACCAGGCTGCTGCTGGCCCTGCTGTCGTCCTCCCTGTAAGGGAGAAGGTCCAGAAAGTGGGAGTGTTTGTGGATTATGAGGAGGGTCTGGTCTCCTTTTATGATGTGGAGGCCAGAGTTCATCTCTACTCTTTCACTGGCTGCTCCTTCACTGAAAAACTCTATCTATTCTTCTGTCTTAATCATGTTAATGGTAACAACTCCGCTCCTCTAATCATCTCTCCTGTCAATCACACAGATTAGACTAATCTGCACCAAACCCAAGGTTTTTGTTCATTAATGTGCTAGATTGATATCTATCAGAAATAAAACTGCCTTTTATTGTCATTCTTGTACTAATACTAGAACGTTTAATTGCAAATAGGAATACAGTGATGCTCCAATGATTGTTATATTATTTTATGTACAGTAGCCTATAGTTACAGTAGCATATCTATGATGTTATCAATCAAGGAAGACACAAAATAAATCATCTATTGTACATAATGTTTATGACTGTAAACCCTTTGAATTGTTTTCTCAATACAGACATTAACCACTTGAACCCTTATTCTGGGGGAGCTTTCACCGAATATAGCAGATCTACAAGCTCGCAATGCGACCCGTTGTGAGCTTGTAGGTCTGCCGTTTTTGGTCAAGAGGGCACCAAATACAGTGCCAAGTAACTCAGTTCTATTTTAAGTATAGTGGGTATAAGTTAATTAGACTTGTTTTGGGGTACAGTATATGGTGTCACATTGATTAATATGTATGTTGGTGTTCTCTCGTGGAATCGTGACAGCATTTATTTAGCATGTCGGATTTATTAGCAAGGAAAAATGTTCTGTTTGAAACAATGGAAAATACAATAAATTGTGTATTTACAATAAATGTTCATGTGGAGATTATCCAGACTGTATTTCTGTCCAACAGCTGGTATTTTATTGTTTGGATGTACAGTACAGTTATTACTTGCACAAGCAGAGCGCGCACGTACTAGTTTCGCCCAGGACGATATTTGATGCGTATGCACCGTCCCAGCAAATGACGTAATGACTACTTGTGCCTGATACGGCAGTGGTGCCAGATTACATACATGTATACATAGGAGCATTACCTTTAATCCTCCCGACAATAAAACATATCGTCATTACGTCACCATCGCAAACCAATTACACTCGGGCATTGGGTCCTTTAATCCACATCTTTATTACGTCATCATTGAGAGCTAGTTATACCCTGACGTCATATGCTGGGACGGTGCATACGCATCAAAAGTGGTGCAAAGTAACCACAGTATACCGCTAATCAATTTACAAATTACATATACATAGAGGCATTTCCTTTAATCCACCCGACACTGATCGACATATACGTCACCATCGAAGGCATATGCTGGGACGGTGCATATGCATCAAAAGTGGCGCAAAGTAACCGCTAATCAACTTAAAAAATACATATACATATACACAGAGGCATTTAGTATTAATATCACTATAGTCCAAGATTAAGTTTTTTCATCTATCGATTTATTTGAGAAACTAAAGGGATCCAGAATAATTCTAAATCGATAAAAAATATTTATTTTATAGATAGAAACTTGTACCATACTTCATAATACTACTTTTTTACATGCATAAAGTAGGTAGGTAGCAAATAGCTAAACCTAATAATTAAACATTTCAAACGTTCCTTCACAGAGAAGCTGAGATTTGACAGTTTGTAGCGGTCGACAGACGCGCTCTGCTTGTGCACTAGTAGGCCATTCTACTAGTGTGCAACACGCAAGTAGGCACTCGACAGAGTGCAGTTCTAGTTATTATTAGACGTTTGCCCGGGACCCAAACTAGTGAAAATAGCTGTAGGCCTATATCTATATTAAAAGACAGGAGGAAGCGTCAATGAATCCTCGCTATGAGTCTGGCCGTGCCAGGCTAGGATATTACCACTGTACCACCACTGCAATGTATGGGCCTACTGGCCAGCCTATACAGAAAACTTCTAGCCTATACAATTTAACATGAAAGGCTGGATAAAGGAGGGCTGCTGATATAGGGGTTCCCAATCTGTGGGTCGGACTCAGGACCCCCAGGTGGGTCCCTACATGATTGTGGGAACCGAGGCGGGGATGTGTTGTGAACTTGTAGATCGGTTATCACTATATCTATCTGTGAGGAACAAACCAAATGGAATGCCTCAACGCTCAAGTGCTGCTCGAATATGATTATTTTGTGGGGTCTCCAGTTCAAATATGATTATCTCTGCGGGGTCCCCGGTTCAATTAGCCAATGATTATTTTGGGGGGTTGCGGCCTTATGGCCCAACAGGGAAAAGGTTGAGAACGACTGATATAGGCTATTGTAAGCTGGGGTGAACAGTGAACACTGATATGTCTATTTCCAAGTCCTCACCAGCTTTGCTGGAGACAAGTACAGCTCCACTGTTGTTTCTGTGTCCTCATATCCAGCAGGTGAAGGGTTCATTTGGCCTGATCCACTTAACTCAGTCACCAGCACACGAGCTGTGCCACGGCGTGCTTGAGGCATGGACTCATGAGAGCCCCTCATGTCTCACAGGTACCTGAAATGGATGACAAAAGTATTTTTTTCATATAGCAACTATAATTCTCTTGTCTGATTAGCAATGTACTAAGAAAAAGGGGAACCCCGGAAGAGTGGGCGCCTGATAACTCTAGGCACCATTTTTATTTTATATATAATTATTTCACAATTTTTGTTTATGATATCTTTGACCACAAATTCGGATTTAAAATAAATACAAAAATGCAAAAGAAATAATAATGTGGCAGCACATTATAGATAGTAGGGGTGTAACAATACATTTTTAGCAGCAATATGATACACATGATCACAATACATGGTTAACGATACGATACATGGACGATATTGGTTCATGGCAATGATTAAATTATTTAAAATTGATTAAGTAACATATGTGGCAAAGACATTTAATCTGTGAAACGTGTGGATAGTGTGTTTTTTTAAGGGAAAAATATTATTATATAAATAAGTAAACACAGTGATTCTCTGGCAAATACATGGACATGTAGGCCTATTTGAACACAAGTCATGGACAAAACCTGCACCTTGGCATGAACCGGCATGAACACAGAGAATAGAGGGCATGTGCGTGACATCATCATCATACCCGGAAGTTATGCGGGAATGCCTACTGAGTGGCAAAAAACTAATTTCTGGCTTTGACAGCCCATACATCTAAACGTAAAAGTAATATTTTATTGCATTAAATGCATTCATTGGCATTGCATTAAATGACATTAAATTCACTCACTTTGCCACTCGATTTGCCATTCACTTTATGCATGTGCATACACATTTAGGCTATTGATAGACCAAGTATCGATATGGAATGGAAAAGTAATTAAACTATTTTTTCTCTTTTTTCTTCTTAAAATTGATAACTACAACGCACAAGTAGCCTACTTCGATTACGATATATGATCGATTATTTGCATTGCAAAACAATTCGATACGATACAAAGTCAAATGATACGATATGTTGCTGTTTACATATCGATATACTTTGATTGTTGAAATTGATTCATAGATGCAGTTACTGTATTGTTACACCCCTATTAGCTAGATAATTACATCGTTATTTCATCACCATAGTATGTCTACTATCCTATAGTCACTATTCACTAGTCAGTTTAAATTGTGACTGCTGTAATATTAAACAAATGATACGACCATTAAGCCGAATTTGGCTACTTTTAACATCATCTTAACATATAATTTGCCTTACCTTCACAGTATTTTACTCGGTCCAGCAATTGTGGTCTAAATCCTGGGAAATAGCCTACCTACATGTCCGGTCAAAATGCAGTTTAATAGCAAAACAAACCATGGAGCGAAACAGGCAAAAGTTTGGTTGACGACGGTAGAGGACTTCCTGGATACGGTGCGGGGAGACGCTAGGCTCTCTGGGATATGTAGTGTTGGTGCACAAAAAGCACTGCCTCCCAAAAGCCAAGAAAGAAGAAGAAAAATAAATGTTCAAATAGTAAATCAATGTTTTCGGAAAAATTGCATTTTTATGTTTCCTCATCGGATTGACCAGCCTACTTTCTTTTCCTCACACTCGTCGTTTGTATCTGGCGTATTGTTTATTAATTATTAACGGGAACGCATTATTATTTATATATGGGCTATTTTGTTTTAAATATTTGTTGTGTTTTAAATTCTGTTTAGTAAACCCGCCTACGCTACGGTCGCCGTCGGTCGGTAGCGGTGGTGGCTGGGGCGGTTCTATCATGGTTGATAGAGCTGGGCGTGGGCTCAACAGTCATCGTCTCTCTCTCTCTCGCTCTCTCTCACTGGAAGCACATTGTTCAACGCGGGCGGATTTTTTTCTACTCAGGTCGAATGAATGTCCTGACGCATTTGACTGAAAAAAATAGAAGTCATTATTTTTATTAGTATTGTTTTTGGGGGATAAGAAGAGCTTGTCTGTCCCCCTGCCCGCCCGGGGAGAGCCTAAACGAGAAGAACCGTGTGTTTCATCTGAGGAGAAGAAGCAACAGAGTTGAAACATTGTCTCTGGCAGGAACAACACGTCGCCCGTGTTATTGGAAGCTCTGCTTATTGTAAGTATGCAGCAGCGCACATTCCTGGCGTGCTACAAACACGTCGCTCCACCTAAACGCCGAATATGTATCATACACTCGTAATACGACTGGGTGTCCCTTTGCCGAAAAAGAACAGATCTACTGTCTACAAGCTGACAGCCAGCTCGCAATGAAGATCTGTTCTTTTGCGGCAGGAGGCAGACACCAGTTGTGTATAAATGAAGGCAGGCGTTATGTTTTTGTAATAAAGGATGGTGTGTTTGTGTTGATTGATGGTATCGCGGCGAGCCGTTGCGCGTTTTGTAAATCAGTGGAGTGAAAGTGATGATCGCGGATCGCAGTTGACTGTTGTGTTGTGAGAATAGATTACGACATTATTGACGCCCCGGCAAAGCACTTAACACTCACATTTCTGACGTTCATTATGCACGGTTTATAACGCGGGGCTTTGGGGTTCGAGGCACAGCCTGGGTCGCACTTGCATCATGACTCATGACATATTCATAAGCATAAAATATATAATTTGATCATTTGAGTTCGGGTGTTCGAAACTTGTCAGGGAGGGAATAGGGAAAGGGGACCCACTGTGCTGTGATTCTCTCTCTCTCTCTCTCTCTCTCTCTCTCTCTCTCTCTCTCTCTCTCTCTCTCTCTCTCTCTCGCGCGCGCGCGCAACCATTTGTAATTGAAATAGCCTACACAATGTCATATACTATAGCAACGAACGAGCTTCTACATTCCACGGCCTGTTATGTGTGTCCAGGCATAGGCTACTACTACGGCCAAACCAGCTAGAGTAGCTGAGCAGCTATTGACGATCGTTGCTGTTGACTGACCGCACAGACACGGGTGACGCCCCGTCACATAGAGTACAAACTGAATGTAGCACTGCGGAAGTTGCATTCCATTACAAGGCGTTTGGAACTCCTGGGCCAACTTCTTGGAGGGGTTTGATTTTGGGAAACTGTTGTGCCACGGCCAGGCTCGTTCAGCAAGGTGAAAGCAAGCCATGGAACAGGGACACGCAGACGCAAGAAAACTGCATGGGTCCGGTCGTTCAAAATATGACAGGGCAGATAAACCAACATCTGCTTGCTAAAGCATCCAGGCTTTACTCCAACTCCAAGTTACTTTGAAATGGCCCAATGACTCCGTCCATGTAATCATAGAATATATGCCACTGGCCCACTGGTCAACACCTGGATATAGTTAACCATTGTGGGAGTGTGATGTCTCTCTTTATGAGCTGCTGTAGTCTGAATAGTAAATACCCGTAGCCTATGTGTATTGTCATTTGTGGTAAACTCGACAATAAATGAGACACAAACTCAACCATGCTGCTGACCACTTATAATTAAAACTCTCCCATCCATGTTTTACTCACAAAAACATAGGCCTACATCAATCATGCCAAGTTGTCAACCCTCCCCTTGGAATGCCACTTCTTTGCATTTTTCCATGTGTTTTTGTTGTGTTAGTTTGTGATATAGATATTTATCATATTTTGACATTGTCTGAGTAAATTAGCAACCAATAGCATGCATGTAGCCTACCTGTAGTTACCAGTAAGATTCATACTCCTATTTTAGAGCAGAATAAACGTCGGTTCGGCTCTGTAGAGCCTACAATATGACGTCATTTGAGGTTCGGGGGGACCGGTACCGTCCTAAAGTCGGCTCTTCGGTGCTACTGAAAATTTCTGACGAGCGGAAATAATTTCGTCACTACAGCGGTAAAATAGGAGTATGAATCGGCCCTTAGTCTGTGACTGCAAATCACCATTAAATACACTTAAAGATGTTCTGCATTCCAGATGTTTGCGACTGCAGTGCAGAACAGAAAGTTTCCTTGGATGCTGACTGTGTAATTTTGTGTATTCCTTAAGTGGATGCTGATGAAGGAGGAGGCTAGATTATTTGTCTAGAGGGCTGACCGTGGATGTTGGCTGGTGGTGGTCTCTTTCTCTCCGCACCTCTCACTAGCATCTAGCCCCAATTTGCAACAATAGATTTTTTTTGAATGGGTTGAATCCAGAGTTGCAACACAAGCTATTGACAGCCCATTCATCCAAACATCTGATTGTTGCAACCTACTATGAAAACCTGCAAAACCCATCCGTCCGTTAGTCGTGCCTCCATATATGGTTGTCAGTCCATCACGCTTCGTGACATGCTCCATATACAGTATGGCCGTCTCCAACTCTCCATATATGATGATCACGACCCTGACCCCATCAAACCCTGGTTTGCCATACATGGAGAATACTGGATCATCACCTAGATCTGCAATTCTGCATACTGTATATGGAGCCGGCCAGCAACTCTACATCTGACCTCAAACCCTTCGATCTCCATATATGGATCTGACTTATTCTGACTGACATTCCATATGTTGATCCCTCCCCCACCCGTCCTTCCTCTTCAATGTCTCCCTTTTGACTGATACCTGTCCATTCAAACTCTAGACGGGCCGGCCCCAAAGCTATTAGTGCAGCCGCGCCCGGCAGCCTACGAAAACTAGAGTTCTCAACAGGCCTGAAAGGGCCCGGGCCACCAGGCCCTACCTGGGCCCTCATCAAGACACGCTCCATATATGGCCATACATAATTAATTCCATAATGTTGATCTGATCCACCATGCCAAAGCGGCAGCACTCGCCCAGCAGTCTGCTTTCACCTAGGCGGATGCATGCACACGAGTCCGCGACCTCGCCCTTTAGGGCCACTCGCTTCTCCCCTCAGGGCATCTTACGGGTATTAAACGACGTTAAAATCACCAACATTGCAGCTGTACGAAAACCTTGAATTATTTGATTAGATTCAAGTCAACCCATTAAAACATATCTAATTGCGGCTAGCTAGCAACTATGGTTATGCAGCTCAAACATTGCTTCCTGAGTTATTTTATTGACGAATGCGTAGGCCTGTCACAATTACATAAAATTGCTATTATCTATTCTAATCACAATTATTTTGCATCATCATTAGAATTGTTTCCATTCATCCTTAAACAGCTGGATGAAGTTACCAGAAATGTCATGTTTCGATCATTATTTCCACATTGTCCATGCTCTTAACTGCTTTCAACTTGGCGTCACTATATTGGCATTTAGGCAAAAAAATAGCAGGAAAAAACAAGCTTGCAATGCATCACGACATGTGTCGAAGTTAGTATTAGTCATATCTGCCCTCTGTGTAATTTGTTTACAAAACAGAAAATGTAATTGTATTTGTTATGTCCAGGGATGTGTAGGGTGTTTGTCCCATTCTGAGTCAGATCGCAAGACCACTGATGAAATGTGAGGCCCCCCTTCTCTCTGATGGGTCATCCAACTGGCAGCCCTTTGTGTGGGGGCCAGGGGCTTTCAGCTGGCCTTTTCATCTGCGCTGCTGCTGCATCCACCACCTGAAAAGATGACCCAATGGGGTAAAGGTCAGCTCAGACAGCACTTCAAGCGAAAGGCGGATGGTTTCAAAGAAGCCATGGCACACAGGCTACATGCAGTAAAATACATGGTTGATGCATTCTCACCTGGGTTTGTGAGACTGAGAACTTTGCTCTAGAGTAGACCAATCGTATTTGATGTGTCATCTTTGAGGGCTGAGTGCCTGAGTATTTACACCGGCATCTATGAATGAATAGATTCTCTGCTTCTCAATTATGTGAAATCCTTACCACCCTGTGTTTTTATTGGCTATGGAGAACAGAACAGTTATTCCTCAGCTGCCTGTCATCATTTATGGTTGGATGCCATTTAGGGGGGTGATGTCATAGGAGGTGCAGAGGGAGGGAGAGGGGGTGGTGGGTTCCAGTGGCTCCAGGATGGGTCCTGGTCTCTCACTATTTGACTGTGATACCTCCCTGGAGAGATTCTCCTTACCATCATCGCTCCATTAAAAATCTATTATCCCTACTGTGGGCTTGTGGCTCTGCCAGTATGGATCCTTTAACCAATTAAGCGCTTTAATGGAGAGTGGAATGCATGTAGAGAAAGACGGCCATTCTTGTGCCCTCCTCCTTCCACAGGGTGTGTTCTCTTTTGAAAGAGGGGTTCTGTGCAAGGTTAAAGGAAGAGGCATGCTCTGTGCCATCATGGAAATGAAAAGAGATGTCATGAAAATATAACCAAGACAGTCTGTGTCCAACAGGCACTCTAGTAGCCACACAGGTGGGCTCTCTGGCAAAAATGTTGGCTTAAAAACTGATAGGACAACGGCTTTGATTTTTCTTCCTCTTTTCTTTCTTTTTCTTTTGCTTGTCTGTTTCCAGGTCGACACCTTCCCTCCTGTGGTCGGCTGCTTTGCCCTTGGTTTATGAAAACCTAGTTCCCCGTTCTTTTCTCCCATCACCCCTCCCTTGCTGCGCTCAGTGCGCTGTGCTCGCACCCTCCGTAAGCTGTCATGTAAGATTATCCTCTTGGTCCAGGCAGGGCTCTAGGGTTTCAAAATGAACTGTTAATTTCCCAGGCTGGAGGTGGCGGGGGCTATAAATAACCTTACACACAGACATAGAGCACTCCTTGAGCAAAAGGGCGCAGCCATGCAAAGATTTAGTGGACCGGGGAATGGAGAGGGTCATGAGACTGTGTGGACAGCACCATGGCTGTGCACTGCACTCGCTCTCTCAAGTTGTATAGGTCGGTGGTTCCCAAACTTTTTCATGTCAGGGACCCCCAAAATGATAGTCATTAGCCTGCGGGCCCCCCATTTGAAAATATATGCCAAGGACCCCCATAAGAGAATTTATTTTGCGGCTCTAGCAGTGATTTTCAACCATTTTCAATTGAAGGACCCCTGGTTTGACTTGAATTAGGCTACAGTGACGGTCCCCTATTTATTTAATGGCATTTCTAACTCTGGTAGAATGTAATGTATATTGTAAAATCGAAGTAATTTAACTCTGAGAGTGTACAAATGGAACCAAATGGACCCATTAGGGTCCATTTGTACACTCTCAGTGAAGTGAATAGTACACACTAAAATCATTAGTGTTAATTTGAACCCGTAGTCCATTTCACACACGCTCTCAGTGTTTATAATACTGAGGATTTGACTGTGTTATGACTTATAAGTAGGTAAGTTCTCCTGTGTTCTCTTGAAATCGTATGCTTTTTATCCGTCAGTCAGTGTATCACTCAAAATCCCCATACATGGGGAAAGCCCCCATTATACAGTATGGTGCCCAGGTCTCGTGTCATCACGTGACATCATCAGTGATGTAGCCTCTTCAAACCCTGTACACTCAAGATACTGACCCCGCTGCCACCCTTAGATCTCCACATAATTATGGAGCTGACCTGTTCTGACATTCCATATGTTGATCTGACCTCATCAAACCCTGTACACTCAAGACATGCTCCATATATGGCAATTACAGAATTAATTCCATATGTTGATCTGACCCCCCATGCAAAAGCGCCAGCGCTCGCCCATAGTCTGCTGTCACCCAGGCGGATGCACGCGACCTCGCCCTCAGGTGTATACTGGTGGTAAACTGGTTCACATTTTACATGTAAACCTGCACGTGTGCGTGCTCTATGTGAGTGTGTACTACACGCTACACGGAGGGGATGGCCATCAGTAGTACAGAGAACAGTGAGACCAGAAATTACTTAGTAGTGCTCTATTGCTATCTGTTTAATGTTTAGATACCATGATTGGGGTTGGGAACCATTAGAATTTTAACGATTCTGGTTCCTTAACGATTCCCTCTTAACAGTCCGATTCCTTACCGGTTCCCTTTAACGATTCCTAGTATAGGGGGTTCCAAATGGACACTCACACCCTCATTAATTGGTTCCATTTGTACACTCTCAGAGTGGAATTAAAACGTTTAAGAACGGGATGCACACGCAGATTAGACACACCAACGGGCCGACATGCGGAAACAGCGGTAATTGTATAGCAGACATCAAGTCCACATACCAGCTCTGACAGTGTGATTAAAAACCGGGTCTGAAAAAGAACCGGTCACCCGGGTTGTGTCCTCATCTAGCCCCAATACCTGGTTGGGCACTGGACACCTCACTGCTCCCTTGCAACCAGCTGCACAGACACAGCAGCTCCCTTCCAGCCAGGCCTTGCTGACAACAAGTGGTCCACAGTGAGTGGCACAACAGAAACTCTCTATCAAAGATTCATTTAGTCTTTCCTCCCCATATGTAATGTAATGTGTTGGATTATTAATCAGCCAGCATCATGGCCTAGTTTTGGAACTAATGGCATCTCTCTCTCTCTCTCTCTCCCCCTCAAATACACAAATAGCTGTAAATTGTGCATATTAGTCTGTACATTTCAGTCCTCGGAACACACATTGAGATCCAGTTACTTTACTTAACATGCGTGATGAAATTAATCATGTTGGCACCTAGTGTAGCACCAGAGTATATGAGTGAGCCTGATGTTAACCCTGTGATCTATGTTGTGGTGTAAGTTGTGAGGCTATAGGGAAGCTCGTTAAAGCAGTAGACATTATTATGATACATACTGTATTATGCAGGGTTTGGTTTGTTGGGGGGGGGGGGTGCTAGGGGGAGAAAGATGCTTAATATGCTTTTTCTCGACCCCCATTTGTTGTCACCACTGGGGCAATATGTTTGACCCTGCTTCTGGTATGACTGAATTAAAAGCATGCATTTCCTTTTGGAAAATGTTGACTGTCTGATATGTATGTTTTGATATTGTGTTAGATGATAATATCACAATTGAACAACTCGGAAAAAAACAAACTCTCATTGGCTGGGCTGTAACGGAAGAATGATAACTTTTCACCCCGTTGCTGTTGATGGCTCAAAACAAAGCAGTAATAACAGGCCTAAGCCATCCTAGCGTCGTTTTGCCTGTCCCCGTCTGCCTGTGTCAGCATCGGTGTCTGCACAGCCTGCTCTCTGCATTGCACGTACTGTACTCAACGCCCGTGTTTATTTACTGAGAGAAGGCTGTGAGGAGGAGCGAGGCTAGCTCGCTGGTTCTGGGCAGTGGTGAAAAGTAACTAAGTACATACAGTAAATTTACTTAAGTACTGTACTTGCGTACAATTTTGAGGTGTTTGTACTTTACTTGAGTATTTCCAATTTCCAATACTTCTACTCCACTACATCTCAGAGGCAAAAAATGTACTTTTACTACACTACATTTATTTGAAAACTTGAGTTACTAGTTACTTTGTAGATCTTGATTATTAGTCCAAAACATAGAGTAACTACTTCAACCCTATATACACTTCGGCCATTTGAAAATAGCCGATCTACAAGCTTGTAGAGCTGCAATTTTCAAAAATGTATTATACATTTCAAATTTTAAATGGGACATTGTGAACAATTAGTACTTTGTACATGTTGAAGCCAATGCCTTTGTACTTTTACTCAAGTAACTGTTGAATTCCGGACTTTTATTTGTAATTGTAATTGAGTATATTGCAGTATTGTTACTTTTACTGAAGTAAAAACTTTGAGTACCTTTTTCCACCACTGGTTCTGGGCTGGGATGGGCTCCACACAGTACACCAGCCAGGGTGCACCTCACAGTAAACCAGCCAGGGCGCACCTCACAGTACACCAGCCAGGGCACACCTCACAGTACACCAGCCAGGGTGCACCTCACAGTAAACCAGCCAGGGCACACCTCACAGTACACCAGCCAGGGCACACCTCACAGTACACCAGCCAGGGTGCACCTCACAGTAAACCAGCCAGGGTGCACCTCACAGTACACCAGCCAGGGCACACCTCACAGTACACCAGCCAGGGCACACCTCACAGTACACCAGCCAGGGCGCACCTCACAGTACACCAGCCAGGGCGCACCTCACAGTACACCAGCCAGGGCGCACCTCACAGTAAACCAGCCAGGGCGCACCTCACAGTACACCAGCCAGGGCGCACCTCACAGTACACCAGCCAGGGCGCACCTCACAGTACACCAGCCAGGGCACACCTCACAGTACACCAGCCAGGGTGCACCTCACAGTACACCAGCCAGGGCACACCTCACAGTACACCAGCCAGGGCACACCTCATCATACCAGATTGGTTTATTTACAGTGAGGAAGAAGGAAGATAAATGTTTGGCCACAAGATTGAGGGGTCTGGGTAATTCTCTTCCTGTTGTGCTTGAGAATTATAGCCATCGGGGTGTTTTTACAAGAAGGCTGCTGTTGACATTGGTGATGGTGTGGAGAGCTACCTGTTCCTTTAGAACTGTGTGTGTGTGTGTGTGTGTGTGTGTGTGTGTGTGTGTGTGTGTGTGTGTGTGTGTGTGTGTGTGTGTGCTAGAGTGAATAAGTGGGTGAATGTGTGTTATGTATGTTGGTGAGCAACAAGTCTCCATTTTCTATCAATCATTGACATCAGTTACTGGCCAAGAGTTCACTCATCAGCAAGTCTGCTGCCTGATCAGCACACACACACACACACACACACACACACACACACACACACACACACACACACACACACACACACACACACACACACACACACAGATAGTCCGATGTTGTGACAGAGGTGTACTCTACACATATTCATCTATTAATACAACACCACACCCAATCCAAGACCCAGGGACAAATATTGGACTTACGTGTGTGTGTGTGTGTGTGTGTGTGTGTGGATGCTCTGTGTATCATGCTTGCTCAGACTGTCCTGAGGCCATGTTGATGTCACCTGTTACTCCTCTCCTCAAGGCAATGAACAGTGCAGCTCTGTGGGTATTTGTGTGTGTATTTGTGTGCTTGTGTGTGTATTTGTGTGCTTGTGTATTGCGGTCAAGAGTGCTCCATTCAGCGCTCGGGTGGCACAGTGGTCAAGTATACCCACCACTGTGGAGTCTGGGAGTTCGAATCCATTGCGGTGCATCTGGCTTTGTCGAGTGTATAGCAGTGGTTCTCCACCTTTTCAGGCAGCGACCCCCCCCCCAAAAAAATAAAATGATATATTAAAAAACAATCATACCCCCTGGGAGGTTGGAAATTGAAATGTAGGAGTTGAGGCATTCCATTTTGTATAGTTTGTTATTTACTTTTGATGCAGTAATGGTTTTGAGCCTGAGGTATTAAAAGGGTCTTAATTTGTCACTTCACTGTCATCTGGGGGCCCCTCCAATATCATGTTGGGAGTCC
The DNA here is from genome assembly GCF_964188405.1 of Protomyctophum parallelum. NCBI lineage: Eukaryota > Metazoa > Chordata > Actinopteri > Myctophiformes > Myctophidae > Protomyctophum > Protomyctophum parallelum. The sequence continues at coordinate 23,849,771 of NC_139700.1, read as the reverse complement.
CCTGACCCACAGGTTGAGAACCACTGGTCTATACGAACATAATTGGCCTGTGTTCAGGGGAGGGAAGACAGGACTGGTGGGGAGGGTGATATTTGTCACTATACACATAGCATACTATGCACATACTATGCACAGACCTTTCATCAGGTAGGACAAAGGCTCTATGTCCTCCCGGTGGGGGCTCCTCACTGGCAGGTGAGTCAGTAGGATACAACGGTGCCGTGTCATTAGTCAGAAGGTTAATTGTTCCGAAATTACTATCCCTATCTCTAACCCTAACCTAAACATAACCGCAAGCACGGGAGCAGTGCATGTTCGCCAACCTTAATGCATGTTCGGACTAGCGGGACTTCGGATCTATGGGCAGTTATGGATACAACAGCAGTGACGACACACAGAAATGTGTGTGTGGGCCTGTGGGGAGAAATAATCAATTGTGGAGAAAAAGCATAAAAGTGTGTTCCATTGTGTTCCATTCAGGCCAGCCAGCCAGCCTGGTGATGGTCACCTGGGCCTATAATGCTGCATTGACGTCTGTCACTTGTGTCACTTGTGACACACTAAAAGTTGACCTCGCTTCAACTATTTTTTTAACACTCCAATGACGCAGTCAATCAGTCATAATGTTTTTGTTTCACCATTTCCACCCTCACGCCTTCACTTCTCTTTCCCCACACTTCAGCTTTCCCTGTGATACTTAACCCTACCTTCAATAGTGACTGCAGCCATGTAGCTAGCCACGCTATGCTTTTAGACCAACATTTGGTTGGCCAAATGCGGAAATGCTAACGAGCGCTCCGTGTTATACCCCAGCTGCACAGGGTTTACTCGTGCTAAATCCACGGGAAAAAAACGCCAGCCTGCAGTTCCAGCTTTGACCACTACGTCTCGGCGGATTCAGTGTTGGCCAGCTGCTCTAGGAGCTTGTTTTAGACTTGAGTCTTGTTTTTTTTCCCTTAAACATTGTTCTATTCTATATTGTGTTCTCATTTGCCCTGTTCCCTTGTGATTGCACATCACACAAGATACTGTAGGATAGGAATAAACTACAAGGCCATGAAGGCATCCATTTTTTCATATGGGGAGACTGCTCTGCTGGACACATAGCAGATAGATCTTCTATTCCTAAGTGACAGCAAGACCTCTATTTATGACGGCAGTGTTAGTCAGGGTGGGGCAGATACAGATAGTAGGGCCAGAGGGGGATAATATGTCCCGGTCGGACTCCAGTAACATTGATGTCATTGGGCAGTATAACTTTATGGTAAAAGTAGGGACGGTTCAGCTTATAGGTTCCTATAATGGTCTTAAATTATATTAAGACCACCAAAAGCGCAACTTGACTGTGCATTTGCCAGTTCACTTGTAAAATGGAAATTTTATGTGGCTGAAATATGGGCTGTGCAAGATAAATACTTTTGACTGTCGCTCTAAAGCAGAAAGTGAAACTGAACTCTATTCTCTAGTCTGCCATGTCATGGAAAGGTACAGGATTTCAGAGTTATTTCCCCATGAGCTCTGACTCTGTCACGAGCAATGACACTGCTGATGTTGCATTGCTATTCTGTATGATGTCAACTTCACGTCGTTACCAAGAAAAGCTTCTGTCGTTCTATGGTTGGTATAAAGAGATCGAGATAATAAATAAATAGAGAAAATAGCACATCTACCAACTCACAACGCATCACAGAGCTTGTAGATCAGCTATTTTCGCAGAATGTCCGCCTATAATGACATGTCCAGCAGTTCAGCTGCTTCTTGGAGACAATGTTGTCCCAACTCGATGGAGCAGAATTCTTGAGTGAAACATGACCAGATCAGCAGCAACATGTTTTGGTTCAATATTGGAAAACCACCATGGCTGCATTAGGCTAATCTTCCTCCTCTGTCATTATTACATGATCTTCTCCTGTGGCAGACGTACATTATCAAGTCGTCACCAGGAGGCAGATGTGGTTGTCCTTTGGTAATAGATGTGTCACACATGATGTCATCGCTTACCACAGTTACCAACATCTCTGGCAGCTCCACCCATATGACTACTTCCTCTGTTCATTGACTCACCTCCCTCAGCCCGCCCTCTGGCCAGCACTATATTGGTAGTAGTCTTGTGTAGCCAGACAACTATACCCAATCTCCTAATGCTATATAGAGTCTGGAACAACACTTAAGGAAGCTGGCATTTCCGTTCACCAAAATATATTTTAAAATATCTTTACATTTAATTTGTTTTATGTCCATTTCTACTGAGCAGGATATATGCTTAAATGATTTCGATTTATATTAGGATAAAGTTGCACGACTGTAAAGACGAAACGGAAGTGGGGAGGAGACTTCCGCTTTATTGCTTACTCATGCTCAGAGCTTCCATGCTCCAGACTGTATGACGGAAGCATTTGAAAATTGCGAGAGGCAACAGTCTGGCTACGCAAGACTATATTGGTAGTAATGCTACACGCCGTATAATCCTGGTGACGATTTCACTTTGGGAGTATACAAATGGACCTGTAACATTAGTATACTTTCAAGAGTTGCAAATGGATACATACAAAATGTAAGTGTGTGTGTGTGTGTGTGTGTGTGTGTGTGTGTGTGTGTGTGTGTGTGTGTGTGTGTGTGTGTGTGTGTGTGTGTGTGTGTGTGTGTGTGTGTGTGTGTGTGTGTGTACACATCCAAGTACATGAACGCAGGCAGGTTTCTCTAGCTGAGACAATAGTCAAGACTGTGTGATGGCACAGTCAATACAGACTACAGTTAATTCTGTTATAACTTAGTAACTACAGCAAAATCTGGATTGTATCATTCCTCTTTAGTGCTCGATTCAACTATGTTATGGAACATCAATTAATTTGATTTCCGTTGTTAGCAAATATATTTAAATTATTGCTTGCTACGTGCCATTTAAACATCACCCCAAAAGGTGAGCCAATTCTCTTCAGTAGACTACCTGTACATGAAAAATGTAATCATTAATTTGTCTCAGATCGAAAAAGTATTTGAGCTGTGAGCTGAATAACAGACTACACAGAGTGAAATCACTCAATTCCTACAAGAATTCCCCTGAGGCAGACATGGTATATTTGAGTTGTGCAACCACTCCTATAGACTGCTATGTGTGTGGCTGTGTCCCTGTGTCTCTGGTTGTGTCTGAGCACAAAAATAGCGTTATAGTGTTTGTTCACCACCAAGTGTCACTGTTGCACAGCCTAACACACAGACACATATACACACACAGGCTAGGGAGGAGGGCTTGTACAGTACAGTACAGTACAGTACAGTACAGTACAGTACAGTACAGTACAGTACAGTACAGTACAGTACAGTACAGCACCACTCACTTCAAACGGGTCAGATTTTTTTATACAATACATTTTATTCGTAGAAGGTGGCAACCCTAGGCACTACTAATTTAATTTCCAATACTGAGTAAATCAGTTCTAACACCCTACAGACCAAAAGATATTGACATGACATTCATCTTTGCTTTTCATCCATCCACACCCCATAACGCAGCAATTAAATAACTTTTTGTTTTTAAGTATACTGTAACTGCTGGGAAGGGGCCCATTGTCTAGGTGAAAAGAATGTCAGTTCTGTTTACATCGGGAGTCTGTCCAGCTTCTTTTTAATGGTCTTAATTTGTGGCCATCTCTGCCCTGTATGTTGACAGGGCAGATCAGTGAGTCCACTGGGGAGATTGAGTGAACACCTGCAGTTATAAAACCTGCTTCTGACCCCCCTATGGGCGGAATTTATAGGCGAAATGCACTGAAAGGTTCATCTAATAGCCTGTTGATTTGATCCAGCTTAACCAAGACTGGGAAACGGATGCCGAATCCTTTTCTTATTAGACATTTAACAACATACACATACAGTATTTTAAAGCTTTCCTTTTACTGTGTTGAGGCGAGGGTCATGAATTCAACAAGCAGATATTTCAAAGCGATGAATGTTTAAACTTTGTTCAACCTTGAGTTGCATAGCTACCTACCTGGGGGCATAAACGGTTCTCAGAAATCACTTGAAGTACAAACAACTGCACACAAAACCGATTCTGGAAATATATATGGTAATTCTGGTACTTAATTAAGTTCTCTATCAAAAAAAACGATATGTCACCAATATAACTCAAGGGATGACACCAGTGGGGAAAAAAGGTGGAGAAAAAAAAACTACCAGGATTCTATTATTATTTATTATTATTATTATTATTATTGTTGTTGTTGTTATTATAATGTTTTCGCCTACGGAAGGAGCGCACACAAACAGAAGCAACACAAACATGATGGACAACATTTGGACTTTGGACATCATTGTTCCTTTAGTGTCTGTCTGGTGTACTCTGTCCATGTGGTTGTGTTCAGAGGCAGGCATTGGTAACGTGTGAAGCCTTGGTGATGAGGATCACCCTGTCAATGTCACACTGCTCTATCTATCTCTCTCTCTCTCTCTCTCTCCCCTCTCATGCAGACTCTCGCTGCCCTCAATGAGCATGAGAGGATTTGGAACATTGAGTACCTTCAGCACATTTTTCACATTCCCCTTTGAGGGTCTCAACCTCAGCCCCTCCGCCCGCTACACGCACGCACACGCACACACACACACACACACACACACACACACACACACACACACACACACACACACACACACACACACCGCGAACACTCCTGACTGTTGGGTCAGTAAGAGCTGTTGTGTTTATATGGGCCTGCACCATTGCTTACGAACAGATTTCTCCTCCCTCCCACTTTAACCACTTTCTGCCTGGCATCCCTATTTTGGGCATCCCTATAGGCAAAACCAAAACAATTGTACAACAGCAGATCTACTGTACAACTACAAGCTCAGTCATAATACATCACAATGACTGGCACGCAATGAGACATGACACAAGAGTACTGAGTACTGCAACACTATTATTTGTTGTTCGACTAAGTATATATCTAGAACATAAGTGGTTAAGCCAACTGAAAGAAAAATCCACTAGAGATATTAAGACAGCCTATCTGTCAGTGCTTCAGTTCTATTATCCGATTTGGTGTCTGTCATGTCACCCGCTAATGTTTCTGGGTTTCAAGCTCAACCTGACGATATATGTAAATATATATATTTAATTTTGCTGGCACGCTTGCTAAGCTCTCTGTGGTCTGTGTGTTGTCTTTGATGCAGAGCGGAGTGTGGTGAGCAGCAGCACAGAGGATGACGGAGTACAAGCTGGTGGTGGTGGGAGCTGGAGGTGTGGGAAAGAGCGCACTCACCATTCAGCTCATCCAGAACCACTTTGTGGACGAATATGACCCCACCATCGAGGTATGTATATGGCACACATCTGCACATGCTCAGACACCTCAAGTCATCTAACCAGAGCTGGTGGTGTAATAAATGTCCACGGAGGACATTGGTCTTATAAAATACAATGACAATTAGGTGTGTGGGTGCATGTGTGTACATCAGAAGATAGATTTTCTATACGCATGTACCGTATGTTTGCAAATACCTTGGAATCTGCCGCTGACCACCATGTCGGTATTGTCTGACATCTTGCCCCTGGAATTATTCTCTATTACTGCAAAGGCCAGCACTCCCCGAACCAACTTATTTAATTTATGAGCAGATGCTCTATCAATTCAATTCACCAAAAGGCCAGGTTTTGGAAGAAGTTCCCTAATCTAGTTTGGAGGTGAACCACTTAGTGTGCCCTACTACCTTGCAATTCCATTTGTCTTTGCCACGAGAAAGAAATATTTAGACAGAAGCAAAGAATTGACAGAGCTAGATAGAATGTTTTGTCCTCTCTTCTGTTTCCCCTCTCTCTTTCTCACCACGCCTGCCTCTGGCTGGACAATGTCCTTTTTGTGTATGTGCATTCCTAGCCCCTATGCTCTGACACACAAAGGGACTGCACTCCATGTTTGTGTGGCTGGGTTGGAAGGCTAAACATTGGCTCCACTGCCCCTCTGACAGCCTGCTGCTCATCTGGACAGAGAATGTATTTTAATGCCAGATATTGGTTAGTTCATTCTCAGCATCTCCAGCTTCATGGACATAATTTCAGATGTGATATCAGTGTTGATACCTGTTATTCAACAGTGTTGAATCACTTAATACCAAACACGATCATCAGTAGGGATGCACTGAATGGGAAATTCTTGGCTGAAACCAAATACCGAATATAGGAAACAGTTGTCTGAAAACCGATTCGCCGAATATGATTAGTATTATATCATTTATTTATATTGACCAGTTTTTGTACCATATTGCTGTCATGGCCGTACCTTTGTTGTAGAGCTACCTGATTATGGCAAAAGACATGATTACGGCCCAGGCCGTAGCGTAACGGTCTGGGCACCGGACTGGTAATCCAGTCGCAGTGTGCCGCGGGTTCGACTCCCGGACCCGACACGGCCTTTACTGCATGTCATCCCCCCATCTCTCTCCCGTTTCCTGTCAGCCTACTGTCTGTCCCTTCAAAAATCAATAAAAGGCGTAAGCCGCAAAAAAATATCTTAAAAAAAAAAAAAAAGACATGATTACATTTTGATCACGTCCTCACAACCAAACGGTAGGTTATGAAAGGTAACCCTCTTTGACTATTTGGTTTCGGCTCTATAATCAACTGAACTGAATACCGAATATGCATTGTTTGCCACTATTCGGCCGAATAGTTTCGGTGGCCGAATATTAGGTGCATCCCTAATCATCGGGTACTATGATTATACTAGGAAGTTGTTTTTATGTGGCCACCCACCAGTTCATTAAGTATACCTCGTTTTCAGGTGGGTGGTGACCCACTTGAACTGAAGCCACACCCACAGCTGTTGTTGTATGTTAAATGGGGAGGAGTTAGGGAAGGGGATGAAATTGTGATGTCACTAACGTGGTGGTATTTCGATTGGGCCTTTTGACTTAAAGGCCTTTCAGCTTTCAGGAAGAAACCAAAAATACACAGAGATGACATATTTGAATATTATAACCACAGCTGGGGGCCTATTAGAGTAATGTTAACTCCATACAAAACAGAAAAAGTAAACAAATCATATATCTATCTATCTATCGATCTATAATATGTGTGTGTGTTTATGTCTAGTATGAATAAGATTAAATGTGAAAACCACCTGTATGATTTGGCTGCCCCTAAAAGGAGTTTGCCCCAGAATGTTTGGTCAGCTTGTCATACTAACTGCTACAGATTTGGTTGGTGCTTAAAAAGTATCAACATGCAATCCAACCTTAATTGACTTTAATCTCAATTTCATTTCAATCATATCTCTTTCTCACCACGCCTGCGTGTGGTGCTTTAAAATAACTGAAATACCCTTTTTTTTCAGGATTCGTACCGGAAGCAGGTGGTGATTGACGGGGAGACGTGCCTCCTGGACATCCTGGACACTGCAGGTCAGGAGGAGTACAGCGCTATGAGGGACCAGTATATGAGGACAGGGGAGGGCTTTCTCTGTGTCTTCGCCATCAACAACACCAAGTCCTTTGAGGACATTCACCAGTACAGGTGTGTGTGTGTGTGTGTGTGTGTGTGTGTGTGTGTGTGTGTGTGTGTGTGTGTGTGTGTTAGGGCAGCAGTCTGCAACCTTTTTCTTAACCCATTTAGACCTGAGGCCGAAAAAAAAGGCTTCTAAATCCAGTTTTCTGATTGTCAGTGATGCTCAACCTTTCCATGTCAAGGACCCCCGGAATTATCTGTATTTGGCTGCGGACCCCCTTCTGAAAATAATTTGTTCCAGGGACCCCCCAGAAGCAAAGATTTGAGTTAAAAACGTTTGCTGTGAAAGAATATATATTCAAGATTTGCACCACATTTTCAAGATTTAAAAAAAGATAGCAGATCTACAAGCTTGTAGCGCGGAACTCTCTGCTGAATATTTTCTTTCACATTGTTATAATGATTATTAGACTAATAACCCCACCTATCTCCCAGACTCCCTCCCCAGTCAGAGTTCAGAGTTGTAATGAATGTAGTATGTGCAGGATGTAATTTACATACAAATGTGAGGGACTTCATTTATTTGACTAATTCTTTTAATAGTTTATTTTAAACCAAAAATACTCTCTCACACACTTATGCCAGTGTGCCAGTGATCACCCTCCTAATGCCAATGTTGGCACTGGTACCTAAGGTTACCTACTCCTGGGTCAGGGGATTCACACAATGATGACTAATGCAGATGATGAGATCTATTATTGTTTATTTAATTGTGTTAAAGTGCTTCGTATGGCTGTTTGTATTATGTGCTATGTTTGTGTGTTTTGGGTGCTCTCATAGGATCTGGGTGGGGAGGGGTGCGTGCGTTTGTGTGTGCCAGAGCCCTGCAGTAGCTGGATGATGTCATGTTGTAGCGTTTAACACAGCTAAAGAAAGATTAGCCTCGGACTGTAAGATTACAGCACACTGCCAATGAAATTGATCCTGACTCAATTAGAGCAGAGGGGAGAGGGAGCATGCCCAAGGACAGAGAAGGAGAAAGGGAAGGAGAGATCAGAGAAAAATCAGATGCCAATGAATATTCTTTTATGCGATAACGTTGGGATTATCTGACCACAACCAGCCTTGTGTGCGCTATGTCGAGCTGACCGCATTCTGCATGGCCTTGCACGGGCTTGTTTGTGCCGAGTTCGACACAACTAACCACTGACATCACTTGGAAAGGATGAACATTCGCGCAGCCCACAAAAGGATGTATGAGCTTAGACTACATGCTAGGAATAGGTGCAGGTCAAGGCTCTGCAGCATTATTTAAAGATCCTTCGTTCATTTGTCTGGCACAGCCCGTTATAAATCTCTATACAACTGAATGCTCTTCTAATGGCTGATTTATGCTTGGTTCCTCACAATGTTGCGCATAGCATAGCAAATGTACTAGTACATCGCAGATCGGCAATCTTGTAGATCTGCTAAAATCACAAAACCGACATGCAACTAAGTATAGATCACCCTTAACGATGGCACAGCGTACCACCTGCCTTCTGTTAGGCCTAGTATCTAGACAAGCATCTTTCACTTGTACTCTCTGGATGTGAACCCACCGGTGCTGTCATCCCAGAGTTGCTTATTTGTTTTCACAGGTATTCTCAATTCTGCACTACTAGACTGTTATGCCTGCATAACCAGAAAATTACAAGGCACTGCGTCATCTCAGTAGCTCATCGGACGAGTGTGGTCATAAAATGCCATTTGCAGGGTCTGTGTCAAGCCGTGCGTTGGACGCTGGGGGCTGACCGACCATAGCAAATGTAACCTGCAGTCCTTCAGCTCAGGGAGAAATGTACAGAGGCAGAAGCCATGGGACCGGGCTGATAGATTGATCTGACCCACTCCCCTCAGTCACTCAATCCCTCAGCTGGCTAGCTTTCAGGCTGGCTGCTGTGGTGATGAGGTAATGCTGCCTGCTTGCTGTCCACCTCCCCCCTCCTTTCTCCAGCAGTGCAGCACAGCCCAGCCCCAGCAGGCCCCCAGCCCTCCTCCTCAGGGTCCTAGAGCTCCCCCGGCTGGTTGGCTCTCTGGCAGTAGAGCTGCTGTTGTTTATGAAGCAGAGGGGGTTCTTGACGGAGAAGGTGGCTGTATGCACGCGAATAAACACTAGGGCGTGTCCACTGTCCACAAACTCAAAACTACCAGACCGAATAGAAAATGTGAATTAACTTGTCTATTTTTTCACTTCCCCTTCACAGAGAACAGATTAAACGTGTCAAGGATTCCGATGACGTTCCCATGGTGCTTGTGGGGAATAAATGTGACCTGCCAGCACGCACGGTAGACACGCGGCAAGCACAGGAGCTGGCCCGTTCGTACGGCATTCCTTACATCGAAACCTCTGCCAAGACACGACAGGTAACCATTACAAGTACTGTACACAGCCTCCAGTACACGACCTCGCCCAGATGCAAAGGCAGGAATAACAGCAGGGTCTAATAACGGCTCCCCTGCGGATCTATGAGCCACATGATGTCATACTTCCACCCAAATATGGAGGGAGGAGGCAGGAAGGCAGATCTGAAATTATGAATTCACAAAATCGGAAGAATATTCACTAGGGTTGTCCCGGATTAAGGATTTGTATAGTCAACTATGATTGGCCAAATGTTGACTACTGGGCAACTACAGGGAGTTTTATTTTATTTGCATTTAATTTGTATTATTTTTTATTACGCAATAGATAGATAATCATTCCATTTGGGCTGTGGGGGGTGTTTAATGTCTGATTTAACATATCTCTGCTGTCGGGAAGAAAACATGAAACAAAGAAAACCTTATATTTTTTAAACAAAGCTTTCAAAGTTTCGTTCACGCTACAGGTAACATAAGATATGAATTAGGAAGTCAATGCGAAAACAAAATCATGTCACATGATTACAAAACAAAACCTAATAGAATTTGTTTCTCACGATTATTTTTTCATTTTATTGTTAGTTAAAAAGCGCATGTAAGAAATATTTTATTGAACATAATTTTGACTAACGTGTAGTGACGGCCCCGGCCACCAGGGGGGGAAATGCCCCCTTACCCCACTATAAAATCTGTGCAAGAGCCTCTTCTAGATGTCTCGCCCCATTGGCAGCCACAGCGTAGGCACCTAACTCTGAACATACAAGCGTACATACCGTATATCATGTAATGTAGGCTACTGTAATCTATGCCATCTTGTTCATCATCATCTTCTTACATGTTGTTGTGAAGAAGGCAGAGCGGATAGACAGAAAGACCCCTATTACTGAACACAATGATTACTATCAGAACATATGTAGTTATTTAACACTTATTTTTAATAAAGGAATATCACTTACACTACCTTTGTCAGATGGTTATGGTTGCCATGGTAATGATGTTTAATACTTGAATAGAACAATTCGTTTTGATGTGCTTTGCAGTCACTTGGTATGATGTTTGACATGTATGGGGCATTCAGGTGGCAAACGGGGTAAACATTCGCCTACCAACTCAGAAAACCAGGCTCGGTGTAAAAATAAACGTAGCCTGATTCAAAATTCACAAGCTTTGTGAATCTTCCATGGTTGTCTACAGTCTACACCCTCTCCACACCATTATAAAAGTACAGCTACAGCCTTGGGTCGGTCTGACTCTTCTCTCTCTCTGTGTGTGTGTGTGTGTGTGTGTGTGTGCACAGGGAGTGGAAGATGCCTTCTACACGCTGGTGAGAGAGATCAGACAGCACAAGCTGAGAAAGTTGAACCCTCCTGATGAGAGTGGTCAGGACTGTATGAGCTGTCGATGTGTGGTATCGTGATGCAGGTAAGGATCTTGGCACCATGAAGTCCTCAGTGTTCATTTAATGTTCATTTAATGTTCATTTAACTCCGAAAGTGTACACAAATTATAAGTTGCAAACTTAACCAGTGGATCCCCATCTGCGCGCGTATATACTTTACTACCCATTCAAAATCCTCAGTGTTCATTTGATGGGGTTCCTTTGGCCACATTTATACAGAGATGAACTGAGGATTTTGCATATAAGCATATAAGTGCATCATTAAAAGACCAATCAGTGATACATACATAAATACATACAAACATAAACAAATGGATAGCTCCTACACCGTCAATAATGTTTTAGGTGATTGACTCATCTCTTGATTGACTAACAACGGATGTGTTATTCAAAAATGGGTTTCTTTACATTGGTAAAATTTGTACACATTGGAGTACAAAAATGCCTATATTTTAATTTGAGATGAGGGACAAAAGTTCCAAATGGCATGTTTTCCTAACCTGACGCTGCCAGATCCAAGAAGCTTGCTAAAAGTTTGTTTCACAGCTTATTGGGATCTGGGATCTCGGGAGCCAATTCGATGACGGGGCTGTTCCTTTTTTTCAAGATACTTGGTAGATGATTGGATGGGACCGTCTGTCTATCACTGTGTGGGCGTGCAAACACAACCAATCATATTGACGTGTCTATATAGCGTCACATCCGGTTTCGCACATATCCCGCCCTTAGCTCACGCTGATTGGTTCGAACCGGAGCGGTTCGGTGTTAGCTCAATCCCCTGAGCGATCTCAGATGAATGCTGTGTTGGGGAACATGGTTACCCAATACCGCCCCCATCTGGCAGAGTCAGGTTAATGTTTTCCATCTACGAATCAAACGCTAATTTATATGTTGGAATGAATCCCACATTGGGCCTTTAAGAATGTTTCCAGTTCCAATCAATGCAACAACCTGACGGATGTAATATTATCTTTCCCTCTCTAGCTCACCGTTGCAGGGTGAGGATAGGATCTACAGTACGATGCATAGAGGCGGCATGGACTTTGAAGATTGAAAGCTGAAACAACTCGAACATAAACTTTTTCAAAAGAGATGGCGGTCAAAGCAAAAGCAAGCAAGGAAAACCACCACACTTGACTGTACCATATAGACCTTTCCTTTATTGGAAGGAGGACTTGGACCCTTGGCCTAAATGGCTGGCAGAACTAGGTTCTCCTAGGATGGTCTGTCCTCTCTTTCGGTCCATGTCTGCCTATGAGCACCACCACTAATGACTGTCGACTCCAGTGTGATCTCGCTGGGCAGCTCCCTGAGTTCCTGCTAACTTATTGTTTTACAGTCTCAACACTGGTCTTAAAAGGGGGCATCATGCACCCCCTCACACCTTGAAAGCCTAATTCCCTCCCCAGCCCCACCTGCTCCCCCTGGAAAGACTGACTGGACTGGACTGGATATTATTTTAACCGAGGCCACTCATAAACACCGCATTCCGCTTGACCACACCATACCTGTTGCTTCTAGAGTGGCTGTGCAGTAACCTCATTATACTGGATGCAGGGGTGTGAAGTCTGACATGAGTTGCCATGTAGGAATGATTCGATTTTAAACATTGTTCACTGGTTCGCCTGGCCATAAAATGTTTGACTTTACAGAGGATTTTTTATATATATATATTATAATTGTTTTGTTTTTTTTCTCTCTCTGAGGGTTATGAAAGTGCTGTTAAATGAATAGGGATGTTTATTTCAGGTGACAGGTGATTGCCATGTTTAATGACCTGTCAAACTCAGCCAGAGCCCAGAGGCTTTAATGAAAAAAAAAAAAAAAAAACATGGACTCAAGTTCAGAGATTGCAGCTGCCTTCACCCCCCGTGGCTCCAAATGTTTGTGTTCTAAAGGTTCTCTTTGGGAAATGATAATGGTAAATGGCTAGTGTAAGTTCTGGTGCCATAGGATTGTTTATTATCTGATTTAAACCGATTGGGAATAAACCATCTCTCACGCCTATTCATTTGCGTGTATTTCTTTGGTTTGCTAAAGAAGGTGCTAGGCTGAAGTGACGTTTTCAGAATGGAAGACTAGCAATCTCTTTACAGCCATGCAGTGGGCAGGACAGTGGCAGTCCAGGGTTTCAGACAAAATAGAAACCATTTTTCTCGTTGGATTTAATTTAGATAACTGTATGGTGTACGACTGGTATTTACTATAAGGCAACATATTGCAGCCTTTCAGTAGATAGCAGGTGCTGTTCTTCTGTTTATAAGGCTCAGGAATTGGGGTCCAGGAAGGTCTCAGGTTCATGGGCCCAAGAGAATAAATATCACCAGTTGGTTTCACAAGAGTGTAACGCACAAGTCCTGCCTTCCAAGTATGGCCGATCTGTGGAACAATAGGCTACATACACCAAACTATCCTCAAACTGCTTCTCTTTTTATTCACAACTGCCGCCTCACCTCTTGAAAGGAACAATAACCAGTATAGGTGCTCCATATTAGTTTGTGGAACTTACATATAAATAATAATGAATTTGATGTTGAGTTTTGGAGGTGCATTGCTTTGTTTCCTTAATATTGACTAGCTTGTGCTCTCCTATGATTAACTGCATTTGTTTGCTGCCTACATGGAAAAAGACTGTGTTTATCTTGCCTTATCTGTTAGCTAGCTAGTACCTCATGTATGCAGTGAAGTCTACTTGAGACAAGTGTGCTGTTTTGTGCGTTTTCATCGTTTTGTGTATGACTGAAGAAATGTGGAGATTAGACTTGCACTGTACTGTACAGTATTTGATGTTGCATTATCTTACGAAAGGCCAAACAATCACCCCAGAAAACACTACATTAATGGGATTTATTTATTTTCAATGGCATACATGTCAGAAGATGTAAGTCTAATGTGACAAATGCAATGCCACAACCTTCCTTTTTACTCACTACAACACCCTCTGGTTTAACGCACTGTGGCTATTTTGAGTTTAAATTATGAATTTCCATTAAAATAATATAAAAGCCAACCACATTTGAGCTTTTTTCTGTGAAGTAGATTAAATTAATGCAAACGGTGATTTTATTTTATTGTAACAATCTCTTAGGGCTGCCCCCTCATAGTCAATGAATTGGTCCTTTTTTGGTCTTATTAGTCATACAGTACAAGAATTTCTTGGTTGATTATTTTGTTTACGTTTTTCCATACTGAATTAGTTATTTCCAGAAAAGTACATTTCTGAAAAGTACAAGATGTCAAAATGTGCATTGCATGCATGTATGGACCATTGCATGAGGAACACTCAGTTTTACAGATTTGTCAAATAAATCTTAATGCGTTAGTCAACAAAGACCTTTACCATTACTCTACTAAGAATTTATTCAGTTGAACGCTCGGCTACCTGTTATCTTGAACCCTTTACAACTGTTTGCCATGACTTGACATGAATGGGTGACTCGACTCCTTGTATGCTCACAGATATATTTTCTGTGTGGACTATAGGACAGACTTCCCTTGAATCCCTAAAATAAATTGTCTCCCAAGAAATGTATCTCTTATTCCTCTCATGCCAAAATCTAATTAAACCACCTGAAATGAGAGCAACCGACCTGGACCCTCCACTTCAAGAGGCTTCCAAATTGTTTGGAGCCAACTTCCCTGACTGGAGGGGCGTCATCCCTATGTTCCCCATGCAGGTTCTATGTTCCCCACTTACCTTAGGGTTTAGGGTGAGCGTTAGGTTTCTGGTTTAAGGACTTCAGTGTTTTGTACAGAACAAAGAATGTTTTTTTTTGCCATCTTTGTTGAAGAGTCTGAGCAATTATGTTTTAGTGTATTTTATGCCAGTGTTAAAGTTTAAGTAGCCTAGGCAGGCCTAAAGTTCAATGGATTGTTCAAAGACTGAGCTTAAATCAGAATTTGCTACTAAAAGTAAGACTAAGTTGCTAAAATACTTTTAGTCTTACTAGAATTACAAGTTACTAGGTTAGGTTTCTGGTTTAGGTTTATTCTAAGTGGGGAACAAAGAACCTTTTTTGCATGGTGGGGAACATAGAACCTGGGGAACATAGGTACGATCCCGACTGGAGTAGTCCAGGTAGCCCACGCTGCATGGGACACTAATCTGTTAGAACAGTTAAACCCAATGAAGACATGGCATGGCTTCATGATCCCCAGATACTGTGTGTGGACACATTTTCAACATTATTATCATGCAAAAGAGACCTTTGACATGTTTTGTGTGAAGGCTATGTTGTACTTATCTGGATGTTTTGAAATACTCTCCAATGTTTCCTGAGTTTCAAAAGGATGAAGATCCTCCTTTTACTTAGTCTTGGTTGAATTTGTACAGTTATAGTAAAGCTTGTTCATTCTCATATGACTAAAAGAAATGTTTTGGAAATATTATCGATGAAGATAGTGTTCAGATTGTCTTTCTCTACATAATTTGAATTGTTATTTTGGTGGGGAGAAAAAGGATATAAAACTGTGAATGTATCTAAATTAGTTAGAGATACTATTTGATTTTACGCTGAGGAACTGTTTAACACATTTGAAGCTGAAAAATGATGAAAAGAAAAGTACATTATTAAACTTTCCTACCATTTCCCCAAATGTGCAGGTTGAACTAACAGTGCCACTTTTGATCCCGATTATAGCCTCATTGCATGATGCCAGAAATAGCCAATTCACAAGCTCACAATGTGTCACGGATGCAACACTTTTGATCTTGTAGACCTGCTATTATCGGCACGCTCAGTCATACGACAAAGTATAAATCTGGCATTAGTCGTTTCTATGGTTGATTTTATTAATGGAAAGGGGTGTGGTGTGGTTCTTAATATGTACTGACAGTCCCTATTGTCCTCTCCCTGTGTTCAACAATATAAAAGATCCTTGATGATACCATACAAATCTATGCATTAAATCATTTTTAATGTCAAGTTGCAAAAGGGATAAATGGCCAGCAAACCACAGGTGTGTCTGAATAGCTGGGAAGCATGACAAAAAACATGAAACAATGGGAGTTCCGCACAAAGACACAGAGGGTCTAAGGGCTTGCTTCTCCCTTCAAAGTGTATGAAGAGCTCTGTAAATGAAATGTCAAATATGTGTTACTTTAATGTATTTACTCCCCAGCAATGTGGCAAATGTATAACAGGACAGGAATAAAGATGTCAAGATGAACACATGTCCCAGCGCCACGTGTGTCTAATTGGACAGAACTGCCATCTACAGGCCGATGTACATTAGTGGTTACACTTTCACTTTCACAGTTCACACTGGATTTTAGTGTACAGTTGGATTGATCCAGGTTTGCCATTGTCCAACTTTAGTTTGACTTGGTCAATTTGTGATTCCTAAGCTTAGTCTATATTTTTATACTCACAGCTTTGCCAAACATCACACACACTCCTATCCCCCTGGTGGAGAATAAAAATCTAAATATCTTTTACAAAAGAAATCTGCCTAACGATGATGTCACTGGTGGATGAGTTTCTGAACTGCCCACAGCCCTCCTATGAGACACGGAATGAGTAGGAAGAAAATGTGCTATTTTATCATGAACATTAGGGAGGACGTTATATGAAGAGTTGAAAAGTGGTGAAGTGGTCCTTTAATAAAGTTGGTTCTTTCCTTTTCTTTATAAAGCGACTTTGGGTACTTAGAAAAGTATATATAAATCTATATAAATCGGAGCTATTATTATTGTGGGCTCGAATAGCGAGCCCACTATTTCCACTATTTATTCCGCCATCCCCATGAATTTCCCCATTGAAATTAATGGGATTTTTCAGCAATGAATTAGCCTACACTCTTGTGACATCCTGTGGCTAACATCATCCTCATCATCACAGTTACTCAAGCCCACACTGTACTGTATCTTCAAGAACAGTATTTTCTAGTTATTATTATTATTAGCAGTCAGCAGATGATGAGATTAAGTTTTGTTGCTAAAGGTTGCAACAAAGGCATTGCTAAGGCATGTTAGGCAATTTGAGTAACTTCCAATTAACTTAGAAAGGTGATCTAACAATCTAAGTCCAGATTTGTGATGTCCAGAAATTAATGTATTACCATGGTTCATATAGATACCGTAATCATGCAACCTTTCTTCATTCACATAATTTGCATTAATTATGTAAAATCTTTGTCAAAATAAAGAATTGTGTACAGTATATGTTTGTTTTTAGTCAACTTAGAAAGGTGAAGGAAGACGAGAGCTGGATCGTGGGGAAATAATTTAGCAGTTCCAGAAACACTTTCATAAAAATCCTGTACACAGCATTGTGAATGGACAGGTGGCTCCGCTCCTTCCAGATTGAATAAACATATGATTTTGAATTACTTTCATTTGATCATTAGCTTTCATTTTACCTAATAATTAGCTATACTTTATAAATAATATGCCAATTATGCAAATTGCCCAACATGCAACTCTTAGCAACCACATGTGAGTGCATGCACTTAATACAGGACATACTGTACTTCTGCCCGGGTTGGTGACTGTTGAAACTGGCTGTTGAGGTCAATGCTGGGAAAGCAGGTTTATTACACCTGCAGGCAATCAAAAAGAAATCAGATTGTGTGCACAGTGCACACGTGTTTGATTGTGGCAGTGGCTCAGGCTGTACCTGTATATCTGATAGTTACGTTTTAATCACTCACAAAGATCTGCTATTTTCTCGATCATTCAGAGGTTTTGATAGTTTCGCCTATAGAACGACCAAAATGGGGACACCACGTTTTTTGGGGGCAGATGTACTTTTCCCAAAAAGTGGTAAGATTTGGACACAATCAAAATACACTATATTCACATCACTCAAAAACAAGAATATAACTTGAATATGAATATGGTTTTGTCTGGTTTAATTAGCAGCATCTTTAACAGGGACTACGGATGGAAATTAGCAT
Organism: Protomyctophum parallelum; assembly: GCF_964188405.1. Lineage (NCBI taxonomy): Eukaryota > Metazoa > Chordata > Actinopteri > Myctophiformes > Myctophidae > Protomyctophum > Protomyctophum parallelum. Next base: position 23,831,631 of record NC_139700.1, on the reverse strand, counting down.
TCTTGCTTAATCTGGTGTATTTACAAGGTATTGTATGTGTAGTGTTCATTAATATGCGCTGTGACTTCCAAATAAACGTATACAAAAACATATAAATAAATAAATAAATAAAATGGGCGTGGTGCTCTACCTGAATATGATAGTGTGATTCTGTGAACCTTGACCCAGCTCTTTTGACAGAATGATCATTTCAAAACCAACAGCAAAACAAAAACCCACCCAGTGGCAGTAGTAGTATGATAATGTCAAATGTATTATATTAACTGTATAATTTGTTGACTTATGGGGTCACTGTCATATTTAGGTTTTGTAGTCTAGTTACTGCTATTTACGGTTCAGATTTATTTGCATAATTATGAGGTTGTCCTGATATGGGCCTGCATGGGTGGTAAAAGATGACTGGTTAACTGGTTATCCATTAACCCTATAGAAAGAGTAAAACATTCAGTCTGTGACAAAAAAAGATACAAACCAAGAAGTGCTTTTGCGCGGATTTAAGTAACCATGGCATCCTACGACAGTGTGGATCTTATTAAGAAAATGCTTCCCAGGGTAAGAATATGGCTCTACATTTGATGTATTTACAATTTCTCTGAAGTAGCCTAATAAAGATGTTTATAACCTAGGAATAAGAACTTTGCACACAGCGCCTACAAACACAGGCTTAAGTGCTACAATGGCCAGACTGTTCTCTCTCTTAATAGTGCTACTTTTCATATTCCTTCCTTTTTTTGAGTGGTGCAAACCACTCCTACAACCAGCTTGCAATGTCTTCGTACCTGTTTGTTTGTGTGTCTGTGTGTTTGTTTGTTTGTGTGTGTGTGTGTCTGTCTGTCTGTGTGAGCATGAGACTTAATAATAGCAGTAGGGGGCGCCAGAAACAGTGAGAGGGGTAGTGACTCTAATGAGAGAGAGTGAGAGAGAGAGAGAGAGAGAGAGAGAGAGAGAGAGGGGGGGGGGGGGGGGGGGGGGGAATTGCACCACTCAGTTCACACGTGTGTGATTTTTGTATACGTGTGACAGGTGTATGTTTATTATTATTGCTATTGTCACTGTTATTAATTATACTCATAAGTGCACCTCCCGGATATACACAACATTCAACAATAAAGCATACCTTGGACCTTGAATATCACCAGTAGTAGGCCTAGTAGTATTGACCCTTTTCTAGTGTCTGATTGTTCTATTTTCTATCTTTACATAGATATATGCCCACAGGAAACATGTAGCATTTGAAATATTTGTTGCACGGACCCACTACAGTTACCTTGTGCCAATGATGGATAAATATGGTAATAATACACACAAAATAACCCCCCATGTCCTTACTGTACAGCCTGTGGCTTTTTGTTTTGTAAACAATGTTTTTTGTTTCTACAGTTTTCAAGGATGGCACTGTAAAGGACTTGATGAGTTTAAGGGGCACCATCCCAGCCTTGTACAGAGGTAGCAATTGCCTTTCACCTTATGAAGTTGAAACCTAACTTACATTTTAACATCGTAATTAAAAAAATAAAAATAAAACATCCTTCCGTATTTTCTTCTACAAAGGCAAGACCTACAACATCCCGGTATGCATATGGTTGGAAGAAAGCTACCCTGCAAGCGCTCCGATATGTTATGTCAATCCCACCCCTGAAATGATGATTGTTAAAGGAAAACATACTAACAGCAACGGTCAAGTCCAGCTGCCGTACCTACAGGAGTGGAGAACGGTAACTGTAACTGGCGTGCCTATGTTTGGCATGTCAATATAGAAGTCTTCGCCGTGCGACACAATTTTGCGACAAAATATACAATATGGCAAGTGATTAACATGTACGATTGGGGAGGACAGTATAATGCGAGAAAGATAATGACAAAAAGGATTTTCTACTATGTTCCAGACTGTAAACAGACATGTATCATTAAATTCCTAGTCTACACTACAGGATGATGTTAGAAATTAGATCATGTCTTTTATCTTTTTAGGCTTAACAACAATGACTTGGTAATTAAACAGTTTTTTTTTCCTAACTAGGTTTTGCCTTAACTTTTATTTGTCAATCAGAATGAGTGTGATCTTGTGAGTCTGCTCCAGGTGATGGCAGCCATGTTTGGAGAATCCCCCCCTGTGTGCATACGGCCCAATCCAGGGCCTGAACAAGCCTCATGTAAGATATGTACACTCACTGTCCATCCCTGTTGCTTATCACTCTATTCACTTATTGTACTCACATGTTTTACTTTAAGTAAAAGCATCAATGCCCTATTGTAGAAATTGTCTGTTACAAGTTCGGTATTCCAAATGTTACTTAAGTACAAGAGTGTTTGCACCCAAATATACTTAATGGTCTAAAAGTAAGTACTCATTCTGCAGAAGTTTTCAAATGTAGGTCTATAACATTTATAAAAAAACATCCTTTGAAAGTAGCAGGTCTACAAGCTGACTGAGCTTGTACTGTAGATTGGCTATTTTCAAATTGTACCAGTTGTAACCAGCAACTAGATGAAATGGAGTAAAGTAAAATTATTGGAAATCTACTGCAAAATGTACTTAAGTACAGTAGCCTACTAGAGTTACTTTACACACCGCATTAGGTCAGTAACACACACCACACGCATCAGGCTCTATCCCTACTATATCAGGGTCAAGGATGATTTCAAAACAAGGGATGTCACAGATGGTGAACCCACAGCCCCCCCTGGTGGAGAAGAAGTCAAATCAAGTGAACAGCACCTGCTGATGGAGAAGAAGAATTCACAGATTTTGAAGTCTCAGCCTCCCCTGGTGGTGAAGAAGAAGTCACAGCCCCCCCTATTGGGAGGCTGTGGGAGGGTAGTGGGAGGATGTCCCCTGGTGGGATTGAGTCTGTGGCTGGATGACCTTCAGGTAGTCACAGCCTGGACTGGTCCAGAAGGACTCCCAGATCTTGAAGGCACAGCCTCCCCTGGTGGAGAAGAGGAACTCACAGTGCATGACATCACAGCGTCTCCTGGTGGAGAAGATGGCCGCCGAGAGGTCCATCAATGACAGTCGAGTGGAAGAACTTCAAACTCCATCACCAATACATCTCCTCGAATTCACTCCGGGCATGATGGACCTGATAAACGTTGGAGTCAAGTTGACCCCCCTTACCAGACGGCCAGCCCCACAGCCCCCAAAAATGCTATGCAGTCCACCCATCGTGCCCCCACGACGCCATCGACTGGTGGCATCCCATATGTTAAGCCCAGCTCCAAATAGCATAGAAAATACATTTGATAACTGATATGAACAGGGTCCAATATGCGTAGCAACAAACATGTATGGATCCCATGCTTCTAGAAAGCCTGGTGTTTCAGGTTGAGGTTCACAACATTTCTACTGTTATTTCAAATCGAGTTTCCAAGACAAGGAGTGGTTTGAAGAGAGAATGCTTTGGTTACTGTACCTCACAGGCATCACAGCCCCCAAATGTGATAACAAGCTAAACCTTGCCCTGTTTAACATCAGGTCACTAATAAATAAATCCTCCTCTGTAAATGACATAATCTGTAAAGAGGTTTTGGGTTTTATACCCTCACGCGCGGGAGTACGCTGCGTCATCACGCACAGAGCCCAGGGCCTTAAAGCGACAGGCCACGAGTGTATAAATACATATTTCTGTAAAAATTGAACAATTAGGATGTTCTCACATGCGATCTGGAAGCAAATATTAACAGTTGAGATTTGCATGACCATTCTAGGACACACCAACTTAAATGCTGAGGCAGGCTAGGTTCAACACGAACAAAACAATGATATTGTTGTTACTTTACTGTAGTGATGTAGCCTATCCCTCTTCTTTAGGTTCACGTCAATTCCACAACCAAGCAGACGGACTTCAGGAAACTGCACCCCACCTGTCGCTAACCAGAGAGGATGGTCTACCTTTCCCGCAAGAAAATGAAACCAACTGTTAGTTCATTACTCTATTCTTGTATCAATTTATTTATAAAACACATTTACAACAATTGAAATTGACCAATGCTGTACATGGTGAGAACAAAAAACATCAACAATAAAGTATGGAAGTACAACATCACATACAACAAACAGATCAAGACATACACAAACGGCCCAGGCCGTAGCGTAACGGTCTGGGCACCGGACTGGTGATCCAGTCGCGGTGTGCCGCGGGTTCGACTCCCGGACCCGACACGGCCTTTACCGCATGTCATCCCCCCATCTCTCTCCCGTTTCCTGTCAGCCTACTTTCTATCCCTTAAAAAATCAATAAAGGCGTAAGCCGCAAAAAAATATCTTAAAAAAAAAAAAAGACATACACAAACATTAAGTGTGGTAAAAAGGTAAAAAGGAATAAAAGTGTGTTTCAAGGGATTTAAAAGGGGATGCACACGCAGATTAGACACAACAACGGACCGACATGTGGAAACAACGGTCGGACATGCGCTGCTCCCATGCTTGCAGTTAGGGTATGAGGTAGGTTGTCGGTCTAATGACAGTCGGACCAATAGTATGTCTGGTACTTTTTATATAGAAGGGCAGGCTGTTCCCAAGACTAGAAGCAGCAACAGCAGCAAAGGCGCTGTCGCCCCTACTCCTCAGGTTGATTTTGAGAACCTCGCTGTTCTGCGGGGACGGGAAGAGTGCTCGCATTACATTTTCAATGGGAGTCACATGCTTTTGACGACAACCTTGCCATGGAGCAAGGTTGTCTCGTCAAAACCACGTGACTCCCTTTGAAAATGAATTGCGAGCTGCTCTGCCCCCTCTCTCCCCCCAGAACAGCAATACAAGAGAGCAGTCGCCTTTTGTGTGTGACTGGAGCCTGAGAGCAGCTTGTTGGCTGATTTATTAATCATAGCAATTTACCTTTTTTTTTCTTTTCTAGCTGGCACTTTTATCATCAATCCAGGTAAATTGGAAAGTGGATGTTGCATTATGCCTCATTTAATATAGCCCTATTATATTTAGTAAATATGCATCAGATGATGCATTATGGAAAACTGGTTAATCTTTCCAGATTCATTTTGCCAGTTAACCTGGATATGTTGAGGGTTGATTCAGTTTCATGAAAGCAATGCCAACTAGTTACCATGGAAACTAATGCTGTGGATTTAGCCTGCTCCGGACCAGGCTAACAGCCAGGTTAACCTAATCCTGATGTCTTTACTGTTCATTAAGCAGTCAATCTGATCACAAACCAATGATTTTTTCCACACTTATTCAATTATGGGTTTATGTTGCCTTATTTTTATCGGTCTGCATTAAAGGACAAATTTAAGCACTATATACACACAATCAAAGAATGAAAATATATAGGCTGCACAACCTCACCATGACAGCTTGTAGATCAGCTACTTTTGGTGAATGTTACCCCACAATAGGTTTGCTGTGGTGCAAGTGGTTAAGAATAATTATTATATTATATAGCCCAATTATTTTACTGTAACTTGTAACTTTTCACTGGTTTAAATCCTGGATTAGTTAATCCAAGTTTCGTGAAACAGGCCCCAGGACAAAGATTCAGATTATTAAAGACACATTTCACTTTGTTTATTCATGTCCCCAACAAACACGTCTCTGTCGGGCAGAAACCAAAACCATCACTCCTCAGGACTCAAAAACAGCAAAAGTAGCAGATCACCTCGTTTAGAGCTTGTTGATCTATAAATTACGAAGGTAACCCATGATTTATAAAAAAAACAAGTGAGATAGCTCACATATGGAGATTGCGCCTCCTGGTGTGATCAACTGCTACTTTTGATACCCCTGTGTGACACTGTCGTAATAGTTCATACATTACAAAAAGTTGAAATAGCAGATCTACTAAATCAGCTACAGTGTGCTATTTTTCTTAACATACTGTATAGATATAAAAAGAAAAAATGTCAGTCATTTCTTCATAGGCCTATACTTCAGGAATGTATCAACAGTCAGAAATGTATTCTTTACTCATAATGTTCCAATGGTCAATGCCAAAAACAAATAAAATCGTTAATAGCAATTAACTTAATTGACAATTAACCATCAACTTGTAATCGTGACAGCCCTAGACAGCAATGATCTTAAATGAACATCTTCTAAATATAATTATTTAAATGGCCTACTTCAGGTAAACAGTGTGAACATGTCCATTGAGTGTGTCAGTGAACACACTGTCCTTCAATCAGCTAAACCTGTGTTGTGAATTTGTGATTGGTTTAGCTTATGGAACACACTGCCGGTGCATGTTAGGTTAGCACCATCCTTGCAGCTGTTTGTCACTTTTGAAAACCCACCTTTACACAGTGTTTAACCAGTCTATATGTGATGGTATATACCCAAAAGCTGGCATTTGTTTTTGTTTATTCTCGTTTTCATATTGCTTTTGACTTACTATATGTTGTTTTTTAACCTTACTCCATACTACACTTTGGAACCTTGTTTTGAAAAGAGCTATATAAATAAAGTTCATTATCATTATCATGTAGTGGTTCTCAAAGTGGGATTAGGGGACCTCCATGGGGTCTGTGAAGGGGTTCCAGGGGGTCTATAATGCTCACAACGCGTCGCATAGCAACACGCTGTGAGCTTGTAGATCGGCTATTTATGAATAAATGTGGGGGAAAAAAACAAAAAGAAAACACAAATATTCTCTGGTGAGACTGTGAGACTCAGTCTCTTCCTGGCACATCTTTTCAGATGGGGGGGGGGGGGGGGGGGGGGCAGCTGCCAAATACACCTTGGTTCCATTTGTACACTGGAGTCAAGAGAATTGATTTTACAATATAAATTGCAGGGTCCCAGAGATAGAAATGCCATTAAATGGCGGTGCGTAGACTAATTAAAGTCAAACTGGGGGTCCTTGAAATTAAATGAGTTGAGAATCACTGCTAGAGCCATAAAAATCTTCTCTCGTCCCTGGCATATCTTTTCAAATGGGGATCCAATTAGGCCAATTAGTGTCAATTTGGAGGTCCTTGACATGAAACAGTTTGAGAACCATTCATCCATCTTCTATATGATCCTCCATGTGTGGAGGGTTTATTATTTCAGTTTGGATCCTCTTCTACCCTCTGGAACACCGCTAAGAAGTTCTTCCCACCGTTTCTCTGCACCTTCTTGCCCTCCTCCGTACTGGTACCCAGAAGACTGACGACGAGGTCACCAGCCAGCTGTTCGTCAAGAACACGCGTGAACAGTGGATGCTCAGTGAAGTGCTTCACGATCCAGATGTGCACTTCCTCCACGTCTGTGTTGGTGTACACCAAGCCCCCAATTCTCAGGGTGTAGGCATACTCTGCCAACAGCGTTGGACTAATGATCCTCCACTTGTGCTTGGTCTTCTTAAAGTGAGGATCAGGGAACAGGAAGAACATCTTACTGAGCTGTCCCTTGGAGAAGAAGTTTGGCAGGTATTTCATGGCATTGCTGCGGAGGCAGGCGATATTCCGGTACCCTCCTGGCTGGGAGGCCCTCAGGGAGCGGATGCGGTCCTGGACATAATCGGACACTTTGACCCGGATCTCCAGGCCCAACATTAGCTGGTCTGGGAACAGTGGAGACAGCTCCACTAAAAGGCCTCCGTATCCGCAGCCGATATCTGCAAACTCCACCTGAGCCGTTGAACCTGGTTGTGTGAAGACCTCTGGGTAGAGATCTGACCAGTCCATGATGTCTGGACACACTGGATATTCAAACGTGTGGTCTGCCATGGGATTAGAATGAGCTCGTTGTCTGTAGAAACGCTTCTGTGGCATCGATGTGTTCGTAGCCATCTTGTCTCTTGTTGTGTTAAATGAATGATCAGTATTCCTTAAAAGTTCCTGCTATAACCACATTAAACACAATCCAGGGCAGACCCGCTCATGTCACCGTGACTCAGCCATAACGAATGAGGAGTATTTGAGTTCTCAATGCAGCTGCGCCCAAATTGGCCCAAATATGGGCTGTGTTGTCTAACCTCAATGTGAGAAGGAAAGGTTTACCGGGTGCACGGCTCACGAAGAATCACTGTAAAAGAGAAACAGCCAGCACTCCGGCGAAGTCCTTCTGGTAGATTTATTCCATTCTGCATCAAGGACAGACAAAACACGGACACGTTTAGGCGTCAAGCCACTTATTAGCCCAGAGCTTCTGAATCACAGAGTAGCGTGTATGAAACAATGGGGACACATTTATAGAGGGGGACCTGGGTGTGACACTAAAAGCGGTCCGTCTAGAAAAGGGGCTTTGGGTCAGGTCCCCCGGTACTATACCGCTATACTCGTTTTTCATCATTTTGGACCATGGGCTATAGCCCATATGGTACGGCATGGCAGCGTCTAGTGAGCTAATCTAGTGAGCTAATTTAAGACTTCCGGTGGACGATCTCTTCAAAATAAGAGTATCCTCTAGAGTATTGAAAAAAAGTTTAATTTGCACATTAAAACTACAAATTAAGCATTTAAATGATGCTATATGATGCTATAAGACACACATTATGTTTCTGTGTAAGAATAAGTAATTAAATCCTTATAATAATAATAATAAAGTTATCTAAATGGATAAATGCTATTCACTGGAGTGCATGGACTTTATAAAGTGGACACTGGACAAAAGACGGCTCCGCAAGGCAACTATCTGGACATACCCACGCGTTCGGGGAGATGTCCTATACCACACCCCACTCTCCGCTAAGCGGGAGAGGTGTAAAATTCACAGCAGCAGACCTTCTACTGGGGTCAAGGCTGACAAAAAGTACCGTTTCCGGACCCAGAATGGACACTGGACAAAAGACGGCTCCGCGAGGCAACTATCTGGACATACCCACGCGTTCGGGGAGATGTCCTGTACCACACCCCACTCTCCGCTAAGCGGGAGAGGTGTAAAATTCACAGCAGCAGACCTTCTACTGTGGTCAACGCTGAAAAAAGTACCGTTTCCGGACCCAGAATGGACACTGGACAAAGAGGCCTCCGCGAGGCAACTATCTGGACATACCCACACGTTCGGGGAGATGTCCTCTACCACACCACACTCTCCGCTAAGCGGGAGAGGTGTAAAATTCACAGCAGCAGACCTTCTACTGGGGTCAATGCTGACAAAAAAGTACCGTTTCCGGACCCAGAATGGACACTGGACAAAGAGGCCTCCGCGAGGCAACTATCTGGACATACCCACACGTTCGGGGAGATGTCCTCTACCACACCACACTCTCCGCTAAGCGGGAGAGGTGTAAAATTCACAGCAGCAGACCTTCTACTGGGGTCAAGGCTGACAAAAAGTACCGTTTCCGGACCCAGAATGGACACTGGACAAAAGACGGCTCCGCGAGGCAACTATCTGGACATACCCACGCGTTCGGGGAGATGTCCTGTACCACACCCCACTCTCCGCTAAGCGGGAGAGGTGTAAAATTCACAGCAGCAGACCTTCTACTGGGGTCAATGCTGACAAAAAGTACCGTTTCCGGACCCAGAATGGACACTGGACAAAGAGGCCTCCGCGAGGCAACTATCTGGACATACCCACACGTTCGGGGAGATGTCCTCTACCACACCACACTCTCCGCTAAGCGGGAGAGGTGTAAAATTCACAGCAGCAGACCTTCTACTGGGGTCAAGGCTGACAAAAAGTACCGTTTCCGGACCCAGAATGGACACTGGACAAAAGACGGCTCCGCGAGGCAACTATCTGGACATACCCACGCGTTCGGGGAGATGTCCTGTACCACACCCCACTCTCCGCTAAGCGGGAGAGGTGTAAAATTCACAGCAGCAGACCTTCTACTGTGGTCAACGCTGAAAAAAGTACCGTTTCCGGACCCAGAATGGACACTGGACAAAGAGGCCTCCGCGAGGCAACTATCTGGACATACCCACACGTTCGGGGAGATGTCCTCTACCACACCACACTCTCCGCTAAGCGGGAGAGGTGTAAAATTCACAGCAGCAGACCTTCTACTGGGGTCAATGCTGACAAAAAGTACCGTTTCCGGACCCAGAATGGACACTGGACAAAGAGGCCTCCGCGAGGCAACTATCTGGACATACCCACACGTTCGGGGAGATGTCCTCTACCACACCACACTCTCCGCTAAGCGGGAGAGGTGTAAAATTCACAGCAGCAGACCTTCTACTGGGGTCAAGGCTGACAAAAAGTACCGTTTCCGGACCCAGAATGGACACTGGACAAAAGACGGCTCCGCGAGGCAACTATCTGGACATACCCACGCGTTCGGGGAGATGTCCTGTACCACACCCCACTCTCCGCTAAGCGGGAGAGGTGTAAAATTCACAGCAGCAGACCTTCTACTGTGGTCAACGCTGAAAAAAGTACCGTTTCCGGACCCAGAATGGACACTGGACAAAGAGGCCTCCGCGAGGCAACTATCTGGACATACCCACGTGTTCGGGGAGATGTCCTCTACCACACCACACTCTCCACTAAGCGGGAGAGGTGTAAAATTCACAGCAGCAGACCTTCTACTGGGGTCAATGCTGACAAAAAGTACCGTTTCCGGACCCAGAATGGACACTGGACAAAGAGGCCTCCGCGAGGCAACTATCTGGACATACCCACACGTTCGGGGAGATGTCCTCTACCACACCACACTCTCCGCTAAGCGGGAGAGGTGTAAAATTCACAGCAGCAGACCTTCTACTGGGGTCAAGGCTGACAAAAAGTACCGTTTCCGGACCCAGAATGGACACTGGACAAAAGACGGCTCCGCGAGGCAACTATCTGGACATACCCACGCGTTCGGGGAGATGTCTTGTACCACACCCCACTCTCCGCTAAGCGGGAGAGGTGTAAAATTCACAGCAGCAGACCTTCTACTGTGGTCAACGCTGAAAAAAGTACCGTTTCCGGACCCAGAATGGACACTGGACAAAGAGGCCTCCGCGAGGCAACTATCTGGACATACCCACGTGTTCGGGGAGATGTCCTCTACCACACCACACTCTCCACTAAGCGGGAGAGGTGTAAAATTCACAGCAGCAGACCTTCTACTGGGGTCAACGCTCAAAAAAGTGCTGTGCCTTGGGGCATTGACATGAAATCACTTTCTCTACGCAAGCTAAGTCAGGTCAAGGAGTTACCTCTAGCTTTGGAATGGGTGTCACTTGTGTGCGTTGATTGCATCTGTCTGTGCATTTATGCATTTGTTTGTCCTGACGAAACTTGATTATTTCTCGACTGTTTATTTTCTCGTATGACACGACATAGAAACTACTTGTGACTACTGTCTTTGTGTGCTGTCGAGCGGATGTTCTTTGCATCAAAGGTATAGCCTGCTGTGTCATTCGATTCATTTGTCCAGATATGCCATTTATGATCTTTAAGGATGTACAATGACGCATATGGTGGCCTGTCGAAAAATACACACATACTGGTCAAAGCATACTCATTTTGGTGGTACAGACAGGATAAATTGAACGTTTTTGGAATTTTTGTGCCAGCTCTTAACAGGAGAAGTAAGGTCTGTGGGCTGTTAATTACTTCATATGTTGATAAGCTCTTTTCCTGCTGACATGTTTCACATTGTTCAGATTGAGCAGGTAATATTTGTGCAATAGTGTCTAAGGGCGCTTTCACACCGGACATGTTTGGTTCGTTTAAAACGAACCATGGTCCGCTTACCCCTTTGGTTCGGTTGGTGTGAACGTGCATACGAACTCTGGTGCGGATCAAAGAAACGAACCATGGTCCGCTAAAAAAGGCCGAACTCGGTTCGCTTCCAAACGAACCACGGTGCGGTTCGTTACTGGTGTGAATGCATTCGGACTTTATAGAGGACCAAATACAGGACGATAGGCAAAATAGCCGTCGGGCGTCGGCAGTTGTGAGGCTGCATTAATAATTATAGTTATAAAAGCATGTATTTTTTTACGGGGATCATATGACAGCTGACAGTCTGATTTTAATAGTAGACGCATACAGTATATGTCGAGGCGCAGCGCAGCATACGAGGTTCACATGCGCAAAATGTACAAGTTATCGACATGGAATGGTGCACGGTATGGCACACGATGTTAGCTTGTAGATCTGTTTATTTTAATCATGCGCCGGCCGCCGCCACGCATGCGAATCTGCGATGCATGAGTCTTCATGCGAGTTTCTCTTTCAACTCGTGTCCCCTCCTTTTTTGTGTGTGTGTGTGTGTGTGTGTGTGTGTGTGTGTGTGTGTGTGTGTGTGTGGGCGCGTGGGCGCGCACGCACATGAGGGGACTGGGGGAGAGACCCATATATTTATATGGGAGAGACGCAGAGACAGAGAAATATTTAAAATCATCCATGTCGCGCAGGCCGCAGGTATCGAGAAAAAGCCAATGTTAAATAAGCTATACTGTCACATGTGGTCCCAAATGATTAATTGATTACATCACTATAGCAAAAGACGTAAAACTAGGTCAACTCAATTAGCTGCAGCGGAGCTGTTCTGACTTGAAGCTCAATAACCAACTGACCAAACCATAAGATGACATGGAAATGCCCGCCGCGGCGCCGATTTGATGCGCAGAAATAACATGGGTGAAGGTGCACACATGGAAGAAAAGTCCTTTTTATCGGGGATACCTTGTTGTAGGCTATACGTCTCCGTGAATTTATGCATCAGCATTCAGCAGCAAGCACATTATTGTTCAAACACCTGCTCCTCTGTTCATCTGTTGCTCTTATTTGGCTAATAAAATAATTAATAAGAATGAATGCAATAGCAAGTTGTTGCTGCCTGTCATGTTGCTGTTCTCTTCTCTCTCTGTGTGACTGAAGGTTGCCCCTGCAAAAATTGTAGACAGTGATTTCCCCTCATGTTCTTTCCCCCCCCACTATTTGGTTCGCTTAACATGTCCACGTGTCATTTGTTTACATATTTGGTACGCTTTACAAAGTCCAGTGTGAACACCAAACGGACCAAAATCAAAATGCAAATATTTGGTCCTTGGTCCTTGATCCGGACTTTCTAAGCGAACTTTGGGTGTGAAAGCGCCCTAAGATGCCTTTTTGTGACACGTCAAGTGGCTGCACTATGAATTGTGACATGTTCTTTGTAGATGGTAAGGCCTTGTCACCACATTGAGTACAACTATACAGACTAAGACTTTTCAGGCAAAGCAGGTCATCTCCAAGGAAAGGAGACCGAAGTGTGTATTCTACAAAGCTGTTTAATATGGTGCATTCTTCTGTCCTAGAACATTTCTGAGACACTAATGACACTGATGTGTTGGCTAGATTGAATTTCTCAAGTTTCCGTCTAAATGTTGAGTCCTGCGCTGCTGCTTCTTCAAGCCGTGTGTGACATTTTTTTATAGCAGATGTCTGTTGTAGAAATGTTAGAATTGGTAATGGTATAGCTTCACACATATTGTCATTTAGACTTTCATTGCATAAAACCACATCATCATCATCTTCTTCCAAATTGTCCTCCGTTATTGTTCTGTTAATTGCTTTCAACTGTCCAGGCACAGAATGTACAGATGTCTGTATGTTTTGCTTGAACAACTGTGTGGACACCACACATACTCAACCAAACTACTAGTTTGTGTATAAAATCTAATGGGTCATTGTGCATTCCTAAGGCCAAGTAAGATGCTATTCACTAGTTGTTGAGTGACACCACAGATTGTTTTGCAATCAAATGTGTGACCTGGATTTTGAAAAAACGCTTGAATGAGAGCTGCTAAATTCCCCGGCATAGATGACAACTGAACCATCGAAGTAGGTGTCAATGGTTTCAATTTATCTTGTACTACTTGTAGATGCAGTATACCCACGCGTTCGGGGAGATGTCCTGTACCACACCCCACTCTCCGCTAAGTGGGAGAGGTGTAAAATTCACGGCAGCAGACCTTCTACTGAGGTCAACGCTCAAAAAAGTGCTGTGCCTTGGGGCATTGACAATTATTTAATTAACGAATTAAATAACCTTATTTTATTCTGAAGGCAACCGGATGTCTTAAATTAGCTAGCTCTCAGACAGGAAATTCTAAATTAGCTCATAAGACGGAGCCAAATATCTGTCTGAGAGTGGAGCCTGCCTGGCAAATGACATGGGGGGTCCTTTTTGTGGGCTTGGCCGAAAGTGGGCGTTACCAAAAGGTGGGCGTGGCCATGGCCGCCAGAAGTCTGTCAGATTTTGACAGCTTCAAATTAGTGTTAAACATAATATAACCCAATTGACTCCAGTCCTCTCTGTTTAATATATCTATAATGAAACTATATAAACTATGCATATACCATGAAGTGCTATGACTACTAGCTCTGGTCCATAGCTCTAATGCGTTTCATTTAGAGCTATGTTACTCTAAACTTCCCCGCTCGCATGAATGCAGACCAGCCTCTACTCTTTGGCGTAAATAAAAATAACGTTTTTGCTACACATAAAAACAAAGGCGAGTTGTGTCATTAGAAAGCCTACTTTGGTAATTGGTTCTAGTTCTAGTGAACAGAAATAATAAATAAATAGACTTGGTAACCTAACTGTAGGGAGTGCAAACACATTAAAGAACCTGGGGGTTATCATCTATGAAAAGGCAACACAATGAGCAGAAAATAAAAATGAACCATGTAAATACAACAAATTGAGCAGAGCACTGCAGGGAGTTGAACCCCATTCCGGTAAACCAGAAGTACCACAACCAGTGCCTTGGTTTTTGTTTTGTTTTACGAGGTCCATTCGTTGAAATGTAAATTTTGCATTGCAACGGTAAAGTAATTTCACAATTGACATTGTAGGCAATAATTAATAACGGTATGGCACCAGGCCAAAGCCATGGGGATAGAGTATGTTTTGCACTCTGAGTGAGTGTGTGTGTGTGTGTGTGTGTGTGTGTGTGTGTGTGTCCGTCAGTTTGTTAACAGCTAATCTCCAGCACCATTAACCCGGTCGATGCCAAATTTTGCACACACACTCCCTGGATGCCAACGATGAACCTCTGTCCCAAATTTTCCAGAATGGCCTGTATAGCACCACACATTTTTGTATGCTTTCCGAGACTATGGACTATAGCCTTTAGCTTTTCCGTGATTTTCACCTTTTTTTCAAATCCTCCGAAATCTTGAAAGACAACATACTATAGTATGCCCTCCGTGACCATGGACTATAGCCTTTCGCTTTTCCGCAATTTTACCTTTTTTCAAATCGTAAACAATGATGAAGAATCACGCACTATAGCATGCCACTTAATGACCTTGGGGTCATCAAGGTCATTGATATTGATCAATGACCTTGAGCAGTATAAATGACCTTCAATAAGACTAGTAAATGACCTTGACCAGTATAAATGACCTTGACAAGTACAAATGACCTTGACCAGTATAAATGACCGTGACCAGTATATGACTGACCAGTATAAATTACCTTCATGAGACTAGTAAATGACCTTGACCAGTATAAATGACCTTCATAAGACTAGTAAATGATCTTTACCAGTATAAATGACCTTGACCAGTATGCGGTCCGTGACCATGGACTATAGCCTTTCGCTTTTCCTTGATTTTCACCTTTTTTTTAAATCCTCAACAATGATGAAGAATCGCACACAATAGCGCGCCGCTCAATGACCTGAGACCATGGACCAATGAACCATGTAAATATAACACATTGAGCAGGGCACTGCAGGGAGTTGAACCCCGTTCCGGTAAACCAGAAGTCGGACACCAGTGCCTTAGTTTTTGTGTTGTTGTTCATTTACAGGCCTGTGTGTGTAGGTGCATGTGTGCATGTGTGTGTGCACACTTCAATGACCACTGTTGGACCCCATGGGGATCAAGGACCTCAGGGAGCCACCCATAATTCACAACGGTCACAGCAAACTCTGTTGCATCACAACTGTTGGCCACCAGTTGTGACCAAGACCGCCACCGACCCACAGGAGAATACCATCGCACAGTGGTATCAGACCAACCACAATCAGCCAGCCCTCAAACCAAACCCTTCGACCTAGAAGAACTTGAAACTGCAATGGAAAAGTTGAAACCCGGAAAAGAAGCAGGGATTGATGACATACTGGCAGAAATTATACAGCACCTGGGACCTAACGCAAAGACCTGGCTTGTAGGGATGCTGAACACATGCATACTAGAAAACCATCCCTTCTGTCTGGAAAAAGGCCAAAGTGGTTGCAATCCCTAAACCTAGAAAAGACCCATTATCCCCAAACCGACCCATGTCCCTCCTCTGCATCAACTACAAGCTCTATGAGAGGCTGCTACTCCAACGCCTCGCTGCCACTCATAAACACCAAGCTGACTAAAGACCAAGCTGGTTTCCGTCCCGGCCGCTCCTGTCCTGGACAGAGCTCAACCTCACCCAACACATTGAGGATGGGTTTGAGGGGAAACAAATAACTGGAGCAGCATTCAGAGATCTCTCTGCTGCCTACGACACTGTCCAACACCGCACAATGGTCAGGAAAAGCCTCCTCAACAACAGGCGCTTCTATGTCCAGTTAAATGACCAGAGGATTAAATGGAAAGCCCAAAAAAACGGCCTCCCACAAGGTAGCGTGCTCGCCCCCCTCCTTTTCAATATCTACACAAACGACCAGCCACTACCCAATGCCTAATGCCAGCGTTTCATCTACGCCGACAACCTCTGCATTACGACCCAACAAGCAGACTTCCAGAAGATTGCGTCTGTCCTTGAAAGTGCCCTCCAAGAAATGTCAAGCTACTACAATACAACCACCTGAAACCCAACCCATAGAGAACACCTCACACACACATAATTTCCTTTCGTGGCTGTTTACATTCGAGGGTCGCTGGTCCTCTCGAACGGAACAGTTTAACGTCATGCCCAGGACGAAAAGATATAGAGAACACCAACATGACAAATAACAGCAGGAAGGTATGGGCCACAATCCACCATCTTGGCAAAAACCACACCACCCATAATTCACAACGGTCACAGCAAACTCTGTTGCATCACAACTGGTGTAGGTATTGGATGGAGCCCGCACACCACAGGTATAAGAAAGACGTTCTTTATTGAAATACTGACAACGTTTCGATCTATTTGATCTTCATCAGGTCATGTGTACACAAAACATACACTTTTTGCCCCCATTAAACAATCAAAATACCACATTTTGGTGCCCCTCCCATCACTGCAGGTGTGACACGTCAACCCTGAGTGAGTAGGTGGGGACCCAGACATATTGATGTAAATATAGTCTGTTCAGAAATTGTTGTGCCTCTCATAGAGCTTGTAGGTGATGCAGAGGAGGGAAATGGGTCGGTAGCTCTTCAGGGATAATGGGTCTTTGCCAGGTTTAGGGATTGCAACCACTTCGGCCTTTTTCCAAACAGAAGGGATGGTTTTCTGTGCTATGCATGTGTTCAGCATCCCCACAAGCCAGGTCCTTGCGTTAGGTCCCAGGTGCTGTATCATTTCTGCCAGTATGCCATCAATCCCTGCTGCTTTTCCGGGTTTCAACTTTCCCATTGCAGTTTCAAGTTCTTCTAAGTCGAAGGGTTTGGTTTGAGGGCTGGCTGATTGTGGTTGGTCTGATACCACTGTGCGATGGTATTCTATGTGGGTCGGTGGCGGTGTTGGTTACAACTGTTGGCCACCAGTTGTGACCAAGACCGCCACCGACCCACAGGAGAATACCATCGCACAGTGGTATCAGACCAACCACAATCAGCCAGCCTTCAAACCAAACCCTTCGACCTAGAAGAACGTGAAACTGCAATGGGAAAGTTGAAACCCGGAAAAGCAGCAGGGATTGATGACCTACTAGCAGAAATTATACAGCACCTGGGACCTAACGGAAAGACCTGGCTTGTGGGGATGCTGAACACATGCATAGCACAGAAAACCATCCCTTCTGTCTGGAAAAAGGCCAAAGTGGTTGCAATCCCTAAACCTGGCAAAGACCCATTATCCCCAAAGAGCTACCGACCCATTTCCCTCCTCTGCATCACCTACAAGCCTATCCCGTCACACCAAATTGGTCGACACAGCCCTAAATGACACCTGTGGCATCATCATAGGATGCATCAAGACAACACCTGACCCTGTCCCAACACCTGTTTACATTCGAGGGTCGCCGGTCCTCTCGAACGGAACAGTTTAACGTCATGCCCAGGACGAAAAGATATAGAGAACACCAACATGACAAATAACAGCAGGAAGGCATGGGCCACAATCCACCGTCTTGGCAAAGACCACACCACCCATAATTCACAACGGTCACAGCAAACTCTATTGCATCACAACTGGTGTAGTTATTGGATGGAGCCCGCACACCACCAAAAAAAAGAAAAACAACATACTATAGTATGCCCTCCGTGACCATGGACTTTAGCCTTTCGCTTTTCTGCAATTTAACCTTTTTTCAAATCCTCAACAATGATGAAGAATCGCGCACTATAGCGTGCCACTTAATGACCTTGACCAATATCAATGACCTTGAGCAGTATAAATTACCTTCAATAAGACTAGTAAATGACCTTGACCAGTATAAATGACCTTGACAAGTACAAATGACCTTGACCAGTATAAATGACCTTCACCAGTATAAATGACCGTGACCAGTATATGACTGTGACCAGTATAAATTACCTTCATGAGACTAGTAATTGACCTTGACCAGTATAAATGACCTTTAGAAGACTAGTAAATGATCTTCACCAGTATAAATGACCTTTAGAAGACTAGTAAATGATCTTCACCAGTATAAATGACCTTGACCAGTATGCGGTCCGTGACCATGGACTATAGCCTTTTGCTTTTCCTTGATTTTCACCTTTAAAAAATCCTCAACAATGATGAAGAATCGCACACTATAGCGCGCCGCTCAATGACCTGAGACCATGGACCAATGAATGAAATACAACACATTGAGCAGGGCACTGCAGGGAGTTGAACCCCGTTCCGGTAAACCAGAAGTCCGACACCAGTGCCTTAGTTTTTGTGTTGTTGTTCATTTAAAGGTCCAGGTGTGCATACGCATGTGCCCCTGTGTGTGTAGGTGCATGTGTGCATGTGTGTGCACGCTTCAATGACCACTGTTGGACCCAATGGCGATCAAGGACCTCAGGGAGCCACCCATAATTCACAACGGTCACAGCGAACTCTGTTGCATCACAACTGGTGGCCAACAGTCGTAACCAACACCGCCACGACCCACAGGAGAATACCATCGCACAGTGGTATCAGACCAACCACAATCAGCCAGCCCTCAAACCAAACCCTTCGACCTAGAAGAACTCAAAACTGCAATGGGAAAGTTGAAACCCGGAAAAGCAGCAGGGATTGATGACATACTGGCAGAAATTATACAGCACCTGGAACCTAACGCAAAGACCTGGCTCGTGGGGATGCTGAACACATGCATGGCACAGAAAACCATCCCTTCTGTCTGGAGAAAAGCCAAAGTGGTTGCAATCCCCAAACCTGGCAAAGACCCATCATCCTCAAAGAGCTACCGACCCATTTCCCTCCTCTGCATCACCTACAAGAGAGGCTGCTACTCCAACGCCTCATACCACTCATAGACACCAAGCTGACTAAAGACCAAGCTGGTTTCCGTCCCGTCCTGTGCTGGACAGAGCTCAACCTCACCCAACACATTGAGGATGGGTTTGAGGGAAAACAAATAACTGGAGCAGCAACTGGAGGGCGAAGCAAGCACGCAGGCAGCTTGTGCCTGCCTGCGTGCCTGCCTGCCTTCCTCATGTGGAAGCTGCATAGTTGAGTTTGTGTGTGTGTTTCTTTTTCTGTCTTTCTTTCTTAGGACGAAGATCAAGGTAGACGCCGTTGGAAGGCTCAACACAAGCCGATGCCCCTAGAGATCCATCCCAAAGCTTCCCTCAAGGAGTCCAGAAAGCCAGCTAGCCAGCAAGCCCGCCCAGTCAGCCAACGCAGCCAGCCAGCTCCGCCAGTCAGCCAGTGTAGAAAGTCAGGCTGCCAAGCCAGCGCACATCAGCCCTTGCAGTCAACCATTGTAGCCATACCAGCCTTGCTCAGTCAGCTCAGCCAGGCCTCTCTCGAGGCCTGGCTCTCTGTCTGCCTGGCCCGGTCTGCCCCGCCCTGCCTTGCAGCAACAGAACCAGCCTTGCTGGCAAGCCAGCCAGTTCAGAATACGAGCTCAGCAAGCCAGCGCAGCTGGCAAGCACGCAGTTAGTCTAAACCAGTTTCAGACTGGCAGGCCAAGGCAGACAGACAGGAAGACCGAGGCGCCTAGGCAGGCAGACAGGCCAGGAAGGCAACAAAGTGCAGGCAGGGGGACTGTCCGGCCTAAGGCTGCGCTGCAAGGGTTGGAGCCTGGCCAGCTCCTGCTGGTCTAGACTGAGTGGCTGTGGCTGCGGTAACCTAGTCTGGGCTTGCTGCTGCACTGGCTTGCTCAGCTCGCATTCTGAGCTGGCTGGCTTTCCAGAAAGGCTGGTTCTGTTGCTGCAAGGCAGGGCAGGGCAGACCGGGCCAGGCAGACAGAGAGCCAGGCCTCAAGAGAGGCCTGGCTGAGCTGACTGAGCAAGGCTGGTATGGCTGCAATGGCTGATATGCTCTGGCTTGGCAGCCTGACTTTCTACACTGGCTGACTGGCGGAGCTGACTGGCTGCGTTGGCTGACTGGGCAGGCTTGCTGGCTAGCTGGCTTGCTGTGCTCCCTGAGGGAAGCTTTGGGATGGATCTCTAGGGGCATCGGCTAGTGTTGAGCCTTCCTATGGCGTCTACCTTGATCTCCGTCCTAAGAAAGAAAGACAGAAAAAGAAAGACACACACAAACCCAACTATGCAGCTTCCACCTGAGGAACCGAGACGCGAGAAAATAACTGAGCGTCACTTGGGATGGTCACAAACTCTCCAACCATACCCACCCCATGTATCTTGGAGTTACACTGGACAGGACACTCTTCTTCAAAAAAACACCTGGAGAACACAAAAGCCACGGTCAACACCCACAATAACATCCTGTGAAAACTAGTGAACTCCCAAGTGGGGCGCAGACCCACAAACAATCCGTGCAACTGCCATGGCCCTGTCTTTCTCTACAGCAGAGCATTCCTGCTCAAGCTGGAGCCGATCACGTCACACCAAATTGGTCGACACAGCCCTAAATGACACCTGTCGCATCATCACGGGATGGGTCAAGAAAACACCTGTCCCGTCCGTGCCTTTATGCGCTAGCCGGCACCTCCCCCCGCACATCAGACGACTGTGTAACGCTCAAGATGAATGGAAAACACAGGAGATAGACAGTGAAGTCTGGAATGAAATGATAGAGAACACCTCACACACACAGTTTCCTTTCGTGGCTGTTTACATTCGAGGGTCGCCGGTCCTCTCAAACGGAACAGTTTAACGTCATGCCCAGGACGAAAAGATATAGAGAACACCATAATGACAAATGACAAATAACAGCAGGAAGGCATGGGCCACAATCCACCGTCTTGGCAAAGACCACACCACCCATAATTAACAACGGTCACAGCAAATTCTGTTGCATCACAACTAGTGTAGGTATTGGATGGAGCCCGCACACCACAGGTATAAGAAAGACGTGATGCAGAGGAGGGAAATGGGTCGGTAGCTCTTCGGGGATAATGGGTCTTTGCCAGGTTTAGGGAATGCAACCACTTTGGCCTTTTTCCAGACAGAAGGGGTGGTTTTCTGTGCTGTGCATGTGTTCAGCATCCCCACAAGCCAGGGCCTTGAGTTAGGTCCCAGGTGCTGTATCATTTCTGCCAGTAGGTCATCAATCCCTGCTGCTTTTCCGGGTTTCAACTTTCCCATTGCAGTTTCAAGTTCTTCTAGGTCGAAGGGTTTGGTTTGAGTGATGGCTGATTATGGTTGGTCTGATACCACTGTGCGATGGTATTCTATGTGGGTCGGTGGCGGTGTTGGTTACAACTGTTGGCCACCAGTTGTGACCAAGACCGCCACCAACCCACAGGAGAATACCATCGCACAGTGGTATCAGACCAACCACAATCAGCCAGCCTTCAAACCAAACCCTTCGACCTAGAAGAACGTGAAACTGCAATGGGAAAGTTGAAACCCGGAAAAGCAGCAGGGATTGATGACCTACTAGCAGAAATGATACAGCACCTGGGACCTAACGGAAAGACCTGGCTTGTGGGGATGCTGAACACATGCATAGCACAGAAAACCATCCCTTCTGTCTGGAAAAAGGCCAAAGTGGTTGCAATCCCTAAACCTGGCAAAGACCCATTATCCCCAAAGAGCTACCGACCCATTTCCCTCCTCTGCATCACCTACAAGCCTATCCCGTCACACCAAATTGGTCGACACAGCCCTAAATGACACCTGTGGCATCATCATAGGATGCATCAAGACAACACCTGACCCTGTCCCAACACCTGTTTACATTCGAGGGTCGCCGGTCCTCTCGAACGGAACAGTTTAACGTCATGCCCAGGACGAAAAGATATAGAGAACACCAACATGACAAATAACAGCAGGAAGGCATGGGCCACAATCCACCGTCTTGGCAAAGACCACACCACCCATAATTCACAACGGTCACAGCAAACTCTATTGCATCACAACTGGTGTAGTTATTGGATGGAGCCCGCACACCACCAAAAAAAAGGAAAAACAACATACTATAGTATGCCCTCCGTGACCATGGACTTTAGCCTTTCGCTTTTCTGCAATTTAACCTTTTTTCAAATCCTCAACAATGATGAAGAATCGCGCACTATAGCGTGCCACTTAATGACCTTGACCAATATCAATGACCTTGAGCAGTATAAATTACCTTCAATAAGACTAGTAAATGACCTTGACCAGTATAAATGACCTTGACAAGTACAAATGACCTTGACCAGTATAAATGACCTTCACCAGTATAAATGACCGTGACCAGTATATGACTGTGACCAGTATAAATTACCTTCATGAGACTAGTAATTGACCTTGACCAGTATAAATGACCTTTAGAAGACTAGTAAATGATCTTCACCAGTATAAATGACCTTTAGAAGACTAGTAAATGATCTTCACCAGTATAAATGACCTTGACCAGTATGCGGTCCGTGACCATGGACTATAGCCTTTTGCTTTTCCTTGATTTTCACCTTTAAAAAATCCTCAACAATGATGAAGAATCGCACACTATAGCGCGCCGCTCAATGACCTGAGACCATGGACCAATGAATGAAATACAACACATTGAGCAGGGCACTGCAGGGAGTTGAACCCCGTTCCGGTAAAGCAGAAGTCCGACACCAGTGCCTTAGTTTTTGTGTTGTTGTTCATTTAAAGTCCAGGTGTGCATACGCATGTGCCCCTGTGTGTGTAGGTGCATGTGTGCATGTGTGTGCACGCTTCAATGACCACTGTTGGACCCAATGGCGATCAAGGACCTCAGGGAGCCACCCATAATTCACAACGGTCACAGCGAACTCTGTTGCATCACAACTGGTGGCCAACAGTCGTAACCAACACCGCCACGACCCACAGGAGAATACCATCGCACAGTGGTATCAGACCAACCACAATCAGCCAGCCCTCAAACCAAACCCTTCGACCTAGAAGAACTCAAAACTGCAATAGGAAAGTTGAAACCCGGAAAAGCAGCAGGGATTGATGACATACTGGCAGAAATTATACAGCACCTGGAACCTAACGCAAAGACCTGGCTCGTGGGGATGCTGAACACATGCATGGCACAGAAAACCATCCCTTCTGTCTGGAGGGCCTCATCTCCAAAGGGGATGAGTCGGCCTACAGGAGGGAGATCGAGCGGCTGCGGAGTTGGTGTAGCAACAACAACTTAGAGCTTAACGCTCTAAAGACAGAGGAGATGGTGGTGGACTTCAGGAGGAACGCAGCCCCGCCCCCTCCCATCATGCTGGGAGGCACCCAGGTTAACCCAGTGGAGTCATGTCGGTTCCTGGGCATGATTCTCTCTCGGGACCTGAAGTGGGAACTAAACATCATGGCCCTCCTGAAGAAGGCCCAGAAGAGGCTGTACTTCCTCAGGCAGCTGAGGAAGTTCAGACTTTCAAGGACCATGATGGCTCAGTTTTACACAGCCATCATTGAGTCCATTCTCACTCACTCCATCATCACCTGGTTCCCCGCTGCAGCTGCGAAAGATCTCGCCAAGCTGCAAAGGGTGATACGCTCTGCAGAGAAGGTGATTGGCCGTCCTCTGCCCTCCCTCAAGTCCCTGCACGACTCCAGGGCATTGAAGAGAGGAAGGAAAATCATGGCCGACCCCTCCCACCCTGGCCACGGCCTCCTCACCCTGCTCCCCTCTGGGAGACGGTTGCGGCTGCTGAACACTAAAAAGGTCCGCCACAGACTGAGCTTCTTCCCCTCAGCCGCCAGGCTGCTAAATGACTCTGGTTTCCCTCCCACCCCTGCCCCCTAGGGAGTGTCACCGGTCATGTTTTTTGCACTATTCCATGAACTCTGCACTTTATATTTATAATTTCTGCACAGTGTTGTTTTTGTGTTGTTGTCATTTTTTCGTTATATGTGAAAAAAGGAAAAGAAATGCACACATGTCAATGTCAAAGCAAATTCCTATGTGTTTTACACAATGGCAAATAAAGGTATCTGAATCTGAATCTGAATCTGAATCTGGAGAAAAGCCAAAGTGGTTGCAATCCCCAAACCTGGCAAAGACCCATCATCCTCAAAGAGCTACCGACCCATTTCCCTCCTCTGCATCACCTACAAGAGAGGCTGCTACTCCAACTCCTCATACCACTCATAGACACCAAGCTGACTAAAGACCAAGCTGGTTTCCGTCCCGTCCTGTGCTGGACAGAGCTCAACCTCACCCAACACATTGAGGATGGGTTTGAGGGAAAACAAATAACTGGAGCAGCAACTGGAGGGCGAAGCAAGCACGCAGGCAGCTTGTGCCTGCCTGCCTTCCTCATGTGGAAGCTGCATAGTTGAGTTTGTGTGTGTGTTTCTTTTTCTGTCTTTCTTTCTTAGGACGAAGATCAAGGTAGACGCCGTTGGAAGGCTCAACACAAGCCGATGCCCCTAGAGATCCATCCCAAAGCTTCCCTCAGGGAGTCCAGCAAACTAGCTAGCCAGCAAGCCCGCCCAGTCAGCCAACGCAGCCAGCCAGCTCCGCCAGTCAGCCAGTGTAGAAAGTCAGGCTGCCAAGCCAGCGCACATCAGCCCTTGCAGTCAACCATTGTAGCCATACCAGCCTTGCTCAGTCAGCTCAGCCAGGCCTCTCTCGAGGCCTGGCTCTCTGTCTGCCTGGCCCGGTCTGCCCCGCCCTGCCTTGCAGCAACAGAACCAGCCTTGCTGGCAAGCCAGCCAGCTCAGAATACGAGCTCAGCAAGCCAGCGCAGCTGGCAAGCACGCAGTTAGTCTAAACCAGTTTCAGACTGGCAGGCCAAGGCAGACAGACAGGAAGACCGAGGCGCCTAGGCAGGCAGACAGGCCAGGAAGGCAACAAAGTGCAGGCAGGGGGACTGTCCGGCCTAAGGCTGCGCTGCAAGGGTTGGAGCCTGGCCAGCTCCTGCTGGTCTAGACTGAGTGGCTGTGGCTGCACAGTAAGGCTGCGGTAACCTAGTCTGGGCTTGCTGCTGCACTGGCTTGCTCAGCTCGCATTCTGAGCTGGCTGGCTTTCCAGAAAGGCTGGTTCTGTTGCTGCAAGGCAGGGCAGGGCAGACCGGGCCAGGCAGACAGAGAGCCAGGCCTCAAGAGAGGCCTGGCTGAGCTGACTGAGCAAGGCTGGTATGGCTGCAATGGCTGACTGCAAGGGCTGATATGCTCTGGCTTGGCAGCCTGACTTTCTACACTGGCTGACTGGCGGAGCTGACTGGCTGCGTTGGCTGACTGGGCAGGCTTGCTGGCTAGCTGGCTTGCTGTGCTCCCTGAGGGAAGCTTTGGGATGGATCTCTAGGGGCATCGGCTAGTGTTGAGCCTTCCTATGGCGTCTACCTTGATCTCCGTCCTAAGAAAGAAAGACAGAAAAAGAAAGACACACAAACCCAACTATGCAGCTTCCACCTGAGGAACCGAGACGCGAGAAAAGAACTGAGCGTCACTTGGGATGGTCACAAACTCTCCAACCATACCCACCCCATGTATCTTGGAGTTACACTGGACAGGACACTCTTCTTAAAAAAAACACCTGGAGAACACAAAAGCCACGGTCAACACCCACAATAACATCCTGTGAAAACTAGTGAACTCCCAAGTGGGGCGCAGACCCACAAACAATCCGTGCAACTGCCATGGCCCTGTCTTTCTCTACAGCAGAGTATGCCTGCTCAAGCTGGAGCCGATCACGTCACACCAAATTGGTCGACACAGCCCTAAATGACACCTGTCGCATCATCACGGGATGGGTCAAGACAACACCTGTCCCGTCCGTGCCTTTATGCGCTAGCCGGCACCTCCCCCCGCACATCAGACGACTGTGTAACGCTCAAGATGAATGGAAAACACAGGAGATAGACAGTGAAGTCTGGAATGAACGAAGGAAAGTCTGGAATTAAATGATAGAGAACACCTCACACACACATAGTTTCCTTTCGTGGCTGTTTACATTCGAGGGTCGCCGGTCCTCTCGAACGGAACAGTTTAACGTCATGCCCAGGACGAAAAGATATAGAGAACACCATAATGACAAATAACAGCAGGAAGGCATGGGCCACAATCCACCGTCTTGGCAAAGACCACACCACCCATAATTCACAACGGTCACAGCAAACTCTGTTGCATCACAACTGGTGTAGGTATTGGATGGAGCCCGCACACCACAGGTTACAGGTATAAGAAAGACGTGATGCAGAGGAGGGAAATGGGTCGGTAGCTCTTCGGGGATAATGGGTCTTTGCCAGGTTTAGGGATTGCAACTACTCCAGCCTTTTTCCAAACAGAAGGGATGGTTTTCTGTGCTATGCATGTGTTCAGCATCCCCACAAGCCAGGTCCTTGCGATAGGTCCCAGGTGCTGTATCATTTCTGCCAGTATGCCATCAATCCCTGCTGCTTTTCCGGGTTTCAACTTTCCCATTGCAGTTTCACGTTCTTCTAAGTCGAAGGGTTTGGTTTGAGGGCTGGCTGATTGTGGTTGGTCTGATACCACTGTGCGATGGTATTCTATGTGGGTCGGTGGCGGTGTTGGTTACAACTGTTGGCCACCAGTTGTGACCAAGACCGCCACCGACCCACAGGAGAATACCATCGCACAGTGGTATCAGACCAACCACAATCAGCCAGCCCTCAAACCAAACCCTTCGACCTAGAAGAACTTGAAACTGCAATGGGAAAGTTGAAACCCGGAAAAGCAGCAGGGATTGATGACCTACTGGCAGAAATGTTACAGCACCTGGGACCCAACGCAAAGACCTGGCTTGTGGGGATGCTGAACACATGCATAGCACAGAAAACCATCCCTTCTGTCTGGGAAAAGGCCAAAGTGGTTGCAATCCCTAAACCTGGCAAAGACCCATTATCCACAAAGAGCTACCGACCCATTTCCCTCTGCATCACCTACAAGGCTATATGAGAAGCTGCTACTCCAACGCCTTGTTGCCACTCATAGATACCAAGCTGACTAAAGACCAAGCTGGTTTCCGTCCCAGCCGCTCCTGTGCTGGACAGAGCTCAACCTCACCCAACACATTGAGGATGGGTTTGAGGGGAAACAAATAACTGGAGCAGCATTCAGAGATCTCTCTGCTGCCTACGACACTGTCCAACACCGCACAATGGTCAGGAAAAGCCTCCTCAACAACAGGCGCTTCTATGTCCAGTTAAATGACCAGAGGAGTAAATGGAAAGCCCAAAAGAACGGCCTCCAACAAGGTAGCGTGCTCGCCCCCCTCCTTTTCAATATCTACACAAACGACCAGCCACTACCCAATGCCTAATGCCAGCGTTTCATCTACGCCGACAACCTCTGCGTTACGACCCAACAAGCAGACTTCCAGAAGATTGAGTCTGTCCTTGAAAGTGCCCTCCAAGAAATGTCAAGCTACTACAATACAACCACCTGAAACCCAACCTATAGAGAACACCTCACACACACATAATTTCCTTTCGTGGCCGTTTACATTCGAGGGTCGCTGGTCCTCTCGAACGGAACAGTTTAACGTCATGCCCAGGACGAAAAGATATAGAGAACACCAACATGTCAAATAACAGCAGGAAGGCATGGGCCACAATCCACCGTCTTGGCAAAAACCACACCACCCATAATTCACAACGGTCACAGCAAACTCTGTTGCATCACAACTGGTGTAGGTATTGGATGGAGCCCGCACACCACAGGTATAAGAAAGACGTTCTTTGTTGAAATACTGACAGCGTTTCGATCCATTTGATCTTCATCAGGTCATGTGTACACAAAACATACACTTTTATACTAAGGGAGTGCCCCCATTAAACAATCAAAATACCACATTTTGGTGCCCCTCCCATCACTGCAGGTGTGACACGTCAACCCTGAGTGAGTAGGTGGGGACCCAGACATATTGATGTAAATATAGTCTGTTCAGAAATTGTAGTGCCTCTCATAGAGCTTGTAGGTGATGCAGAGGAGGGAAATGGGTCGGTAGCTCTTCGGGGATAATGGGTCTTTGCCAGGTTTAGGGATTGCAACTACTCCAGCCTTTTTCCAAACAGAAGGGATGGTTTTCTGTGCTATGCATGTGTTCAGCATCCCCACAAGCCAGGTCCTTGCGATAGGTCCCAGGTGCTGTATCATTTCTGCCAGTATGCCATCAATCCCTGCTGCTTTTCCGGGTTTCAACTTTCCCATTGCAGTTTCACATTCTTCTAAGTCGAAGGGTTTGGTTTGAGGGCTGGCTGATTGTGGTTGGTCTGATACCACTGTGCGATGGTATTCTATGTGGGTCGGTGGCGGTGTTGGTTACAACTGTTGGCCACCAGTTGTGACCAAGACCGCCACCGACCCACAGGAGAATACCATCGCACAGTGGTATCAGACCAACCACAATCAGCCAGCCCTCAAACCAAACCCTTCGACCTAGAAGAACTTGAAACTGCAATGGGAAAGTTGAAACCCGGAAAAGCAGCAGGGATTGATGACCTACTGGCAGAAATGTTACAGCACCTGGGACCCAACGCAAAGACCTGGCTTGTGGGGATGCTGAACACATGCATAGCACAGAAAACCATCCCTTCTGTCTGGGAAAAGGCCAAAGTGGTTGCAATCCCTAAACCTGGCAAAGACCCATTATCCACAAAGAGCTACCGACCCATTTCCCTCTGCATCACCTACAAGGCTATATGAGAAGCTGCTACTCCAACGCCTTGTTGCCACTCATAGATACCAAGCTGACTAAAGACCAAGCTGGTTTCCGTCCCAGCCGCTCCTGTGCTGGACAGAGCTCAACCTCACCCAACACATTGAGGATGGGTTTGAGGGGAAAAAAATAACTGGAGCAGCATTCAGAGATCTCTCTGCTGCCTACGACACTGTCCAACACCGCACAATGGTCAGGAAAAGCCTCCTCAACAACAGGCGCTTCTATGTCCAGTTAAATGACCAGAGGAGTAAATGGAAAGCCCAAAAGAACGGCCTCCAACAAGGTAGCGTGCTCGCCCCCCTCCTTTTCAATATCTACACAAACGACCAGCCACTACCCAATGCCTAATGCCAGCGTTTCATCTACGCCGACAACCTCTGCATTACGACCCAACAAGCAGACTTCCAGAAGATTGAGTCTGTCCTTGAAAGTGCCCTCCAAGAAATGTCAAGCTACTACAATACAACCACCTGAAACCCAACCTATAGAGAACACCTCACACACACATAATTTCCTTTCGTGGCCGTTTACATTCGAGGGTCGCTGGTCCTCTCGAACGGAACAGTTTAACGTCATGCCCAGGACGAAAAGATATAGAGAACACCAACATGTCAAATAACAGCAGGAAGGCATGGGCCACAATCCACCGTCTTGGCAAAAACCACACCACCCATAATTCACAACGGTCACAGCAAACTCTGTTGCATCACAACTGGTGTAGGTATTGGATGGAGCCCGCACACCACAGGTATAAGAAAGACGTTCTTTGTTGAAATACTGACAGCGTTTCGATCCATTTGATCTTCATCAGGTCATGTGTACACAAAACATACACTTTTATACTAAGGGAGTGCCCCATTAAACAATCAAAATACCACATTTTGGTGCCCCTCCCATCACTGCAGGTGTGACACGTCAACCCTGAGTGAGTAGGTGGGGACCCAGACATATTGATGTAAATATAGTCTGTTCAGAAATTGTAGTGCCTCTCATAGAGCTTGTAGGTGATGCAGAGGAGGGAAATGGGTCGGTAGCTCTTCGGGGATAATGGGTCTTTGCCAGGTTTAGGGATTGCAACTACTCCAGCCTTTTTCCAAACAGAAGGGATGGTTTTCTGTGCTATGCATGTGTTCAGCATCCCCACAAGCCAGGTCCTTGCGATAGGTCCCAGGTGCTGTATCATTTCTGCCAGTATGCCATCAATCCCTGCTGCTTTTCCGGGTTTCAACTTTCCCATTGCAGTTTCACATTCTTCTAAGTCGAAGGGTTTGGTTTGAGGGCTGGCTGATTGTGGTTGGTCTGATACCACTGTGCGATGGTATTCTATGTGGGTCGGTGGCGGTGTTGGTTACAACTGTTGGCCACCAGTTGTGACCAAGACCGCCACCGACCCACAGGAGAATACCATCGCACAGTGGTATCAGACCAACCACAATCAGCCAGCCCTCAAACCAAACCCTTCGACCTAGAAGAACTTGAAACTGCAATGGGAAAGTTGAAACCCGGAAAAGCAGCAGGGATTGATGACCTACTGGCAGAAATGTTACAGCACCTGGGACCCAACGCAAAGACCTGGCTTGTGGGGATGCTGAACACATGCATAGCACAGAAAACCATCCCTTCTGTCTGGGAAAAGGCCAACGTGGTTGCAATCCCTAAACCTGGCATAGACCCATTATCCACAAAGAGCTACCGACCCATTTCCCTCTGCATCACCTACAAGGCTATATGAGAAGCTGCTACTCCAACGCCTTGTTGCCACTCATAGATACCAAGCTGACTAAAGACCAAGCTGGTTTCCGTCCCAGCCGCTCCTGTGCTGGACAGAGCTCAACCTCACCCAACACATTGAGGATGGGTTTGAGGGGAAACAAATAACTGGAGCAGCAATCAGAGATCTCTCTGCTGCCTACGACACTGTCCAACACCGCACAATGGTCAGGAAAAGCCTCCTCAACAACAGGCGCTTCTATGTTCAGTTAAATGACCAGAGGAGTAAATGGAAAGCCGAAAAGAACGGCCTCCCACAAGGTAGCGCGCTCGCCCCCCTCCTTTTCAATATCTAAACAAACGACCAGCCACTTGAAACCCAACCCATCAAAAACCCAACTATGCAGCTTCCACCTGAGGAACCGAGACGCAAAAAAAGAACTGAGCATCACAAACTCTCAAACCATACCCACCCCATGTAACTTGGAGTTACACTGGACAGTTTAACGTCATGCCCAGGACGAAAAGTTATAGAGAACACCAACATGACAAACCCTACACTTAAACCCTCTATATTTAATAAAAAACAATTCTGGACAGGAATCCTGTATTGCAGGGGTGCCCAAAAGGTACATCGTGATTTACCAGTAATCACAAAGGCTGTGCAGGTAGACCATATGGCATGCCCCTGTATATAATCTATCACTTGAATTAAGGTGACTTGACACCAGTTCAAATGTTGCACACAAACATCAGTAGCAAAAGTACAAAGTTATTGTGACAGTAATAATTGCTATAGTGTGTGTTCAGTAACAGGAATATTCCTGTCTCTCCAGCCCTTTAATAAATAGAAAAGGGTTTAATCAGGAGTTGTAGTAGCCACAGGATAATCAAAGCGGTGGATATTGCTCTTGTCTTCATGTCTTTATGTATGTAAATTGTCTTGTTGTTTGTGTTATGTCAAATGCGTGTATACGTGTTCTGCATATACTTGGCTGCTGTGTTGCAAGATAATGGGAGTTGCTGATACTATGGGACTGAATGGGAGTGAAAGGGAGGTACTGTTACTATGGGACTGATACTATGGGAGTGCATGGGAGTGGATGGGAGTGAATGGGAGGTATTGTTACTATGGGACTGATACTATGGGAGTGAATGGGACTGAATGGGATGTACTGTTACTATGTGACTGAATGGGAGTGAATAAAAATGAATGGGAGTGAATGGGACTGAGTGGGAGTGAATGGGAGGTACTGTGACCATGGGACTGTGTTTAACAAAAAGCTGGAGAGACCGGGAGACCTCTGTTACTGAACAAACACTATAGCAATGATTACTGTCACAATATAGAGCTATTTAACACTGTTACTGAACACACACTATAGCAATGATTACTGTCACAATATCTATTTAACACTGTTACTGAACACACACTATAGCAATGATTTCTGTCACACTATAGAGCTATTTAACACTGTTACTGAACACACACTCTATAGCAATGATTACTGTCACAATACAGAGCAATTTAATTTAGGTAACCAAATTGACCCCAATAGTAGATCTTTACACTCTCAATAGTTCAATTGTTGTTAAGCATCTACTTAATTTCCAAAAAACTACACAATTAGAGAATGTAGAAGATTGCTACTTTTGATCCTTTAATTATATAATGCTGATTGTAGCATAGTGGTTAGTGACTGAGCTTTGTTAACATGAGTGCCCGGGATCGTTTCCCACCAATTTCAAAGAATGTTTGTTGCTTCGCGCTAATTTTCACAGAATGTGTGTCCTTTACCTACCAAACAATACTCTTCTCACCTCTAGTCGATTATTTATTCAGCGTTTGAACCATGGACCAACATTTGACGCCATCTAGTCTCTCAGACCCATTTGAGCCACTGACCACCATTGTGAGAGTCTATTAATGTGAAATGGTGGTCCGTGGCTCAAACATGTTATCACTTTTTAAGTTACTTGTTGTGTTTAGAATCTGTGACCAGTGCCAGCAGAATATGCCTCAACTCGATTTTTACAGATTACAGTAAATTATTAAAGTACAGAATGTAAGCTTTCATATGATGTATCATTCAATGAAATTGGACAATAATTGTCAGGAGATATGACCATCTAAAACTTGTTGAAACAGAAACCCCAAAGCAGAGAATAAGCCATGCAAAGAATCCTGAAATTTTAGCACCACTTGAATGGGTGTGACAATAGATACTTGTCCACAACCCTAATTTCTTGCATAATCACTCCCCCACCCACTAACCACTCCCCCACTAGGTTAAAGTAAAAGTAAGTTAAAGTAAAGAAATATAGGACTGAAGTTGTTTAGTGTATATTTTGTAATAATACAATCTAAAAAGTAACTAGTAGGCTAACAGAGTTTTCAATGGATATAGGCTATGTAGTTTTAGACCAATGCTTTAACATGTGTGCAATGAAACAAAGGGCAGAAGAATGAGATCTAACACCTTAGGTGCCCCAATAAACCCTTTTGAAAGTACAACAATTCAATTTAACTTATACACTACCTGGTTGTAAATAGCTGCAGTACAGAATTTTATGCAGGTCTACTTTAAGCAATCAAAGTCAGACAATTGACCCAGTATTTTGCTATTTAAAAAAAACAGATACAGCAAACAGCAAGTCATAATGATCATTAGTCAATTGATACCGTTTCGTAGAGACGGCCTACACGACGCGTGATCTTGGCGCTGGGTGCGCGAGGGAAAAAATAAAGCGATTTCCCGACATTTCCTTTTCAATTGATACCGTTTCATAGAGACGGCCTACACAAACGTTCTATATACCAAATGAAAGCCTGCATTTCATAGTTTACATAGTATATAACCTTTTTTTAAATGAGCAAGAAATGAGCGACACAGACGGCTAGCTAACTAGGCTAGCTAGCTTCTAGCCTGTTTGTTGGTGAAAGACTCCAAGTTGGGAAGTGTATTTCAGCGAGTAGCTATACGTGGTTTTGTTTATTTACTCCAAGCTGTAGCCCTCCAAGCAGAACCCAAATGCTACTGAAGTTTCTGACATTTGTTCGACCCAGTGCATTGGGTCCTGTTCCACGTCGTCCATGCCACCTGATTAAAACATTTACTGGCTCATGTTTACATGTTTACCGCCTCCCCGCGCTCTTTGACGATATTCTTCAGTATGAGGCTTTCTGAATATGTAAAGTATAAGTACCCATACATGCCGCTGCGAATATCTCCTGTGGCGCGGAAGCCGTTAAGTATTTTTAATATATGTTTGCCCGATTTGGAAGCTTGGATTCTTCTTTTCCTTCCTTGTTTATTGACACCTCATTGTACCGCCTATCTGGCTAGCTAGTGGCGCTATAGCTATGACAGAGCAGATCAGAGGCAGGGACGTAGCCTCACAAGCCAACCGCACACCGGGAGGCGGTACAATAAACGGTAAACAAACAAGAAGAAATAAAGCGACCAAATCGGTCAAACAAAGATTAAAAATACTTAACGGCTTCCGCGCCACAGGAGATATTCGCAGCTGGATGTATAGCTACTTAAAGTTACCGAATTCAGAATAACTCAAGGAAAATAATGGCGTCACATGCCGCGGGTCCTATTTTAGAGAGAATCTCCACATCCGCATATAGGAATTTCCATACGAAAATACAGTAGTAAGCAGGGACCCAACGTAAAACTCAACAAAATATCATAAAAGTTTTACGTAGGGTCCCGAAAGGGGCTATCCAAGCTGGGAAGTGTATTTCAGCGAGTAGCAGCGAGGGTTATACTTTACAGAAAATAAATAAAACCACGTATAGCTAGTTAGCTACTCGCTGAAATACACTTCCCAGCTTGGAGTCTTTCACCAACAAACAGGCTAGAAGCTAGCTAGCCTAGTTAGCTAGCCGTCTGTGTCGTGTGTTAAAGAGCAAAGAGCCAAGATCATACGTCTTATACGTTCTTTTAATCATAACTAGCTCATTTCTAATGTGAGTCTATAAATGTAACATGGTGGTCCGTGGCTCAAATACTTAATGAATAATGGACCTCGACTAGATGGAAAAACAATTGTGTTCGTTTTGGTAAGAAGGAAAAACACTCGGTCATCGACGGGCCCGTTGTTTATAAACCTTCAACAGTAGAAACACTGTTTTACGGTTTCGTACAAACATCATATATAAACATCATAACAAGTAACTTCAAGTGATAGACGTTTGAACACAAAAACAACAACAGCGTTAAGTATTAAATAACATTTAATCACTTACTTGCTCCGAAGACGGACCCGGAAGATGGTGACGTGGCACTTCCAAACAAACACTGACCAAGCCGACCTCCACGCGTCTCTTCCGTATTTGAGGACGGCGGCACTTCCTTCCGGTGTGAGGCCACGCCCGCGAGATTTAACAGCGAGATTTAACAATATGACTACATCTATTGTAGTCATATTGTAGTCATCCTACTTACATCCGGGTCCCTTGGTCCCATCCGCTTCTAATGCAAAATAGCTACATAAAACGCGTGAATCTTTTTTTTTTTTTTTTACAATAACGTTATTTGTCAGAAAGGAAGCCATTGAGGGTTAAAATGGGTCTTAATGCTTCCAACTCATATAACTGTCACCAACAACACTTTTAATGATATTACATGAAGCAGACAGCCCTGTGATGAAACCTTTAGCATTACACTGTGGATAATACGTTTTTATTCACAATGGAATGTTATTGTACTCTTAATATATCATGGTGTAGCACAGCACAGTAGATTCATATTTCAATCGATCTGGGATGTTAAAATTGTGCAAAACTCTGTTCAATGAATGGCCTCTTCTGCTACATTAAACATTACTAAACATTAAACGTTACTTATACCTGTTATTGAGACTCCTATAGAGCATGTTGACATGGATAGCTTGGTTAGTAGTATCTCTGTTATAGTTAATGCAGTTTGATTAAATGAATAGCCTATTTCATTAGACAAAAATGTCAACAGACAGATGTACCCTCTTGGGGTTCCTATAAAGATGTCCGTGAGGGCTTAGCAGTCACTACTTATTGAAATGACCAGTTGCCCTCTGAAAGATCTGAGGAAACAGGAGTCCTACCTCCACCACTGTACCAAACCCCAATATCCCCATCTGGTCAGCATATAACTCAATCCTGGCATTTGAGAAGCCTTTGACAGAGGTCTTCGTGCTTTGCATTTGAGATGAGATGAGATTCAATGTATTGTCAATGTACAGTACAGCACAGCACAGCACAGCACAGCACAGCACAGCACAGCTAAAAGTATTTTCGCATCTCACCAAAAATACTTTTCACTGTAGGCCTACTGTACTTGTAGGCCTACTGTGATTTGATTGCAGCTCTACCTTATGAATGGCAAACACTGATAACAGTCTTGAATAGACACAACGGATGTAGGCCTACTGCATGATCACTGGGATACCAATAAGCTTGGACCCAACACCATAGATAGAAGATAGTTTATTGTTTATTGTTTATTGAATGGATCCCCATTAGCTGACGCCGTGGCGACAGCTAGTCTTCCTGGGGTCCATATAAAATACATACAAAAAATACATAGGCCTACGGCAATTACAAATACATTCAACAAAGGTAAATTCATGAAAATACATAACAATTTATTCTATAAAATTAATTGCAACATAATGAGAATAACATTATGGTCATGTGGTCAGCTGTATAGCAAGTGTTCCTTTAAAGCATATTTGAAAGATAATTTATGTTGTGTTATATTAATGTGAGGTGGTAACATGTTCCAAAATGATATTGATCGATACATAACTGTTTGTTTAAGGAGGTTCGTTTTTGGAGCAGGGAGTGATAAATGACCGAGGCTTGCAATTCTGGTGTTATGATTATGTCTGTCACTCGATTTTAATAACTGTAACTGGCTTGATGGAGCCTGGAAAAAATAGGCACGTACAGTATAATGGCCCTACCACAACAAGGCATATACTACCACCATTAGATCTCCACATATGGAGCTGACCTGTGAAGAATATGGGATTCCATAATTATACTTGTGTGATTGACATGCTCTTGTGTGACTGCAGTAGATCTATTTTTGGTGATTTAAAGCATCTAGGGTGTCGGCCGTCCCAGGGTGAGATATCCTGGAGCAGCCGGTGGCTAGCCTATCTGTATGACAAAAGAGTTTGTTGAACTGAAGGAACAGACAGGTGGATCAAAGACTTTGGTTTTACATATGCAATAAAAGTCCGACACCCTACACCCTACCAACTGTTTAAAAGGTAGACCAAATGTACAATGAGTTGTCAGTCCGGGCGCAAGCCTATGGGAGACGTCAGCCACTTTGCTGGTTGGCGTGAGCCTGTCATATGCTGTAAGCTGTATACTTCGTTGAAATAAACATCTTGGAACATCGAATCTCGTCTGTCTGCCGTGCACAATTCTCCTCTGTATGGTAGGAAATATACTTCACCTGTTCTGACATTCCATATGTTGATCTGACCTCATCAAACCCTGTACACTCAAGATACGCTCCATATTATGGCCAGACCTCACCAAACCCTGTAAAGACACTGCCCCCGCTGCCACCCTTAGATCTCCATATATGGACCTGACCCGTTCTGACATTCCATTATGTTGATCTGACCTAATGAAACCCCTACACACTCAAGACACGCTCCATATATGGCATGTTCTATTCAAAAAACTGTTAGGCGATTTTTCATTCTGTGAATCCATAGTTGGTGTCTTTGAAGGCTGATAACAGCAACTAAGCTACCATTTGGGAACTGCTATCATGTTGAAATATTATCTATGGATATAGACCTTTTTAAATAAATAAAACATTTGCCACCTTGAATGTCCCTCACTAGTGAAAATCCTGGTCTGAGCCCATGGACTATTTTAAGCAATAATTAAATCACCAAAGCACCAAATATAAATGCTGCAACCTGAGAAGGGGAAAAAAATACATCATTGTCTTCAGTGTGAATCAACTTCTTTATTTTTTTCTTCTTTTTTCGTTGTTATTATTATTGATGTCAGGTCAGCCATTTTGACAGCAAAGGAAAGGTTTCAAGGTGAACTTCACAGGGAATGTGTTCAGTTGATAGTGAGGGACAAGCATGGCAGAGGCTCCAGGAGGTAGAGTGGTCGCCTGGGAAACGGTAAGGTTCACAGTTCCATCCCTGTGGGACTCCCCCACTGTCGAGGTGATCCTTAATTGAGCCAGACACTTAACCCTCATTTAACCCATTTTGACCTGGGAACGATTCTACAAATGTCTTCTAAATCATGACAGTTTTCTGAGAAAAACCCCATGTTTTCGTTCTCACACATTCTCATGCCAAGGACCCCCAAAAATATATGAAATTGACCGCCGACCCCCATCTGAAAATATGTTGTTCCAGGGAC
Organism: Protomyctophum parallelum; assembly: GCF_964188405.1. NCBI lineage: Eukaryota > Metazoa > Chordata > Actinopteri > Myctophiformes > Myctophidae > Protomyctophum > Protomyctophum parallelum. The sequence goes on along the minus strand of NC_139700.1, from coordinate 23,793,363 downwards.
CCCCCCCCCCCCCCCCCCCCCAGAAACAAAGATTTTAGTTAAAAATGTTAGTTCTGATAGAATAATATTCAAAGATTTGAGGCACATTTTCACGATTTTTCAAAAATAGCAGACCTACAAGCTTGTATATCTGCTATTTTTCAATAGCTATACTATAACATAATCCTTAAAACACCAACAGGGGTTCCCGCCCAGAATGGATTAATTTGCTCTCTTGAGCAGGTTGGTGCCTTAATTGCGTCGATTCCATTGGCCGTCGGACGGTGTAAAGCTTTGGGTAAAAGGTGCCATATAAATTAGCGGTGGGCAAAAAAAGAAAAGAGTGATTCATGGATATAGCGCAATTTTTAATGCCACAATATAAAAATGGAATCGCAAAGTATAGGCCTATAATAAAAGCAAAGTAACCTCGAAAAGTAACCTTACGAACGTAGACCTATAATTAGTTTTTCTCTTCAAAATAAAATTGAGAAAACAAGAAAATATCATCTTTCATTTTTAAACCTAAAATGAAACAACAGAAACACAGGCATGTTTTTCGTTATTCTGAATGTCTGTAAACATTGGGTGGGAAGGGCAAAGACTCAAAGAGCTGCACAGTTCAAATGCAGGAGTTCAACTATTGATCTAAGGTGGTGTCCATGAGGTCAGGTTACTGGCCGGGTCCATATGCAGATCTAGGTGATCCAGTCTTCTCCATGACACTCGCCGAGTGTGTATTGAATGTAGGCTACAGGGTTTGATGAGATCAGATCAACATATAGAATGTCAGGCCCAGGCCGTAGCGTAACGGTCTGGGCACCGGACTGGTAATCCAGTCGCAGTGTGCCGCGGGTTCGACTCCCGGACCCGACACGGCCTTTACTGCATGTCATCCCCCCATCTCTCTCCCGTTTCCTGTCAGCCTACTGTCTGTCCCTTCAAAAATCAATAAAAGGCGTAAGCCGCAAAAAAAATATCTTAAAAAAAAAAAAAAAACATATAGAATGTCAGAACAGGTCAGGTCCATGGTCGTTTTTTAACCCTTGTTTTTAAACTTGATGAAATAAAGGATTTTCTACTTCAACCATGGACAGACCCTCTATTAAGTTTGCACCTTCTTACCTCCTTCCACAGTGAATTTAGAACTTTTTAAGAACTTGTGTGCTTTGTTATTTGAAACCCTCTCCAAAGAGCACCTGTCTACAGTTTTCTTTACATATAAAGGACCCACGTAGCACTTTTTTTCTTTTTTTCCAGGTCAGGTCCAGGAGATCTAAGGGTTTGATGAGGTCAGCACAAAGATGGAATGAATTCTGTAGGCCTACTGCCCAGTGGCCACATGGAGCGTGTCTTGAGGCATGACATACGCGCGATGTAGGTTTCCATAGTATAAACTGCGACCTACGGTCGCTATAATAATATAATATAATAATAATAATAATAATAATAAATTATTATTAGTGTGGTTGCTGTAGGAAACCAGACTATTGTTTTTTCCAATTTCTTTGTCACCTATACCTAGACCTATAGAGTAACCTCTTTTCTGTAAACTTTTATTTTGAGTTAGAAAATGTGATATCGGATTCCTTGCACCAAACAGCTGCATGGTCACTGGTTAGGGCAGGGGTTCCCAAACTTTTTTGGACCAGGTACCCCTTTTGGGGTAGATATTTTTCCAGGTACCCCCTCATCCTCGCAACACAGATAACAATATATACAACCACAAGCAGTGTTTCCTGCAGGAAAAAGCTTTGGCATGGTGCTGGGCGCAGGGGGGCCTTCTTGCGTCGAACATTTTGATTAATTAATTAATTTGATTCAATAATTAATTAATAAGATTAATTAGTATTATTGCTCTTGTATTGCTATTGGAGACACTGGGGGACACTGGGCAGGCACTGGGGAGACACTGCGGAGGCACTGGGGAGGCACTGGGAAGGCACTGAGGGGACACTGGGGAGGCACTGGGAAGGCACTGAGGGGACACTGGGGAGGCACTGAGGAGGCACTGAGGGGACACTGGGGAGGCACTGGGGAGGCACTGAGGGGACACTGGGGAGACACTGGGAGCATGGGGAGGCACTCAGGGGGACACTGGGGAGGCACTGAGGGGACACTGGGGAGGCACTGGGAAGGCACTGGGGAGACACTGGGAAGGCACTGGGGAGACACTGGGGAGACACTGGGGAGGCATTCAGGGGGACACTGGGGAGGCACTCAGGGGGACACTGGGGAGGCACTGGGGGGACACTGGGGAGGCACTCAGGGGGACACTGGGGAGGCACTGGGGAAGCACTGAGGGGACACTGGGGAGGCACTGGGAAGGCACTGGGGAGGCACTGGGGAGAAACTGCAGCCACTGGGGAGACATTGTGGAGGCACTGGGGAGACACTGGGGAGGCACTCAGGGGGACACTGGGGAGGTACTGGGGAGCCACTGGGCAGACACTGGGGAGGCACCATGGCGGACACTGGGGAGGCACTGGGCAGACACTGCAGGGCAGACACTGGGGTGGCACTTGGGGAGGCACTGGACATTTCATATCACACACACACCATGATTCACTAGCCCCCCCCTTTGGGAACCGCTGGGTTAGGGGGATACGGTACGTGTCATTCCCATATCTTCTGCCTGCTTGGATGAGAGGGTGCAGGAGGGATCTTGAACTGACCTTTAGCACATATGCCTATTACTGGTCTAAGATACATATGAGTTTAGGGAATATTTCTTCATATATTGACCCATGTCATTTTCACCTTGTGTTATAAAATAACACAAATAAATCTTTTAGGTTTTCTGAGCTCATATCACATCATATCAATTACACCCCAAAAAACCTGAACTTTGAGCATTCAGTGGATTTTCTGTGGTCTGGAGTTTTCTCTGGGGTTTGGAATCTTTTTGAGCTGAAAACAGGCAAAACAGTGAAAACTGTGACATGTATGGTTTTTGCAGGCTGTGACATCACAAACAGCAGGAAAATCAGAGCACTTGTTTGAGCCAGAAAACATCAGACCACAGAAAATCTACTGAATGTTAAAAGTTCAGGTTTTGTGGGTGCAATTGAGCTCAGAAAACCTAAAAAATTACAATATATATATATATATAGGCCTATTTCTTTTTATGTGCGCGTGTGTGTGTGTGTCAATCAGGAGGTTGATACCATGAGCTGCACCACTCAGAAACCATAATTTCATACAGGCTGGTAGGTTCAGTGCGGAGCTGTTCAGTTCGGTATTTTACACCACTATAAAGTGTGTCCGTGTATTTAATTTGTACCCAGCATCATTGACTAACTACAGAATACTAATGCTGTCAGTGCTGACACAAAGCCTAACAAGGATAGTCTCTTTTTTTCCAAACTTTTATTACAACACACAGCATCGGACAACAATAAAGTTAACCCATCTATTTTGTTTTTAAGTGTACACGGACAACTCCCGAGTCCCATTATGTGCATGTAGCCATGTACACATTACCTGCAACATGCTGGTTAAAACACACTTTCGGGTAAACTAAAATGAATTGCAGTCTGACGGAAAGCTAGTGGGCTGGATTTACAATGCATGTTTTAAAAGCACTGACAAAAAGAAAAGAAAATCCTCAGAAGAGCAAGATGGTATGACAGTAAAGTAAATATTACAGTAGTATTAGCCAATATCTCTGTCAACATCAACAATCTTTACATTGAACTGTATTTTTTCTAAGCAACTATATCTTCTGTCGACATGACATTCTGTACCAGTATAGGATTTAGACACAAAAAGCCTTTCAAGTAAGTTCCACACAGGAGATCAAATGATCTTAATCCACATCTCTGTATTATATATACTTTGTACAATTCTGTAGACAAGACATTAAAATTGTGCAGTGAATGCATACAGGACATACAGACAACAAAATAAATCCAGTTATAGAACTTCAACATTTTACTCTTTTGTTTTAAAAGTGCAGTCAAAAACCGCAATGTACAACAGTATATAAAAGTTAATGAGTGAGGCAGCAAGACAAACAACAAATTAACCTTACTCCAGTTATGTTAATTTGACATAAAAAAAACAAAAAAAATCTAAAAGTGGGAGGAGAATACTTAACGTTAACCACGCGCACTTTCTTCCATTTAATCGGAAACAAACAGGAATTGAAGAACGTACCATCCTGACCATCACACCATTTCTTTAACTTCACCTTCCCCTGCACCTCTGTGGCACCTTGGTGTACTCACACGACACTGGCACATGTCTGGCAAATTCACTGGCATTCACAAAGGACATATATGAGGCTTGGTCGTGTTTTACAGTACCTTAAAGGTACACCATTCAACTCTGTGCAAGTGTAAGTTTTACTTTTTTAAATAAGGCAACATTTGTGTTAAAGACAAGGCACTTTGAGAAAATTCTGTCAGTTCTCATCGGCTCTTGTAATATAATGATCTGTGATTGTGGGTTTGGCTCAGGGTAAATGCCCTCAGCAGGGGGTCCTAAACTGTTTCTCTGGGCCCTCAGGGGGCTGAGATGTGGTGGTTGGCCTGAGGCGGCGGCCCCAAGAAACCAAGTCTCTGTTTGTTCTTCCTTTGCTCTGTCATCTGTGGAGAAAAGATTGTGAGAGAGTGAATGAAAGAAAGAGAGGAGAGAATGTATAAATGTGTGTACTAACTATGATAATATTGGTGTTAGTCAAATACAATTCCCCCCCACAAACAGGCCTTATATCAAAACTTTTTTTCCCCCTGTAAGACTTTTGGTGACACGTCACATCACCACTTGGTCCGACCATGTAACAAAGCCAAACCTATTCTTCTAATAACATCACACCGTTTAATTCTTATTACCGTTTAAAGTCTTATTACTTGGCATCAGTGATGTAGCATAACGCGTTGCGTCGCGTCTCCGTCACCATAAAATTTAACCGGTTCGTTTTTTGACGCACGCACGTGTGACGCAACACGCCCAAACGCGCCCAGTGGAGCCCTGGCGTTATTATGTTTAACCCCTGAGTTACGCTATTCTGCAGTGTTTAGCCTACTTGAGTCTAGAAGCTAGCTACTGTAAAGAATATAAACAAGAGTTCACCTGTACTGCAGGCTCAGAAATAAGACTGTGTTGAACTAACAAGATGCTAGTTTGAATTCATTTGGAATTGTGGGAAAATGTATCAATTCATTGTTTTCCTTGTTTTTTTGTTTGTTTGTGCATTTGTTTGTGACCTCACCTGATCCTTCAGCTCAAACAGCTGGCCAGAGAGCATGGACACCAGGCTGAAGGTGCTTTCCAGTTTCTCCTGCAGAGAGCGGGCCTCGTTCTGCTCGCTGTCCCCTTCGCTGCTCACCAGAGACATGGCTCTCATGCGGGGGAACCAGTCCAAGTTCTTCTCCTGGGAGGAGAGGAGACACAGGGAGAGACCAGTATGAGAGAAAGACAACGTGGAAAATGGAGGTGGAGACAGTGGGGGATGCTTACAGCTTAGGGAAATAATATAGAATCATAGTCCCACTGGAAAAATGAAAATAAGCTAAATGAAAAGATAGCTGGGAGACACAGAAATATTAATATTTTTCTAGTCTATGGTAATTGGATGTTGCGCAAATTGCAACAGGCACTTCAATTTCTTACCCATTCCACAAACTGATGTAGGAATGAGTCACTGAGAGTGTGTATCTGACCTAGTGTGTCTCATGAGGAGCACATGTTAGTTTCCGTTCTACGTGAGCATAGACACATTTCCATTCACCAACAAAGGATATGGAGAGTAAATTGGGATGGAAGGCTAGAGACTATTTGAGTTTTTTTCTCTCCACACATCTGCGGCAGAAGGGCACAATGTTCTCAAAAGCACTGTGAACGCCTGCTGACTGGGGAAAGTATACTACAATGTCCTGAATCATAAGTATGTTAACAAAACACTACTAACCTTAATCATCTGAGCCACGTAGCTCTCAGGGCCCGTGTACTCAGTTGGGTCCTTCACCCTCACTAAAACCATGAAGTTAAGGTAGTGCCACATGTTGTGTTCACACTTGATATGCTCCTCAAATGACACCGTCTTGTTGTCAAATTTGTCTCTTTCCAGCCCTGTGATGAAACATAAGACAGGAGGGTTAGCGGGATGAGGTTAGTGTGTAGGTGTGTGTGTGTGTATGTGTGTGTGTATTACAATAGTGTGAACAAGCACTATAACACACACCGCAGATGAAGCAAGAGGTTTTGAGGACTTCTTCCTTCTTCTGTTTCTCACTCCTCAGGTCGGCGAACGTGTCAATGATCACACCAAAGATGAGGTTGAGAACGATGATGATGACAATAAAGAAGAACAGAAGATCATACACCACCCGGGCAGCAAACAGAGGCTCCTGGGTAGGTAAAAAAAAAAGGTAAAATATAAAGTAAGTAGGTAAATAAGTAAAAATGTAACCAGACTGACACTGCCATTATAATCAGGTGCAGCATACTGTATACAGTACAGGGGGAAACTTATTGCAATTTTACGGTACAAAGAGGGATTGAAACGTACACAAATTGGTACCTCTAACCAATCTAGAAAGGTGCACTCAGTGGACCACAAATCTTTGCCAAAGAATGTCTGATGTCGTCAAAACAATGTCGTATTGATATCCAAATATAGAGTTCTATACAGCTCAATAGACTCCTGACAGATGGATTGCATGTACTTATGTAACAGCTCCAGTGATGAAGTAGTGCAACTTGACAGAATACACAATCACCAAGTGTACAAACATTGGACGACTATAAATCCATCTCTGAACTCATTTAAGATGTATGTTACATACAATGACACTTGATGTCATCATTCAGACATGGTGTGGACCGGTTTCCTCACCGCTTTAGAGGGCCTCCTGAGAATGTCCCCCACGCCTCCTCCATTCCTCAGTCCCTGGTTCAGTACCGTTATAATGCACATGAGCAGCGTGTCACACACCCTCTCCATCCCGTCATCCTCAGCTATCACAGGAAACACACACACACACACACACACACACACACACACACAAATGAATTAGAGAGACAGAGAGAGGGAGGAGTGTGTACGTGTGTGCGTCAATTTAACAAAGGTGCAGACGATCAGAAATCAGCAGAGTGATCGACGTTTGCGCTACTCTATGCCGAATTGATGTTGACTGCAGATGTTTTTCTCCCTGGAAATAAAACATCTGGGTTTCCGAGGCTACACTAGATCCGATATGTGTAACAATGACAGAAGACAACACCTGTGCATGGCACTGACAGAGAGGATCAGTAAAAAAAGAAAATAAATCTGTTGTTATCGGTAACCGCTTACCAGCAGCAGCGCTGGATGAGGGATCAGGGCAGCCGTCTCTCGCACATTCCTCACCAATCCCTCTTTTACGATATCCTGAAACGAGAAGCATGAACATGAGTTTCTAAATGACAAGACACAGAGACGTCATTATTACAAAGGAAGGATGGTCGCTAAGACTACTTAGCTGCGAGTAGCAGTAAACCCTTTACATTGGCTCTCATCAGCTTAGATAAGACCAGTAAGAAAGACCCCAGGAAGTATGTAAACTAAAGTGCTTTACAGAGTTGAACGTAATCGAAGCAGAAAGCGCTATGCAACGGAGGGTGAGAGCAATTTCTTGCATCCAGTCCGTCCCTTACGTCGTCCTGGAACGATCCCCAACGCGACGCAACACAGTCGGAGAACAGTACCCCTGGCAACCTTTGGCAGTAGAGAGCAGAAAGGCTTTCCTCCTCTGCTCCTACGCCCCTCTTTCTGAAAGAGGAAGCCACTTTGGTAAACCTAGACGTAAACACGGAACGGCATGGATAGAAGCACAGCTTTTGGGCCAAATGTCAAGGATGAATTATGACCCAGTCCCAGACCCTGGTGATTATCAGGTCCGAACGGAATCCGCGGCCACGGTGTTCCGATGAGAACTCAGTGGAATTACAGCAGAGAACAGTATGTACAAGCTCTGATAGTTGTGTATAATTTATCATCTCCTATGCTTCCATTTGGTGACAATTTGGCCGTTTACAGACGTGACTAAAACACTATATGTAATGTTAAATATCACTAAATTTCTTGACTCAATATATCCTGTCATTTTGACATCAACTGCCATCTAGTGGATGAATTTACACTGGATACAGTATATAAAGTAACCATGCATGGTGACATAAAGACTGTGCGTGCACTGCGTCTTCTCTCAGCCCCAACGCAAGTGAAAACAGACTCTGTCGAGGGAGGCGCTTGGTGGGTCGATACGAGTAGCTGAAAAAGCCACACACACACACACACACACACACACACACACACACACACACACACACACACACACACACACACACACACACACACACACACACACACACACACACACACATATTTGACTTAAGAGTATACGAGGAAGATTAAGAACAACAGAAATCAGTTCGCTCAGTTAGCTCCACCTGGAGTAGGTTTTTGACCCGACACATGAAGGCGATCAACCTCCATACGGAAGTCATCCTTGAGGAAAAGGAAGCCGATGATGGAGAAGAAATAGACGAGGAAGATGGCCAGCACGGCCGTCAGGATGATAGAACGGCCGTTCCTCGTCACACTCTTTATAACGTTGAGCAGCGTCTCTTCTCGGATCACCAGGTCAAACAGCTGAGGGAACATAACCATCATCAACAATTATAGTATGCAGTTCATTCATACAGAAAATCTCTTTTGTCAAATCAAAACTAATATTTAACAAAAAAAAGTACATTTCTGGTATGCTTCCTATCAATACAATGGAATTGAAATGCCTCACCAGGAAGCTGTAGAAGAACTCGTGCACAAAGAGGCCCAGTACACAGATGATGGCGTAGCTCATATGGTAGATGAAGAGCATGTCCATAACCACTGCTTTGTAGCCACGGGTAAAAGTGCCCTGGTTTCCCACAAAGCTCACTAGAAAGACCACCTTATTGAACAACTGAAAATGAAGAAAACGGCAAAGCTTAGAAGTATCTCTGAAAAAGGGAACTAAATGCTAGAATGACATTATTGTTGTACATGAATGGACAATAATGACATTTTCTTCCACAACCCTTTGTCAGAAGTCACATGACTTACATTGGTGGCTCCCAGCAGCAGCAGAGCAGGGCCGAGGCCCATAGTGTAGATGGCACGCAGTATGATAGACACCAGGAAGAGCACCAGGCCCCACGGCTTGGGGAGGACATACAGCGAGGGGGTTAACACCCCACAAGACGCCCACAGCAGCCCATTCCAGAATGGAGGCAAGGTGCCTGGACATGGGAATACAACATCATAAACTCTTAAATTAAGTGAACTAAGTGCTCTGCATGCCACAGCAACACAGCATGATTCTTCTTGACTTCTTATGAGAGGCAACACTTCCAAAACGGAACCGTAAGGTTCCTGGTTCGATATCTAGCTCTTCCTGGCTTTGTGTTAAAGTGTTCTTCAGCTAGACACTAAATCTATGTCTGCTACTAATGAGTGGTACATACCATTGTTTACATAGTTACCTCCACCATTGGTCCATTGGTGTGAGGATATGTGTGTGTGCACGTGTGAATGGGTGAATGTAATGTGCAGTGTAACGTGCATTGGATAAATCGTCTACAGAAATTAACAGCATTTGAGATGTAAAGTAGTTGTGGCTCATACAGTAAGGTTGGCTTAACACTGATCTAATACTACAAACGGATACTAAAAACGTCTAAATGTGTCTAAATGTTAAGGATACAGAGACACCACAATACATTCTGTAGATTCTAGTTTTACCAAACTGAACTCAATGCTTTAGCAGACATGCTTTCCATCTACTTCAGTACATTGAATTGGCTTCATCATTCTGCCCATGTTTATCCAGCATGATTTCAAGGCACACAAGACCCTCATCAAGAAGATATAGTTCCAATAACCATCTAGAATGAAAGTTACCTCTACAATACTCAAAAAGATAAAGATAAGACGCCCTGAGGTCGAGAAGCGACCTCTCCCTAAAGGGCGAGGTTGCGTGCACGCATCCGTCAGGGTGACGGCAGACTGCTGGGCGAGCGCTGGTGCTTTGGCAACATATGGAATGAATTCTGTACTGGCCATATATGGTTTGATGAGGTCGGATCAACATTTGAAATGTCAGAACAGAAAGAACAGGTGGGGAGGGATCAACATATGCAATGTCAGAACAGGTCAGCTCCATATATGGCGATATGTCTAAACAGGTCAGCTCCATATATGGCGATCTAAGGGTTTGAGGTTAGAGGTCAGATGTAGAGTTATGGACAAAGCGTTCTCCGGGTCTAACATGAACGTAAAATGAAGCCTGTCAGTCCTTGTATCGTAAGTCGCCATCTTTCTAGATCCGTTTTAGCCCAGCTGGCCATTGGCTGGCCCAGACAACGAGGCGGGACTTCCCCCCTTCTTCTCCGTTGGTTTTTATTTTGACTCGAGTGGGAGGGGAATCCCGATCATAGACTGTAACGGTAGCCACGCCCCTCAGAACATGCGCGACTTTATGGTAATTTTTTAAATAAATGGGACCATAATTTTCCAAAAAGAATATTATGACATTAGAAATGAGACTTTAAACTAGTGACTGGAAGCAGAAAGTATTCATGACCATGTTTATTAAGGTAAAGTTGGGCCCAAATACATGGACTTCTATGGGGCTATGGGTTTTTCTGGGTCCAATGACAGCGCCACAACAGGCCATTATGAACTTTCAGGAAATCCCGATTTCCTCAGTGGCTTCACAAAATATCTGTCTGACTGCCCCCCTGCTGGCTCCATATATGCAGATCTACAGTAGGTGATGATCCAGTCTTCTCCATGTATAGTTATTCAGAGTTAGATGAGGTCAGTGTCGTGATCTTCATATATGGAGATGGCTCTGTAGTTAAAACTACAATCTATTGCTGAGTAATAAGACTTAAGAGTAATAAGTGCGATATTGCACTTTGAGCATCAGCTTGTCAACGATTACTGAGTAGAGTTCCTAACTGAACAGTGTACTGTCTACATTTCCCAATGGAAAGAGAAGGGAAACCAACCCCAACCACCACAACTGTGGTGGTTGGGGTTGGTAACACAACCACCGCAGTTGTGTTAGTTGCGAACGCAGTGAGCCACTTACTATGACAGCAAGGGCTGAATGTCTGTGTGTGTGTGTGTGTGTCACGCTGTTACACCACCCGCCCGCCACCAGAGGGCGCAGCTGTAGCACACACACACACACACACAGGGCGCAGCTGTAGCACACACACACACACACACACACACACACACACACACACACAACCACACACACACGAGCTGCGTTCGCTTCCCGCGTTTGCGCGTCTTACTTGTTATACTAGTCCTTACCCATTCTAATATATGAACACCAAATTAGGTACAGTGTGGGTAATGCGATGTATAGGATCACATTATTGTTTGGGAGGGAATTGTTAAGGGCTGTAGGGATGTGGAATGACGCGCGTGCGACCCGTCGTGAGCCAGTTAATCGAGGCGATGTTTTTGTTTTTTATGAATTGTGTTTTATGACATGCGGTGCAGTAGGCTATCCGCTGTCCTTGGCTATGAAGCGCGAGTGACTGCAGGACAGAGTCACAAGACATGGCCATCTGTAACAGCAGATGAAATAGGGGCGTGCGTGTGTGTGTGTGTGCAGGTCGGCAGTGTCAGTGGTGGGGCAGGCACGGAATTGTATAGGCCACTGTTTGTCGTGTTGCAGCGGTAGCAGAGGAAGCATGACAGTGGGGTAACACCGAGAACAGTGGCCTGTGATGCAGCTGTCGCTAGGGGGCGGAGGTTGTGAGGGTGCGCGTTTGTCCATGGAAGTAGATGGGGATTTATTCTGATTTATTTTAACCTTTTATTGGGTGGAAAAACTTGAGCAAAACATTACAGGCGACGACCGCGACGGCCTCCCTTTTTGCGGGTAGAGTCTGAGGGAATGGGGGTCACATCCTCGATACGTCCAATCTTCATGCCTGAGCGGGCCAAGGCTCGGAGGGCTGACTGAGCACCCGGACCAGGAGTCTTTGTTCGGTTTCCTCCGGTGGCTCTCAGTCTGATGTGCAGAGCAGTGATGCCCAGTTCCTTGCAGCGCTGAGCCACGTCCTGGGCTGCCAACATGGCAGCGTAGGGAGAAGACTCATCTCTGTCAGCCTTTACCTTCATTCCACCAGTCACACGTAAGATTGTCTCTTGTCCAGACAGGTCAGTGACGTGGACAAAGGTGTCGTTGAAGGAGGCAAAGATGTGACAAACTCCGAAGACATTCTGTCCCTCGGCCACCTGGGGACCCAGGCTGATCACCTGCTCCTCCTTCTTCTCCTTGACTTTGCGGGGAGCCATTGTCTATATTTGTGTCTCTTCGGAAGCAGAAACCAGAAAGGCTGGGTATATATATAACTCTATGGGTAAAGAAACCATGGCAACGCATCACAGTGAGGTCAAGGCTATGTCACGGTCAATGGCCTCTGCCTGGACTCTGGACAGGGCCCCTGCTCATGCTCCATATATGGAGCTGGCCTGTTCTGACATCACAACACTCCATATTTGGCCATGCTTGACACAGAACTCCATATATAGGAATAAAGGGACACAGAGAGACAGTTACAGAAATCTCCATATATGGGCATAAAAGGGACACAGACAGATGGGTGGAACGGGTACTCCATATATGTTCTGACATCTGCATAGACTCCATGTTTGGGCATGCCTGACAAATAACTCCATATATGGGCATAAAAGGGACACAGACATAATAACGGCATGGGGCATTCATTTCCAACTTGCATCGATCGTTACTCTCTAGTTACTCACCCTCATCACCATCATCACCGAAGGGGTAGAAAACAGCCACGGCGATGTTGAGCAGGCAGGCCAAGTAGAAGGAGATACTCCCCCAAAGGGAAATGTGCCGTGAGAACCAGAAGAGAGCTGGATTCCCTTTTATTAAAGACAATAAGACGATGCTTTAGTAAAGGACGTACACAAGCATGCACACTGCACAGTCATACAAAAATACACATACAATTATGCAGAAACACACTGAGTAGGAGTTGGCCTAACAATTTATTATGTAAATAATGGCACCCAGGCATTATGCAGGCATAAAACTATAATCATCCTGTTGTAGAAGTCTCATTGCACAATTCAGGGACTTACGTCTGATCTTCTTCTGCCACTTCATCTCATTATAGAGGTTGTCAAACTGCTGGAAGAAGTCATTGACCTTGCTGCCCTGGTCATCTCTCTCTGTGGTGGTGAACACGCGTGTCTGTGATTCCTCCGTCAGGTACTCACAGATGTTTGGGACAGGAAATACTATCTGTTCCATGGTGCGGTCATGACGCACAATCTGGCAGATGTAAACATATCATGTGTCATTACCATGTGTCATGTCATGTCATGTTACTACAGTCAAACTATTAGATTAGTTTACAGCATGGCTCTTCACCTGAGACCAATTTGCTATGGAAGATCCTACCAGGTCATGGGACACAACACAACTCCCAAACTAAATTGTGATAGATAAAAACGGTCTGGTATTTGGTGGATGCTTTGGATAGAGACGTGTGATGCCATGCCAAGACCTACCTCTATCTGAGCGGTGTGGTTGGCATAGAAATCAAGAGCATCGTCTCCCTCATGGTGCGGATACGGCCCTCCCCCCAGCACACACACGGTGCCCGGCTTCAGGCTCTGCTTAAGGGTTTTATGGTGTCTGGCCAACTAGGAAGCAGGAAAATTAAACAATACTTTACTATAACACTTTACTACATTATGGTCTCACCACATGATCAGCTCAAACACACAACTGGAAACAGTTTGCTTTTGCTTTGGTTAGAAAGCATTTTTATTTATAGATATACATTCACCAGGTGTGTGTGTGCTGTGTGTGTGTGTGTGTGTGTGTGTGTGTGTGTGTGTGTGTGTGTGTTCATGCGTGCGTGCGCTTGCACGTGTGTGAGTGTGTCACAGCACTTTACACAATCTACACACATACAGGTTTGCACAGTTGATCAAAAGTAATCATAAATGGTGATTTTACATTTCATTATGATGTCATTTGGAATCTTATTTGGCCATCTGTTGCATCTTGCAAAGGGGTACAAACCAGAACAATGTACAATCCAACTCCACAACCAGCATGTCATTTCAATAGCAAGCTAAATTGCTGCGATTATAATTTTAGCAATAATCATGCAGCCCCACAAGCACACACACTTCCTACCTGGTGACTCAGAATGTAGATATTATGTCCAACGTCTCTAGGTTTAATCTGGTCAGTTTGGTTCTCCTCGTCTGCATCACCCTCCATTCCCTGACCATAGACCTCCTTCATCACATCCACCTGTCAACACAGAGGCTCTGCAATTCAAAATCCACTTGCATTCAACAGAAAACAGACCTGTTTGACACAGCACATTGTGGATGCATGTGTGCATCCTGTGTCGGCACTTACGAGTTCATTGGGTCTCATTTTGAACAGTATCTTCTCTGCGTTCTCACCGTCTTGGCGACTCTCCAGGATGGCCAGCAACAACTTGGAGGCGTTGTTCTACAAGACAGAGGTGGCGTTTACAAGCAAAATAACTGTACACTGCATAGATGACAGACTCCCGACTATCACGGAATCATGCATCAGATATTAACCTGAGACTGTGTAATTGAGAGAAATTACAAAATACAGTATACAGTGTCATTCCCATACGTAATCCTATTTTCCTTTTTTTTTAATCTACATGGGAGATTACTACTACTATCATTTCATGGGCTCTCGGAGAGACAGGGGTTTCTTACCTTAAGTTCCATGACCAGGTCCAACCGATGCTTGCTCAGGGGGTTGATGTCATTGACGATCAGCGAGATGATTATGTCAATACCATTCGACTCATGCTTGACTATACAGGACTGGTTACAATAAGAGGGACCACGGTTGATTTCACATCACTTCAGAACAGCATGTCTCATAAGAATTGCAGTGTGGCAGTGTGTATTGTTTGACAAATCAATAACGAATAACATAAGAGTGTGTGTGTGTGTGTGTGTGTTGGGGGGAGCCACGAGTATTTCATTTAGTGAAAACCAAGTAATGTGGTTCCTACCTGATTCTCATGACAGGGTCCCTGGCAGTACTCAGTGAGGGTCTCCAGAGTCTGGCGGACAAGGTCCACGTTGCTCTCATTGATGTAGAGACCCAGCAGCCCCAGGCCTCCGGTGGTGCTGCCACAAATACAGTCCAGGAACTGGAGTGTCTCACACACCAAGTTGTAGTTTGTCTTGTTGTTCTGGTTTCGCAGAAAGTTCTGGATTCAGAACAGAAAATACAATTATACAACAGTTCAGTTCAGTGATGCTTGCGTAACTCGGCTCTGCCTTGTTCCTGACCACATCACTGGCGTGCAAAGAATCGTGATAACGCGCACACACCCTCTCGTGTAATATTGCTTGAATATCAACCAAGACGCATGCCCTTATAATAGTAATATCTATGCAGTTCCGTTTCTAACTACAGCAGTTATGATAGAGTAATATTAATAATAGCATTAGCATTTTTTGTCATGTTGATGTTGTGGTGTTTAAGAATGCCATACCCATTTTAACTAAGAACCCAAATACCTACTAAAGTCCAATACCTAAACAATGTTTAAAGACTAATTTGACATAAGATTTTAAAAGCATCAATGCCTGGTCACTTGTTTTAAGACATTTCAAGCATTGTTCTAGCTGTGTTTTCAAAGTACACAAGGTAGAGCAGTGGTTCTCAACCTGTGGGTCGGGACCCACAACCATTACCTGCAGGTCTGGGTTATGGTTCTCACAGAGTAGCTGCAGGTAGCGCAGGATGGGTTGCATGATGGTGATGGCAGGGCTCATCTGAACTTCCACTACGGCCTCCTCTGTCCCAAACACCTCGCAGATCTGACCAAGACCTTCCAGCTCTGTGTCCAGCTCCTTCCTGAAGGCACAGAAGGCCTTTGAGGTTGCACAAGAAGCCTCCTTCAACTGGCCCCGCATGTCCTCCCTCATGTGAAGACCTGAGTCCTTCCCTATAGCGCACAGAGGTCAGACAGAATTAGGGCGGGGTCAAGGAATCTACGATCGACCTCATGGTCATTCAGGCTTTATAATACTGGCTTATGATTCGCTCCTCCTTGGCCTCGCTTGGCTTTAAGCCCTAACCACACCAAAGGGTCAAGACGGTTTTAGCGTTGTCCCTGCGGTGTGATATGTCTTGTTGCACGTTGACTCAAGTGATTCAACGCATGGAATTCAATGGCCCAAACCACGCCAAAAGGGTCAAGACGGTTTCAGCGTTAACTCCTTGCAACTGCTTGGACCCAAGGAGTTGCATGGTGACCCTTTGGTGTGGTTAGGGCTTTAGTGTAACGGCAAGCCCAACAGAAGCGACCAGTTTCACCACTTGAGCCCAATTACATCAGCTATTTTCAAAAATAATCTTGAAAGCAAGCCCAAAAAGGCAACTACACTTCGGAAAGTCAGAAACAAGCCCAAACAAAAGCAACCCGCAACTATTAATACTTAAGCGACTTTACAGGAAAACAACATTGCTTATAATGAGCAGACCTGGCAAGACTGGCAACACTGTTGCACTGTGCTGCAGGCTACTTATTATTTGCATGCGCAAAATCGGCCGTCCTAGTTTGTGCTGAACTAATGCTAGTCTGTTGCACTCTGTTGGAGTTGGAAAGAGTATTTTTGGTGGAGAGTCACCTTTACTGTATCCATCTCAGAGTTTATGTGGGTAAAGTAAGTGTTGATCAAATACAATAAATTTTTAAGTGGTGCAACAACTTAAAAATGTGGTGCGACATTTTTGCATTTGATTGGTTTTCAAAACCAAGTGTCACTGTTGTGCAGCCTAACACACACATACATATTAACTGTATATATGATGATTTCAGGTGTATCAGTACAGTACAGTACAGTACAGTACAGTACAGGGACCCCCACATGGTAACTATATCGTCTATTTCTCGCTTCAAATGTTTTTAAAGGGCAACTTTAGTTTTTTTCAACCAAGGTTCATGATTTAGGTTGTTATTAGAGAAAGTAAAAGGTGAGTGTATTTATTTATTTATTTGCTGCTTTCTTTCGTTTTGGGGATTTTTGCTGTTTTTGACAGGGGGGCGGGGCATTCGAGCATGGGGCTAAATATGTATTTCTTTACAAAATTTTATAGCGATTTCTTTTTTATTCTTTACTATAGTCCTACTATACTATAGTCCCAAGAAATTACATTTGTCCACAAAAGATCACGGGATCTACTGAATGTGGCAAACTGACATATTGAGCCTATGATACACAGTGTGGCTTCTCCCCAGTAGGCTACCTTCACATTCAGTAGATCCTGTGATATTCTGTGGCCAGATGTAATTTCCTGGGGTCTAGTAGGACTATAGTAAATAATAAAAAAATAAATCGCTATAACATTTTGTAAAGAAATACATATTTAGCCCCATGCTCGAATGCCCCCGCCCCCCTGTCAAAAACAGCTAAAATCCCTAAAACAAAAGAAAACAGCAAATGAAAAAGAATGAACACTCATCTTTTACTTTCTCTAATAACAACCTAAAACATGAACCTTGGTAGAAAAAAACTAAAGTTGTCCTTTAAATACATTTTCGAGAGCAACGCTTAGTAGTAAATTACATTGTGTGTTAAATTACATTGTTGTGTACATGGCTGTCATGTTGGATACGATATAAAATCCAAGCAACGCAGCAGGTGCTCTGGGGCTTTGATTAGGCAGCACCGCGGTCTGTTATACAGCAGTTAGCTGTCCTTATCAAGAAATAACACACCGCTGAATTCAGCGATTGACCAATCAGAATCAGAAAGTGACTGTACCTTTCTTGAACCTGATACCAGTAGTAGCGTCACTGAAATCGTCTCTTATCCTGCTGCTGCTGACAGGTCCATCAAACATGTTGACAGACACAGTGGATCGGATCTCCTGCTGGGCCATTTGCATACGGTCGTAGAAAACCTTGAAAAACCTCTCAGACTTTTTCTGTTTGTGCAGCTGGTTGTAGAACGAGTTCTGGGAGGATGGAAGAGTGAAAAAATAAACTACTGGCAAACTCACACAACTTCTGAATCAGCGTGCCTGAACTTCGTCATTATTTATGCACTGGCTTGCAGTTTAATCAATGTTGGGTTTGATAATGTGCATGTGCCACACCGTGTGGCACATGCACATGTGTCCATTGACCTTTATGGGTCCCCAACTGTCCATTGACCTTTATGGGTCCATTTCTGCGACACTCTAGAGTTGACTGTGTACCTGTATCTGTGTGTTTCCACCCTTGAGGAGGGCGATGCCCAGAAGGAGGCTCTCTTCAAACACACGGTGGTTCTTGGTGTTGACGATGAGGTCAATGACAAGCTCTGATGCCCCGACATTGTCTAGCAGACACTGAATCTCCGTCATACTACTGCCTGGCTTGTCAGAGTCCACCACTGGGGACCCTCCTGTGTGGAAGTGTAATATTAATCATATATACTTTGTATATGCTACGCTAGTATATTTTTAATGTTGGGTGGAAACCTGTGTTCCAAAGAAATATTATTTAACCAGCTCACCAGCTCTTGCTAATTTTTGAACATCTATAAAACCTAGAGACACCAATTTCACTTTCAATTTCACAATGCGTCGCATCGTGACGTGAGCTTGTATAATGACAAAGAAACGTGTTACTACGGGTTACTAAAAATGATAGTCAACTTTTCTTAAAGATAAACAGATATATTACGGTGTAAAATTCATCATATACTGCATCCTGTATATATATTACACAGTATATTAGAAGTCTTCCTGAGACAATAAAAGAGCACCCGAGTGCTGCTGTGGTGTGTGTTGCTCTTCCCAGCAGTGAAGAGCTACAGTACCTACTGCTGGTGTTACTGGTTGTGTTTCTCAGTACCTCCAGTGAAGAGCTACCTACTGCTGGTGTTACTGCTTGTGTTTCTACCTACTGCTGGTGTTACTGCTTGTGTTTCTACCTACTGCTGGTGTTACTGCTTGTGTTTCTACCTACTGCTGGTGTTACTGCTTGTGTTTCTCAGTACCTCCAGATGATGGCTTGATGGCAAAGCCTCCTGATGAGCTGTTCCCACTTCCAAAGT
The DNA here is from genome assembly GCF_964188405.1 of Protomyctophum parallelum. Lineage (NCBI taxonomy): Eukaryota > Metazoa > Chordata > Actinopteri > Myctophiformes > Myctophidae > Protomyctophum > Protomyctophum parallelum. The sequence continues at coordinate 23,774,231 of NC_139700.1, read as the reverse complement.
CTGATTTGGAGTGAAGCCTTTGATTTCCAAAGTAGCGCGTGAGGAGAGACTTTCTTAACAATTTCCCCTGCAGAGACAAATTTTCTTTTGTTTATCTGCACACAAACATTTAAGGCTTTGACATGAGCTATTGTTTTCACTTCAACATGCATTTTTATTTATATTATCAAATATATATATATAACATCTGTATGTGTATTGCATACCAGATACATCAAAAATAAAGATACAATATTTAACATCCAATTAAGCCAATCTTCTGTAACAGTACCAAGCAGGTTGTAGTTTCAAACCTAATGGGAGTGATTAACAGGTGCCCACTGACTGAATCACAATGCTCCCCATTTCAAGCTTATAACCCAAATCCTACTAATCTCTTCGAAGGCAGGCAGGGTAATACAAATTAAGATGATCATTTGAAATGAGCAACAAGATGGCGGAAAATGTACCTTTCACCATTAAGTAAGCGAGTTACTGTTTGGATGCTTTCCGTTTTATATGAAAGCTAACTTTGAAATCATAAAAAATGGTTGGTTGGCTGCAGCAAACGTCCGCACCATTCTAAATAAGATAATTATAAGGATGACAATTTGTCATGGCCCGGGCTTCTCCCCTCCCCTGGTCCCCCAGGAGGGCACTAACACACAAAAACTCTACTCAACCTTACAGGCCTCTGCCAATGAAAGGTTGTGAAAGCCCCCCCCCCCAGTGTGTCCTCAAGTGCCTCCTCGTGTTATGTAACACGGCGAGGCTCAAAGCATACTGATGAGCGACTCTCTCCCAGCCCATAGACCTAGGGCAGATCTAAGCAGTAAGCTAACATCAACGCAGTACTAAATGCACCAAACCCCCGAGAGGCAGCAGGACAGGCTAGAGACAATTTCCTCTAATTCCCAATTGAAACGTAGAGTCGAAACCTGATGATCAAATTAAGATATCACCAGCTTCTTTTCATAGGGCTTCAACCCCCGTTTTGGAGATGCTCTACATTAAGTACTCACAGGTTCTTCAAAGCTTTCCTTCTTGTCCAGCATCTCCCTGAGAGTCTGTAGGATCTTGATACGAAGTTTTTCCTCTTTGCCCATCAGCTTCTTTGTATGTTTGATTAGTCTGTGAGCATGACATATAATCAGAATTAATCAATCAATCATCAATTCTTAATGACCAAGAAGTATGCTTGACATAGTTACATACATTCATGTACAACAAAGAATGCAACATGTAGGCAGCGTTTCAAAATGAGGTTGAGAGTGTAACCGAATAGGCTTGTCATAATGGTTATAATAAATAAAAACAATATGTAAAAGTACAAAGTAGGCAAATGTACAGCTATTTCACAATACATGTGTTAAAGGTTAAAGGTCAGGGTTCACAGGGCATTCATGGGTATGGGTCATGTGATTGGTTGGACAGGGAAAACAAGAGGGCAGCTTAGCTAACTACCACTGCTAACCCACCAACAGGAGAGTTTGGTGCAAACACTAAATTATTGTTGGTATTGGAAACCATCTGACGACATGGCTTCCTGGCAAAAGGCTGCAGTCGTTACACAATAACTAAAGGGACAGCATCATAGACTGTATGCAATAACTTTCCTCTTCTTGTTGCTCTCGCACACGACCCTTTGGTGTGTGCATTTGATGGTGCAGGTCGTGAAGGCTTTAGTTTGGACATAACGTACTTAGACATGAAGGCTCCACTCTCACAGCGCAGGCGAGCAGCCTCTGGAAACAGCAGCTCTGGGCTGTGTAGAACGTCCACTAGTACAGAGAACTCTGCATGCACCTTTGGGCTGAACTGCTCTTCTAGACAGGCAACAACCCCCTATATATACACACAACACACACACACACACACACACACACACACACACACACACACACACACACACACACACAAAGTAAAAAAAAATATTGCAGGAAGCAATGCTCAAATGGAATACAGCCTGGGACACTCCTAGGAATAAACCAATAGGACAATATAAAGATGACTTTGTGTGTACCTGCAGCTTCTCTATGATGTTTTTGTAGTCGGGTCCGCCCAAGGGCTCCTTGCGGGGCCGCGTGCGTGCTGAAATCCTCCAGTCCTTGGCGGCCCGCTGTACCATGTTGCTGTGCACCTTCAGAGACAGTGTGTTGACTTGGCTGTCCAAGTCCACAGGGATGGCTATGGACCTTGCCTTGGCTGGGGAAGAGGATGGGGGGGGGGGGGGGGGGGGGAAATAAGTTTACTTAGGTAACGTTGACATGACTGCACTCATTTTATATACCTTAAGATGTGATCAGTATTATTAGATATAGATCCGATAGATGGTATAATTTATTGGCAGTTTAAAAAATTGCAATAGTGTCGTCAATTTAGACAATGCCAACATGGACTAAACACAAAAAAGCTGAAGCTTGATTCCATTGTGGTCAACCTTGTGACATAGAACAATACACAACATACTGTACACACAACCATGAAACAAATTTAAAAAGAAAATCCTAATATATAAGGCTGGGAAAATGTGTTTTCTTAGTGTCCTCAAAGCTGTGGCCTACTCATTCTGCTCTCATCAATATTCAACACTCACCAACATCTGCCAGTGTTTTGATACAGCTCTCTATGTTTGCCTTCTGAGCCGAGGTGATCCAGGTGCAGTTATAGATCCTGAAAGCAGACTGCAGGAGCTGGATGAAGATGGGCTGGTTTGCCTGGTAGAGAATGGGAGGATGTATAAAGGTGAGAGAGAACAACACACCAATACTGTTTGAGGGTTGGCGTGTTAAAGGTTAAAAGTTAAAGTACATGCTTCAGTGTACTACAGTATGTTCAATATACTACAGTATAGAAAAAGATATTCCATATACAAGAGCCCAAAATCCATTTATTGGCAAATATAAACAACTGAAGTACCTGCTGCTGAAGGAAAAATGTTGTTTCATCACATTCCAGATGAGAATACATTGAAGCAGGCAGTCTTCTCTCAAACTATACTGCTCTCAACTATATAAGTAAGTTACAAGTTGGCCAAGGCTGCCCTTGGCCAACTTGTATTTGTAACATTCTCTCCACGCTCCACACTCCAGCTGTGTGTAGAAGAAGGGTACCTGGAGGCTGGAGTTGTTCACAGAGAACTGGGAGCTGAAGAAGCCTTTGACAATGGCCATCACCGTCTCTGTGACGTACTTCTCAAGGGCCAAGTCTGCGTGGTTACGGTCGGTGGTGCTGTTACACACCTGAACGAGCAAAAAGCAAAGCAAAAATCCTTTGTCATTTGCAATTTCACCCTAGCCTCATGAGTCTATCATCCAATGCATGTAATATGCGAGCGCGCCCCTAACAAGGAAATGTACCATTACTGTAAACATAGACTTTAAGTTATATTTTAAGGTATTAACATTGATTAACATTAGCATTTTAAAATCCTAAAAAGCCTTACACTGGCCATGTCCACCAGGAAGTTGTCAAAAAGCTTCCAAATGTGGTTGGAAGTGTAGATCTCCTTCATTTCGACCTCAGTGTCCACGTAGCAGTGATTAACAAAATTCACGTAGGCCGTTTTCACCTACACGACAAGACAGCAGAAAGGATGCACTTGAGTGACTGAACAGTAAACCACAGAGATGGTCTTCAGGTTCTGGTAGCATTCTATGGGCAGTACCGTTCTATGAATCTGTTTGCAACCCTCACCTCTGGTATACAGTGGACATCTGTGACAACTTTAACGATGTCGTCCAGAGGTAGCAGAGAGTTACATTTGAGCTCGGTGTAGACGTTCTTGCCCTCGGTGCAGGCGGCCAGCAGCTCCACCAGAGTGTTGTGGTAGGCCAGGGCGCCGCCCTCGTCCGCCCGCTCCCGTTCACAGCGCATCATCTGCAGCAGCACCTGGAAGGACGAGCGGTCGTTGTAGAACACCAGCACATCCTCGCCTCCGTTGACCAGCTGGACACACACACACACACACACACACACACACACACACACACACACACACACACACACACACAGATTCAGCCACTAGATATCACACTACACTCTACATCAGTGGTTCTCAACTTTTTTTTGCACCTCCATCGAGCACCTGGTTGATTCTCTTTTTGTCGCTATACATGTGTATTTCAACTGGGGACCCCCCAGCCTGACAAGCCCTTGGATCAGTTCCACAGATAATAGCAGATGTACAAGGCATTGTGAGCTTGTAGATTGGCCTGGGGTCCCGACCCACAGGTCGAGAACTATTGCTCTACATCACAACACGGTTTCATATTATTTACAAAACAGAAGAATATGAGCATCATGGTTATTGGCAGATTATACATTAATTTAGGAACAGTTACCCCTACCCTGCATCACACTGAAACCCTGGTACAGACAACATTTTGAGCTGTACATGACACTGATAGACAAAGATACAAGTTATTATTCTCACCTCTGTCATGACTTTGTCCTGGCACTTCTTGACATATTTGCCATCTGCTTTCACAATGGTTTGCAAGAATTTAAGGTACTGAACATGTCTCCCGTGTGTCTCGACGCAGTGGACAAAATGGTGGACCACACGATCACTGATCTCATTGCATAGATGGTAGTTGCTCATGAAGATGTGACGCATCGTTTCAGCTTCCAACAACTGGATGAAAAAAGTAGTGATAGTTCAATATTCTGTACAATATAATATTTATATAATAGTGGTACACACATGCATTGTGTTGAGTCATTGGGACAAAAAAAGTATGAAATAGTTTAGACCTTGTTACAACACCTCAAATATAGTAATGAATATTATAAAGACCGGTTTTGATGCTGCTATATGTTTTCCCCTTGTTGCTCTTGATAACTAATGTTAATGTAGTATACATGACTGTTCAACCCAGGAAATATCCTCATTCACAAATCATCACTAATAAGCATCATGTGCATGCAGATATGCGTACAGCGAGGCCTTAGAAGTTTTGGCTTCAGAATAGCATACAAGTGGAAGGATCAGAGCTGAGCGTACCCCTGGGGTAAGGAACAGGTAGAGGTGTTTATGGAGCAGAACTTGGTTCTGAGGGTTCCCTCGGCAGAAGTTCTGGAGAAACGTATGGGCCAGGGTCATGATCTCATTCATCTTCTCATCCGTCTGTGAATTGATATAGTCAGACAAAGAGAGATACGATTCAAAGGCAGAAGCAGACAGCTGAAGAAAGGCATCACATTTCAGGAGGATTTCAGTGAGGGTCAGAGGGGGAGAGGCTCACCTTCTCATAATCGATCTGTAGAAGGTCCAATACAACAGTGTGAGCCCCCATGTTTTTTAGCAGCCTCTGCTGTTGAACACGGCTCTTCTTAGCAGGATAACAAAGCTTACTCAGACGTAGTAGGATCTAATGACCAGACAGAGGGAGGCACGCACACACATTCACAACATTAATGACACCACAATAGACTTTCATGCTTAACTATAGCATGACAAAACTACAGCATGACAAACAAATATCTTTGAATCTTGAAACAGACACAAGTGCACAATGAAATAACAGAACAGAGATTACCTCTTTGACAATGTTGTAGTTGTTTGCTTTATTACTGTCAATCATTGGTTTAATATCCCCATTCGTTACTGGGCTCAGGATCACCTCCTGTAAAACATACACATACCGATCTTTAGCAAATGTATTTAGTCACTACTTCTACAATCTGGTGTGCAGTACAGAAATACATTCTGTACTGGCACTTAACAAGATAACATTGTTGATCCTTCAATTACATCTATGGAAAATAGTAACAATCATTAGGCTAATGATTGTTAGTAGTAATAACCAAGTTTAGATTAAAGATTCTGTTAGTACTACACAATTGCTTGTTGTTTGTTCAGTCACAGCCTGGGGTCTCTCCGTCTCTCCAGCTCTTTAAAGTACATGTTCAGGTAGGTGACACATTTTCAGCCAATTAGGAGAGAGTACCCATTTATCAGCTTCATTTTTTATAGTGTTCCAGTTCAAATATTGCCTGCTAATTGTGTTATCATTTCAATTTCACTCATTTAATCTGTATCTTGGCTGAGTTCTCGAGCTGAAAATGCGTTTTCTGTTTAATAAAGAGCTGGATATAAATGGAGACTCCTGTTATTGAACACTTTGTTATTTGTGAACACTCTAGTCTATAGAAAGGGGTCCTATCCGATTATAGAGCTGTTTAAGAATAATTTTAACAAAATAAACCATTTCCACTCAAATGTTTTACTCAACAAGTGTGTGGTGATTGGTGAAGAATCAAATTTAAAGGGTTTAAAGAAGGTCATTTGTTAAATGTCAGGTGAAAATGACTGAGGAGAAAAAGACTGCCGAAGCAGACAACCACTAACACTCTAACACTCCAGGTTAGAGAAAAACCCTTCATGGTGCAAGGCTCGATGATACATCAGAAATGGAAGAAAATGCCAGCACTCAATACATGTCCTTTTCACATGATTAATTTATTATTATTATTATAAATGTATTTATTTATTATTTAACAGCGAACACGTTTCGGCCTAGTGGGCCTTCCTCAGCGTTGTCACAACACAATTTATTTACCTCGTCGACGTGAATCGAGTGCAGGCATTTTCTTCCCTTTCGGGTGAAAATGACTGCCTTGGTCATTCTGGTGTTAAATGTTAAAAACATGGTACAACTTCACCTCATTGTTCTGTTCCTTGGCCTGCCTGTCCCCTGAGTCCTCCGGGTTGAAACCTCCATTCTTCTCAACCCAGAGCTCAGACTTCTCCACGGTCAGACGCAACTGGTCCAGGTCAGTCTTGATCTGCTTATAGTTCTCCACATCCTGCTCCGACACTAGCAACTGGACCTGGCAGCACATAGACACAAGCATAAATGCACGCACACCAAGCACACACAGACAAAAGAGAAATGAAATAAGCATACAGATTAATTGAGAGAGACCAAGGTGTTTGAGAGCCAACTAACATATCACTCTTTGGGAGGAAATAAAGCGAGTTAGTCCTGATTAAGGTTTAAGAATTCCACACCTTTGGGGATATGTTTTTTAATCCAAACTATATGATGATACAGTAGTACAGTATTTACCTGTTTGAAGGCCTGCAGGACCTCAGCTCTCTGGCTGAAATGTTTGAATATGAGCTGGAGAGATCCGGACACTAGAGGAGGGTAGTCCTGCATGATGAGGTGGATCAGAACCCTCAGAAATGTGCGACCACCCTCATCATCCAGCTCCACTGCACTCAGCTCTGAGCTGAGAGGACACAGACAGACACAGACAGATACATATCAATATGACCACCCTCATCATCCAGCTCCACTGCACTCAGCTCTGAGCTGAGAGGACACAGACAGACAGAGACAGATACATATGACCACCCTCATCATCCAGCTCCACTGCACTCAGCTCTGAGCTGAGAGGACACAGACAGACAGAGACAGATACATACAAATATTGTACAGTGTGTGGTATTTCCTATATAGCTGAGATAGTAATGATTGAAGTTTGTCGAGTCTGATCATTCAAGCATGGTCAGATTAAACTTTTTCCTGATTCACTTAATTTACCTCCCAGCAAACATGGTGTCAGCTTTGGCTGCAATCTCATCAATGTCTGGCTCGGACACTGGAGATGAAACAAACATGAAAAGAAATCTCATAAATTCTGTGAATTATGTACAGTATGGGTGCGGTGGTTCACCTCAAACAGTAAATGAACAACCCTGTGTCGTACCAATAATGACAAAAGAAGGGACTTCAGCAGGGAAAGTCCATATTTTCATCAAGAGCACTCTATGGGAAATACAGTAATTTGTGGGGGATGCCGCTCGAGAGAAATTGCAACCACAATTGCAATTTCCCAGAATTGCACCTTTCTAGGGCTATCCCATTTATGTAACTACTTGCAACCATTATCCCAATGACAGTTGCAAGGACTTGCATTGGTGCGGTTGACCTTAACCCATTTTGGGCAGGAACCCCTTTTGGTGTTAGCATTATGTTAGCTAATGAAAAACAGCAGATCTACAAGCTCATAGCGCGCCACAGAGTGTCGCGCTACGAGCTTGTAGGTCTGCTATTTTAGAAAAATCGAAGAACGACTGACAGAAACATAGCTTAGAATCTGATCTCAGGTCAAAATGGGTTAAAGAGAGCTAAAAATTAAAAATGGAGTCTCACCTGACGTGGAAGGGAACTCGGACATTGAGGCAGAGTTATCAACAACATTCTTGTCCCCAAATTCCTTCTTGTAGATGGACAATAAGTAGGTGATCCTGTAATCCAACCTCACACTCAGGATGAACTACGGGAAGAATAAAATGGACCCAAAGTAAATAACTGTATGTAAAATAAATAAATACATGAATAAAAATATTAACATCATCAAGCACATGATCCCTAGCGTCCCTATAAAAATAGCCAATATGTAAGCTCACAATGTGTCACAACATGCCACGTTGTGAGCTTGTATCTGCTATTTTCGGAAAATTAATTTGTTGGGGGATCAATGTGGTGCTTACTTGTAGAATCTCTATTATCTTCAGCTTGGTGTCCATCACCATGACGTCCTCATTGTCTGACAGGAAATGGCCTTTCCCATGGCGTAGAGAAGGAGGTGAGTCTGGGAGGTTGTTTGGGAGACCTCTACTCATCACCATCTGGGTCATCATCTCCCCAACGCCGTGGATTGTACGCAGCACATTGTTGCCTGTAAAGGACGGACAGGTTTGGTTGTATACATTCCATCACTCATGTCATTTGGACCATTGTCAAGTGGTGCCTGCTTCCAGGCTTTAGGGAAATAAAACCCCTTTTGGTGTTAGCATTATGTTATGCTTTAGCTATTGAAAAATAGCAGATCTACAAGCTCATAGCGCGCCACCGAGTGGCACGCTACGAGCTTGTAGGTCTGCTATTTTTGAAAAATCAAACAGACATTTTTAGAATCTGATCTCAGGTCAAAATGGGTTATGGTACTGACCAGCCTCTGGGCTCTTGTTGAGCTTGTTTATGTAGGTCAGAGGGTGCTGGACAATATCCAGGATGGCCAGCAGGGTGCGTGTGAGACGCAGCAGCTCACTGAAGCTATAGAAGCCAAAGTAGACCAGGTTACGAGCCAGATTCACCACCTGCAAGGGAAATATCAAGATTACACATATAAAGTAACCATTCCAAAAATATATATAATCCAATAACAATTGCCAGTAATCAATCTTTATCCACAGTGAATTGTGGATTAAGGTGACATACTCCTTTTGGAGGTTCGATAGATGAGGTTCATGTACTTTACCTCTAGAGTCAGTTCATTCTTCTCTTTGTCCCCAAATGGAAAGGGCTGGCTGACCACGTCCTTGAGGTATTCCTCAACAAACTCCATGGTTTGGGAAAATTTCCTCTTCTTCTCCTCTCTTGAGGTGTCGGTGAACTCGTACTCGTATCTGTGGACGCATACATACATTACATACAGCCATGACCCAACTTATAAAAACATGCACCAACAGTGAGCACACAAATACCCCATAATGAATCATACACATGGTAATGGAGAGGCTCACTCGTGGATGGTGATCTTGGAGGGGATTTCCGTCCAGAGGCGCGCATAGCGTACGGGCACCACGGCCTCCTGGGGGTCGCGGTCCACATGCATGTGCAGCATGAGGCGGCAGAAGGACGCGCGCAGGTTGTAGGGCAGGCAGTCGTCAAACATGCAGCGCAGGATTAGGTCCACGGGCAGCTGCGTGGACACCTGGTTGATGGCCAAATACTGACGGTCCAGACACATCTTAGCAAACAGGTTCAACTGGTACCTACAGCACAGGGTGAGAGGAGGGAGGAATTTGTGATTAATTCGATAAAAATCGTGTTACTCATTAATCATAATTAAGTACCACCTTTGCAGGCGCTTTTGATAATTATTTATTTATTTTATCAGCCACAAAGCTGGATTTGAGTGAACTGAATACCTGAGGACTAACTAACTAACTAACTGAGGACTTTATGTATGCAGCAGATTTGAAAGGGAACTGTTGTGGTGTGAAGAGAAGACACACAGGGAACACTAATAGAATCGCACCACACACACACACACACACACACACACACACACACACACACACACACACACACACACACACACACACCTGTAGTAGGTAATGATGTCCAGGTCCATCTTGTGGTTCTCCTTGGCGTCCTGGGCCAGGTGGCGGATGGATTTGCCATGAGGCTCCTTGTGGCTGTCGATCCAGTAGAGCCAAACCTCCTCCTCCTCCAGGTCGTCGGGCAGCAGGGTCGTGTCCAGCTGCAGCAGGGCTGTGTCCAGCTGCAGGGTGTTCTCCGTGTTGGGGATTACTCTGGGGAACATTCGGAATTCACGGTAACTGTTTAACCCATTTAGGCCTGGGAAAAAAGTCGTCTTCTAAATCCTGTTTTCTGAAATACCTATGTTTCTAGGCCTATATCACTCAATATTTCATGTCAAGGACCCCAAAAATGATCTGTAATTGGCCTCCGACCCGATCTGAAAATATGTTGTTCCAGGGACCCCCTGGAAAACGTTCGTTCTGAAAAAATATATTCCAAATTTGAGGCACATTTTCACAATTTTTCAAAAATAGCAGACCTACAATCTCGTAGCACGCCACTCGGTGGCGCGCTATGAGCTTGTAGATTTGCAATTTTTCAATAGCTAAAGCATTACATAATGCAACACCAAAAGGGGTTCCCGCCCAAAATGGGTTAATTGTTCATTATTGGTTAGGACTCGGAGTAGTTTGGGTACACACATCCCCGGGTATGAACTAGCATCGTGTGACTCACCTGGTCTGAATAAGGATGTCGGCGTTGGCGGGATTGAGCATGAATTTACAGATGAGCTCCTGGGTGACTGGGATGGCTGTCTTATTAGACACACAGAGATCAGAGAGGTAGTCCAGGAATCTGAGATGGTAGATTCACCATGTTAAATGAATCCGTCACAAAGTCTTCATGCATTACCATCAGCATCAGAACACACAAAGGATTGTGTGTTTGTTTATGTGAGGGGCACTCTTATCATCGTACATCATCATACATAATCTCATTCCGCCTTTCCGGCCAATCACAATTTGCATCCTCACCTTCGTCATCAATGTTTGTGTTACTCAATGTTTACACAAACAGTCAAAATTGACTATTCATTGTCAATGGCATTTTAATGTTCGTGTAGGACAAAGTGTTTGTGCACACACACCAAAAGCTGGACATAGGAGGGGCTAGCACCCCTCAAAAATACGTATATTTATATCATAATATTGACTTATTGTGTGTCTATGTGTACTAGAGCTCATCACAGGTCCAAAACAAATAGTCCCGAAATTAATCTGTGACATTTTGCAGATTCCGGCCCCTTTCCGAAAACATTTTCAAAGAGGAAAACCAAACCCGAATGGATCGGTGACTATTTCGACCTGTTCCGAGTTTTCTTTCAAATGGTGGCGCCGAGCCCGACCGAGATCTGATTATTTCCGACATTCCGAGAGACTTAAATGTGGACTTTATGAAATAATATAGCGGGCGTATTGACCAATTACCATTTTATGGTAATGATAAAAGCGAGAGAGAGAGAGAGAGAGAGAGAGAGAGGTTCCCTGCAGGCTGCAGCGGAGGCCGGAGGGTGAGTGGACTAAAGAGACTCGTCTCTTCTCATCTCCTCAGCGTGCGTGCATTTAAAATTAACCAAACGGATCATTTGTTTTTTACACAATCAGAGTTGTAGCAGATGCATGTGCCTGTCTTGGCTGAATGGAATATTAACAAGGCGCGACACTCAATGCACTTACACATAATATAACCACTCCTACTTTGCTCTCGTCTTTATCCACGATTTGTGGGGCCACGCAGGAGAGTTGCCATGGTTGCTTTAACATTCTTATATTAATTTGCTTTGAGCTTTGCTAGTTTGCTTTCGCCTCTTTGAGGTATGTTACAACACTGTTGTCGGGATCCGTGATATATAAAGTAGAATTGCACGCCAGTGTTTTCATTCAAATGAGCACAAGGCAAGCCAGGATGGGGCTTGCCTTGCGTTGCGTGGTACGCTCTTGGACCGCTCTTGCACCGCTGATCCTCAACCTGATCCTAAACCAGCATAATCATCACATCAAGTGAAGTAACAGTAGTTCATGTCGCTGCAACACTACCGTTATCCCAGCCTAAATGACGTTAAACACATTAAACACAACCACAACCAGCGCGCAGATACAGTACTCTACTGACTTTTCGGGTCGAGGGTCATACTAATACTTGAAATACAAGCCCTTAACACCACCACATTTACAGTACAACATATATGATACACAACCAACAGACTACTAATTTAACATTTGGCCCAGACTGGCCCACCGGGCATATGCCTGGTACGTCCTGTGGCCAGTCCACCCCTGGGTCTTCACGGATCCACTCGGTCATTACACATAATGATCGACAGACCCGAGGTCCGCGGGGGATACGGACAATTCCGACCCTGCCCGAGTGATTATGATAAAACACAGCTCTGATCCGTGCGGGTATCAGGTCCACTCGGGTATTTTCGGGGGGCCCGGTGAAGAGCACTAGTGTGTACCACGGAATGTGATGATTTGATTGGCTGTGCACGGAATGTGATGATGTATGATGATAAGAGCGCCCCTCACTTAAAGGTATATTCAGTGATTTCACTCAAAAAACCTTAGGTTTCGTTTTTGGCTGTGGGACCCAGCCTTTCGTCCAATCAGGATAGAGAGTCAAAAACGAAACCTAAGGATTTTTGACCCCCAGGGGACAGGGAGGAACTCCTTATATGGCCAGCACACTCTATAGTAGGGAGGATTATCACAACAAAACAAAAAAATAAGTGATATTTGAATTAAGTGAAATCACTGAATATACCTTTAACACGAGTGTTTTTTCTTCTTCTTTTTCTTTTACATCCTGCATCCATATATTAACGTATATAAATTAAAATATCAAATCTTTCCACACATATTCAATAGGCTTTGGTGTCTGACCTGGGCTCTCTGTTCCGTCTGAGCAGGCTGACAAAGGTCTCGATCTCCCTGGCGGTGATGTGTTTCTCCAAGAGCTTGCGGTTGTTGTGCAGCAGGGCTGTGATGGTGTCCTCAGCAAGGATCTCATAGCCGATCTGTTTCTGCATGATGGAGAACTTTTTGGCTATATACTCCTGTGAAGCACAATGATGACGTGGTTATAAACAGTACAGATTTTAACTTAAGTTTGCAAAACCAACAGTCCTATAGGCACAACTCGATTTGTCTACCGGCCAAGGTGCCAAGGTGCCAAGGTGCCTGGACCGCTGAGCTACGGCCCAGAGAGACTAAATCGTTTTTGGGAGCGTTTTACTCATTGCTGCCATGAATCTGTGGAGCTGGTTTATTCTAGACCGATTGAAATATCTGCAATTTGATTCTCTTCCGTCTGCTTCTGCTTATGCTTCTGTGTCTATGCTTCTTTCAATTAGGCTAAATCTGGAAAGAACTATGACTACAACAACATTGTTAATAAAGTCAATGCTTGAAGTGGGCCTGTACTCATTTGCCTCGTACATTTGTGCGCCATTCATCCACAGAATTACTGGATTTCATTTGGACTACGTTTTATGATTATAACTACTATTTTAACACCACCATGTGCACATCCATAAACCATCGGATGCTTGGACACTGAAGGTTGGACACTCCTGCACACACCTGACAAGTGTGAATTGCAAATAAAATATACAGCATACCAGGAATGTGTCTGTATACTACTATACTTTGACAGCGTTCAGCGTTAGGAGGATGCATGCACACACACAGTCAAAAAGGAATAAATGGGTAACCAATGTAAATCTGAGGCTCAGAATATACGCTCACGAGCACGCCTAGCATAACGATGTTTTCGCCTGCCTAAAATAGTCACTGCTAGAAAGTCTATGCGTAATTTAAAGGGCAAATTTGCCTTTAAATGTACACCTACGTTTTCCCTAAGCCAGTCCAAATTATAAACCATCATAAACCCATTTTTCCAGGTCTAGACTGATCATCAGCAAAGCAAATTACAATTAGCATTGTTCATATACCTGTTAACCAGGTCAGGTGTGTAGATGTACCGCAATGGTTAGACTTGTACATGCCTGGTTCTTACGGTAGTCCTGTTGGGAATGGCGTAGTACCCTGTAGCAGAGCCTCAGCATGTACTTGAAGTGAGCATAGCGCTGGTCCCCCAGATCCTCTAGCTTGAGCATAGGACCCTCCCCCTGGTCTGTGAATGGGGCCTCCAGGATGCCAAATATCTGTAACCAAACAGCGGGCCCACAGAAGGAAATAAGAAACCTGTACACACAAAACAAACTGGAACTTTTCATTGATGCATGTTGATTTTCATGGTTGACACCTGTACTGCAACAGTAGAGGTCATGACAGGGATCATAGGGCATGCGATAGGTTGAACAGGGAAGAAGGCATGAGTTAACCGGCCCCTCCCTTTGACCGCACATACAACAGTAAACCATATGCGCAAAAGCTTTGTGGTGTGTTTGTGTGTGTGTGTGTGTGTGTGTGTGTGTGTGTGTGTGCTCTGTGCAACTTGGTGGTAGTGACGTGTGCATACAGTATACTTCAATACCAACAGTGTACTGACCTGGGCGAGGATGTCCTGCTCTCTCATGAGTTTCTGCCTCTCTCTGTTGGGTTTTGAGATGACCACCGAAAGTACATCCTGGCCGTTGTTTGTTACTGCACACACAAAGAAAACCAGGTCTTCCAGGAGCTTGGTCACAAACCTAACAAAATATGAAGAGCCAAAGAAAATCAGACTTCTGTTTTGTGTCATGCTTTTATTCACAAAAATATTGACGTCGTCTACCCACTGTACCGCACCTCCTCTCATTCTGAGCAATGTTTCCATATCGTAGCTTTCGCACAGTAGACTCTAGGACCTTGTTGGCGTCGTTAGCAAAGTCCAAGTCCCTGACCTCAGACAGGGGCACGGACACAATGGCAAATGCCTCTTTGTCCTCTTTAGTGGGGCAGGTGCCAATCTGTTATGAATAAAATACATTTAGTCACATTCATATCAATCTTATGTTCAATGTACCATGTGTACCGTATATGTGTGTCCGTTCACCTTGAGCATGACAGGTCGCTCCTCTTCTATGTCTATGGGGATGTTGGTGCTGGTCACCCAAGTGTTGGTGCACAAGTGTCTCAGCCTCACGTAGGAGTTTCTGAGAAAGCATGCCACATATTACTGACCATGACCACACATTGCTTAACCAATTTAGGCCTGACCTCAACATTTTAAAAGAATCTTCTAAATCCTCCAGTTTTCTGAAATAAATATTTTCTAGATTTAAAAAAAATAGCAGACCTACATAGCTCATAGCGCGCCACTCGCTATGAGCTTGTAGATCTGCTATTTTTCAATAGCTAAATTATAACATAATGTTTAAAACACCAAAAGGTGTTCCCGCCCAAAATGTGTTAGAGCAGATTTAGGTTTACAGTGCAACAACGTTACTGCAGTCATAGACTCTGTTCCAAGATTGAAGATCTGGAAATGTCTCATCTCTAAAGCCAATTCCTTGACACTAAATCTGACAAGATAGAATTCCAGAAGTTGTGACTGACTGACTGACTGACTCACTCACCTGGGGACCAAGCAGTCAGCTCTCTGCAGAGTGGTGGCATCCAACTCAAACAGAGAGGAGATATCGTTACCATCGGGGACAGACACCAGGGTGTAAGCAATCTTCTCCGCTGCTTGACGTTTCCTCTTGGAGAAGCCAGTGTCCGTCTCATTCTGCATACAGACATTTGAAACACAGGATATTTTATATATATATACACTGTATGTGGGGCTACGCTTATAAATTAGCAGATGCATCACAAATGTCTTCCGGAAGTTCCGGCTTGCGTTTTCCATGCTTCGCATCGGTTTTGGCAGCAGATGTCACTGTGTTTCTACCCACCAAATAAATTCTAAGAGACACACTGTTCAAAAACAAAAGACGTTGGCCAGAATCTTCCTCCACGCACATGGCATGAATACATTTTACAGATGGAAATCTACAGAGACAATTTGAATGTCCCGAGCGGTTATTTTAGACTCATGACTTAACCTGCTGTATGTAGATACAGAGATATGATATAGATAGATGATAGTATCTGTCCGTCAGTCTGTCTCTCTCTTCCCACTCTCCTCTCTTCTACTTGTCTTGTGACTCACCCCACCAGCTTAGCACAGCAGAGCAGACAGCATGTCTGTCTACCTCCCCTCCCTCCCTCCACTTATGCTAGCCCCCCACCACACACACACACACACACACACACACACACACACAGACGTTATGTAAGGGGCCCTCTGTGTTTTTGCCATGTGCGCATGTGAGGAGTTTGCGTGTGTCTGTTGCAGAGGCAGAATACAAATGTGGTGGAAGGTAGCTAGGAGCTGTGAGAAATGTCTGAATTTAGACTCGACTCGACTAGTTTTAGAACTGTCTGTGTGTGTGCGTATGCTTGCGTAGAACTGTCTGTCTGTCTGTGTGTGCTTGCGTGTGTATGTGTATGACTGTATGTGTGTGTGTGTGTGTGTGTGTGTGTGTGTGTGTGTGTGTGTGTGTGTGTGTGTGTATATGTGTGTGTGCGCGCGGGTGTGTCAAAGAACTGGTAGGATTGCGTAACCATAGCAGAGTGAGAGAGAAAGGGGCCCAGAGCTGAACTCAAACAAGAGTACAACTGCACAGAAACGCTTTCCATTCCAACACCTTCTCCCCTCAATGTAGAAAGAACAAGGCCTTTAAGTTCCTCTATAGTGATTATATAAGAAAATAGGATTTATTTCCCAGAGCACCAGATGTTAGTAGACTGAATTATAGATGGCTCATGGGTAGAGTGGCTGGATGGCAACCGCAAGGTTGCCAGTTCGAACCTGGGCTCCCCCAGAGTTAGTGTCGAAGTTTCCTTGAGCAAGACACTGAACCCCTAATTGCTCCTGATGTGCTGGTTGGTGGCTAGCATGGTTTCCGCCGCCAATCAGTGTATGAATGTGTGTGTGAATCTATGAAAAGCGCCTTGGATAAAGGCGCTATATAAATGCACCATTTACCATTTAGACACCACAACATGTACTGTATATGTTTACAGTCGCAGCTGCTGTGTATTGATCATGTGAAAGCTAAGATAAGACAAACCTCCAGGGGGTGTCATAGCAGCAAGCAACAGCAGTAAGGTGACATTCACACCAGAAAGCTTTGCTGCGATAAAAACGAATCCTACTGCGCATTGTCAGAAAGTGCACTTCGTTTGGCAGGTGTGAAGGCTCATTCGAATCATAATGCGTATCAAAGAACCGCATTCTACTCCGAGCAAAAACTGGGGTTTCGCTTCGCTTCCAATCGCACTGCAATCCGCAGTAAATAAAGGAAATGAAGCAAACAATGTGGCGGGTGAGGAGCTGAACATCAGTTGGAGACGGAAAAGGCATATTTTACGCAGCGCAAAAATGTCCCGTTACCGTGGATAGACGTGGTCGAATGAGGAGACTGAAGCCCTGATCGAAATGAGGAAGAGTACATTAATCAATTGCTTAAGGAAACACATAAAAACACTGCAGTGTATTATAGCCTACAGAATATTCAATATTCTGTCCGTCCCCCCTGCTGCGTTTCCAATTGCTGCGGATGACAGTGTGAAGGCAAACCGCAGCAAATTAAATATGCAAGAATCCCAACTTCTCCAACCATTCGCATCTACCGAAGTATTAGGTGGGAATGTGACCTAAGAGTGAAACACAGAGGTACAGGTAAGAGTACAAGTTATTACGCTGACTCACCTCTCCTTTAGATTCCACACGGTCATCTTTGAAGTCAGGGTTAGCCTACAGGAGAATTAAGTGGTTAGTGATTTGAAATCAAGATTAGCCTACAAAAGAATGAAGTAATCAGGGATTTGAAATTAAGATTAGCCTACAAAAGAATGAAGTAATCAGGGATTTGAAATCAAGATTAGCCTACAAAAGAATGAAGTGGTCAATGTTTGGTGGTCTGGTCAATTTGACATTTCGGTTGCATGACACTAAGCTGGACATCCGATGATGATACACAAAAGAAGGTGGTTAGCCTACAGGTGAATGAAGTGGTCAGTGAGACCGTTTGCTCCGATTGCTACCAATTACTTTTTCTTAGTCCGCCAGGTTTGGGAATTGAACCTGGGACTCGCTGTCAAGCTAAATCAGAGCCTGTATATGGTACGTGCCTTAACCACTTGTCCATCGGTTTCATGATTGCTAGAAAAGGTAAGTGGTCTCTACTAGGGATGCACCGATCCGGCTTTTTAGCATTCGATACCGATTTCGATACATAGGGGTCCAGTATCTGCCGATACAGAGTACCGATCCGATACCCCCCACAAAGAAACGTAATAACCTATTAAGCTGTATGCCTCACTGTGTGGAGTCTGGAATCATTATTTTGTGTAAGGCAACATCAAGGCTTGACTTAAACATTACTTTCCCAACTTTGTAAAACAAAATGTAACAAACACAGATATAAATGCACTGAATTATTTATTAAATAACTGTGCAACAATTAGACCAGGTTAATGTGTGCGCAGGCTAGCCTGGCTGCATTCCACATGTTATACTGTCAATACTACACTGCTGTGTCACAGAGGAGGTAGAGTTGTTTTCATACTGTAGCTCTGCATCGTCAGGACGTCCTACCACAACACCATCGAGGTCATCCTGACGAGCTTCATCACCACCTGTTATGGGAGCTGCTCCACCCTCGACTGCAAAGCACTATAGAGGGTGGTGCAAATGCCAACGAGTCTTTCCTACACAGCCCCGTGTCGCTCCCCCCTTCCCCAAATTCACCCGCCGCCCTGTTCTGATCTACCCGGGGCAGTATGGGATAGACCTGTTCTGATCTACCCGGGGCAGTATGGGATAGACTTGTTCTGATCTACCCGGGGCAGTATGGGATAGACCTGTTCTGATCTACCCGGGGCAGTATGGGATAGACTTGTTCTGATCTACCTGGGGCAGTATGGGATAGACCTGTTCTGATCTACCCGGGGCAGTATGGGATAGACTTGTTCTGATCTACCCGGGGCAGTATGGGATAGACTTGTTCTGATCTACCCGGGGCAGTATGGGATAGACTTGTTCTGATCTACCCGGGGCAGTATGGGATAGACTTGTTCTGATCTACCCGGGGCAGTATGGGATAGACTTGTTCTGATCTACCCGGGGCAGTATGGGATAGACTTGTTCTGATCTACCCGGGGCAGTATGGGATAGACTTGTTCTGATCTACCCGGGGCAGTATGGGATAGACTTGTTCTGATCTACCCGGGGCAGTATGGGATAGACTTGTTCTGATCTACCCGGGGCAGTATGGGATAGACTTGTTCTGATCTACCCGGGGCAGTATGGGATAGACTTGTTCTGATCTACCTGGGGCAGTATGGGATAGACCTGTTCTGATCTACCCGGGGCAGTATGGGATAGACTTGTTCTGATCTACCCGGGGCAGTATGGGATAGACTTGTTCTGATCTACCCGGGGCAGTATGGGATAGACTTGTTCTGATCTACCCGGGGCAGTATGGGATAGACTTGTTCTGATCTACCCGGGGCAGTATGGGATAGACTTGTTCTGATCTACCCGGGGCAGTATGGGATAGACTTGTTCTGATCTACCCGGGGCAGTATGGGATAGACTTGTTCTGATCTACCCGGGGCAGTATGGGATAGACTTGTTCGCGGAGCGCATGGTCCGTTTAAGAAGGTGACGATGACCGATACCGAAGTGATATCTTAACTGCATAGATAATGATATTCTATATCTGCTGATATTTTGTATAATGTATCTCTACGTGCATAAAAGAAGCATTTCTGCCTTTTATTTTATTACTATTTCAAACATGCACCTTTAATATGTATACATTTCAAATTGCTCCTACTATATATATATTTGACATTGTGCCATCTGCCCGTCTTGTTATCAGATGTTGGTTTACCTTGTAAACCTTGTACAAAACTAAATTGCCCACTCTTTTATGCCTGTAAGCTTTTGATGTGACAATAAAGTTCAATCTGAATCAGTGTGCCACATTCAACCACCAGTTATAAACCTCCACACTGAGACCCCTTTTCCACCGGTTGGTTCCCAATGGGAACCGGTTCAGTTCTTTTTGGTTTTTAGTCCAGAGCCAGAGCTCCATAATTGGTGGGCAAACTATACCCTATATTAAATTGTTTATAGGATCAATACAAGTAAATTAATACATGATAACCCTTCCACAGTAGTAGCTTTTTCATATTTTTGAGTATTGCATATTTTTCCTACATAATGCCTCATTTGCCTATTTAAAAATGTAAAATTTGTAATACAATAAATCATTGTCTTCGTGTAAGTACTCAATTGGTGAAGTTTAATGGTGATTTTTTCCCACTCAATTCATAATTAATGTTTCAATTTTGGAGCTCTGGCTCATGGACTAAGAACCAAAAAGAACTGAACCGGTTCCCATTGGGAACCAACCGGTGGAAAAGGGGCCTGAGTGCTAGACTGTAGGTAGCATTCCACACAAGATAGAGCACAGTTAATCCACAATATTCCAATGATCCTCTTGCACAAAATGTATTGCGTCACAATTGGAGTTACAGCCCAGAGAAACAAGTATAATATATGCATAATAAATAATACCTCAGCAGCCAGGTAGTTCCCCGTAGCAAGGTGTTTAAAGCGAAACAGACCGTTCCATTGGCCAGCACCGCCTCTACAGGGATCATACTGTACAACCTGTGGTAGAAAACAAAACATTACAATGAGACTTGGGAGACTTTAGCTCTTTGTCCACTAAGGCTGTACCCTAGCCCTTTTCTTTAGGACTCAAACTTCGGCAGGTACTTTCGAGTGAACTTCCGAACCATTCGTTTCTAATTTAAAAAATAACTGGGGGGGGGGGCACTTCCTAGCTGTGAGGCAACAGCGCCACAGTGACCCCTTAAAATCGTCCCGATGATCGCAGCTCCTTTCACAGTCATGTGTTACAATATACAGGTATGGACAAGTGTTTCAAGCAATTGGAGTTGGCGAGTTGGGGATCTCCATATATGGGCATAAAAGAGAAACAAACACATGCACGCAGAGACTCCTGTACCTCGATCTCCCAGAGTGCTTTGGAGCTGGTGGCAGAAGTAGCAGACTGCCGCAGGGTGGTCCTGAGAAATACGTGCTGCTGCTTCTTGTTCTCGTCACAGGTCAGGAACTTCTCCTGCTCTGCATGGAACAACCTCACCACATCTCCCTGGGAGAGGACGTGTCGTGCATTAGTGAATACTGCTGCCTGGTAAGCTGTTTGGCTTAAAATATGCCACAGCATGCACAATCTTCTGCTCAATAAAAACACATTCTCACTCAAAACCACACTCAGTATGTCCACATACCCCCTTGAGTACATCTTCTCTGTAGTCACTAAACTTCATGAATAAGGTGACCTTCCAGCTGGTGTTGCAGTTGACAGCATTGACCTAGAGCACCAACCACAGATGGAAGATACAATATGGTTATGACAACAAGGACATAACAGTCAATTCAATATACTGTAAGATGAAAGGCACTAATGAGCTAGGGAGCCCCACCTCCTTGCAGCCTGGGTTGTCGAGAAGCTCAATATTACTGGCGTGAAGAGGCTGCCCTGCACTCCCTGGCATCAGGGACACCTTGTCTCCAGTCACCACCTAGAAGGCAGAGAAATGCAAACAGTATACTCTCTGACTGTGGAGATGCAGGCGTGAGACAGTGAGAGTAGCTGAAAAGGCAAGACTCTTCAAAAACAAAGTGAGAAAGCCAGAGTATAACCATGCACGGAAATGATGGAATTCAGCATACTGTACATACAGTACCTTCATTTGCGGGGGAAGAAAAACCCAAAATGGGTGGGTCTGTGTCTGTGATAAGTGCAAACAGTGCAGCAGTAGGTTGGGATTTATTGTATCCTCATGTAAGTAAAGGTGTTTACAGCAAAAAGGTTCATTCAAAGAATGTGTATCAGCAAGAATGCAACAGAGTAGTGATGAACAAGTGATGAATGAATCTTACAGTCACTTTAATTGCCTTTTGCAAAATTCCTTCTCTCCAGTGCAGCCTGTGTAAATTAAATCCTGCATTTTTCCGAATAGTAGCCTGGGCGTTTAATATGTGCAACCGATTTGGACCCCGGGCGTTTAAAAGGAACCAGACAGCTATTTGCACTGCAGTATGCAGATGGGCCAACATTTATTTATTTATTGTTGGCCCGGTGCAAAAATAAATAAAAGCCTACTGCAAATAAGACACAGTAGGCTATCACCCACAGTTTACTGGTGATAGAAAATGTAATGACAAGCACAATGTCTTCATTCAAGAGCCACTGCTCAGTGCACATGAACTCTAGGTAGTGGGCGGGTATTTGCGGCAGGGCTAGTACTCAAGAAACATACAGTAAACAATAAATCTCCAACATAACATTACACATCAACCACACACAAACACACTGCAATGTCTTTACAGTGACAGCGCCACAGTCTTATTACCTCTGAATAATAGCGATAGCGTGGTGGGCGGGGTCTGGCTTCCGGAACTCGGAAGTATGAAATGCAATTTGTCTCTCAGAAGTCCCGAACCAAGCTGATTAAAATTATGTTATTCTGCATGTGGACAACTGGGACACACCCCACAGTTCATTGAGGATTCCAGGTTGGGAGTTTGGGACCCTAGCACTTCACACATATTTCATATCCGTCGATCTTATGATCATGTATTTTGTAACTATAACTTGTGGGAGCTTGTACGTTACAGAACAGCATTTCACCCACTATTTTACACCTATAAACTTGTGATGCGACAATGAACTTCAAGTTTAAACTGGAGGTGAGTACCTCTGGAACATATATGCATGTCCCTGCTGCCGAAACGCCACTGTTTTGATTGATTTGATTTGCACACCGGGTGGTCGAGTAGAGTAGACTCTAGAGCAGTGGTTCCCAAACCTTTTAGCTCAAGACCCAAAAAAGAAATAAGACGTTTGCCCGGGATCCAAACTAGTGAAAATAGCGCCGCATTATGAGCTTGTAGATTGGCTATTTTCACTACTTCTTAAACATTTGTTTTCTAATGTATGGAATTTCTTTGATTTCTTCATGAAATTGATTTTTCTTTTCTTTTTTGGGAATGTTTTTTGAAAATGTTTTGAAAAAATAAAATGAAGGAAACAAAAATTGAAGGGACCCATAAAAATGGGTCCACAACCTCAGAGGGGTAATCTCAGCTACATAGAGTAGTACCAAAATCGTGGCACTGCCTGTTTAAAGGTTCAGTTACAGCACTGCTCTAATCTAACAAAATCCTTTAACTAAGTGGAATAACTATCATAAAGATTTATATCCAAACTTGCTGACTTACATTATTACCAAGTCTTAACTGGCTTAATAATTTTAAAGTTCATCTTAATAGACTACTTACTTTACTTAAGAGACTACAGTACATGCACTGGAAAATGCTGGTGCAACCATGCTTTTCAAACTATTTTCAGTGTCTAATATAAAATAAATAAAAAATAAACACAAACATGCACAATCAAGAGTAATACCTTCAACCAAAGGATGCTAAAGTAAGAGGGGGAAGGACAAAACCATAATTGTTACTTGAACAGGAAAAACAAATTCTATTGAACCGAAATGTGGCATACAAACCAAATGCTAAACAAAATACAGGTACACAAAGACAAATGTTGCAAAGTGACTTGAGCTACTTTGTACTTAATTGTAAATAATTGTTTTCTTTCCACTCCATTTATACGACTGTCGTTTCTTGACAAAGTTATATGCCATTACTCGCTCTGGGTAAAAGTGTCTGCTAAATGCATGAATTTAAATTGCAATTGGGACACTTCTCCCTTCTGGCTCCAAAACTGTGGAATGCACTTCCCATTGCAGTCAGAACTGCAGCATCACTCCCAATCTTCCGCCGTAGCCTGAAAACCCACCTTTTCAGACTCCATCATGGCCCATAGCACTTACCCTAACCCCTTAGATAGCATTTCTGTTGGCTTAGATAGCATTTGACACAGACTTATAGCATGTTATGTAGACAGCACTATAATTGTATTGTATATAGTCATAGCACGCCATAGTACATATGTATAGCATAGTAGTGAATATGTATAGTTTATTATGTATAATGTATGTATAGTTTCATCATATAGATATTCCACTGTTACCTTCTTAGCTTACGCATGTTTCATGATAAATGCTTTTATGTGATGTATTCCCATGCTTTTGTTCTTGCTTAAATGTAAGTCGCTCTGGATTCAATTGGATTAAATTGTAAATTGACACTTACATTATCTCCTTCACTACGGAGCTTCCAGAAGGGCTGAATGTAGAACCAGGATCCCTCATTCCCATCCTGGTCCAGAAACACCCGCATTGCATTCTTCTCCAGCAAGGCAGGAAGACGCTTGTTCACAGTCAGGTACTTGTTGCTCTTTATGTGCAGGAGCTGAAACAGAGCGAGAATGACTTGTTCAGCTGAAGAATAGTCTATGGTTATGATTAATTATTGTCTCCAGGTATTTTTGAGATTTATTTAAAATGTATCTAGATTGATAAATAGACTAAGTACGATTATACATAGCAATGTAACCACACAAAATACAAGTAGTGTGTGTGTTATTCTTATTCATTCAGTCTTTAAAGTTGTACGCCAAACTCGGGCACTGAAGGACAGCACTGGAACCTTGGTGAACATATGAGCATGAGCAATGCCCTGGAGGCAAGAAAAGCTAGAGAGCTACACCTAGAGAGACCTACCTGGATGATTTTACTGTATTTGACAACCTCTCCCAGGAGCTTCTTGTTCTCCGACTCATTCTGCTTCTGCTCCAGTTCTGCTGCGTGCTGGGTGATACATTAAAAACATTGGGAGTCACTGGTATGAATTTAACAATGCATCACAAGTAGCAGTCATGCAAATGCAATATAACCAGCTACAAGACAGACCTGTAACTTCTTGAACAGCTCTCCCTGTGTGTTGTTATTTCCTTGTTTGCCTTGCTTTGCTTTCCAGAACTGCTTCTGGGCTGAATACCTATTCATGGGACACACCTTGAAAAGGCAGTCTGGAAAGATAAGACACATTAGGTTTGTTTATTCACAGTGATGTGGAGAAGCTTGTTAACACATTAAGAACATTCTAAACCAGTGGTTAAATCAATACTGGTCAATCCCTGGGATTTCCCAAAATGAGTGTCTGTGCCGTGGAACCATACCAGGGTTGCCTAATTTACGTGTGGCACCGTGGACTGGAGTTGATAATCAAAAATAACACATGTGACAAAGTATATAACCTCACCTCTGAACTTTTTGGGTGGGTTGGTCAGGTCCCCAGAATCGGGCTGTACCACACACCGGTCATCAACAAGCCTATAGAGAGATGAGAACCAAACATTTTACTGCATGCTTCGTTTAGATAGGAGTGTAGAGAGACAGGAAACCTAGGGTAGATAAGATACTAACGCCGAGTGGAGACACAGCCACTCACACCCTGAAACAGTTTATTCACAGTAAAGACTTAAAAATGAAACAAAGCATTTATGCAAATCCCTCATCTTTATCTTAGATCTGTCTGCCAGCCCAGCAGAAGGTGGTCTGATCTGCCTGATAGATACAGTATATAAGGACTGGTGTTTGATGATGCCACTTTTCATGCAACAACAGCCTAATGTCTCTAGTCTACAGGAAAACATGTGGCTTCTGTGTGAGTTTGATAAGACATCTGCAGCAGCATGCCACCCAGTATTGTTTTGTTTATTATTTCTTCCATTTTCCATTTAAGAGTTAAATTATCACTCTAGGATGTACCTGTAGCAATACTAGAAGGATAAGGATAAGTGACAACGTGCCACTTCATCACAATTAAACATAGTGTGCAATGCATATACTATACCTATACAGGAACCCACAAAAGATGTAAAAGCATGTAAAAGTCTGAAATTGTGTCTTGGTAGCCTATATGCAAAGAAATACAAAACCACTTTTTAGTGCATGGCTCTGTAAGAGGTGAAATGATGTACAAATGACTTTTTGAGTGCGTGCGTGACGTGTGCGCGAGTGCTTGGCAAACCACTGTACCGATCAGTGCAAAATATCTTGTGCACACCGCCAGTAGGCCAAGGAAATAAATGTCCACATTTTCGTTAGATATTTAAAAATATATATAAAACACATTATTTTTTTATATATTATTTTAAATATTTAGATTTTATAATGGAAGAGAATGGCAGTTGGATGGGGATGAAACGAATATAGACAAACGACATAGTCCCAGATGACAGTGACTGATACACTGACACATGAAGCCTGAAATCCTCTGCTTGGTTGGTTTAATATTAACAAATATACATTCCTTCAGTAAATCCTAGGGATGCACCGAATGGTAAATTCTTGGCCGAAACCAAATACCGAATATAGCAAACAGTTGGCCGAATTCCGAACAGCCGAATATGATTAATATTATACATCAATATTTATATTTACCAGTTTTTGTACCATATTGCTGTCATGGCCATACCTGGCCATATAGGTTATGAAAGGTATAGCCTGACCTAAGCAGAGACATTTCTGGCCTAGATGGGAGGGTCGCGTCTCAGAAAAGCGCGCACCCTGATTGGATCTCATCGATCTGTCCGTCACCCCCGGCCTCTCCTCTCCCCCCTAGTGCAGCGCTACGTCACATCATTTAGAGCGACGCCTACGCGGAAGGGTTGACTCCCACCTTTAGACTGGTTCAGCCCACGGCTTTTTCCAGGCTTTCATCTTTCGCGCAGACGAAATGAAAGCCTGGGTATCGAGGCTATGAAAGGTATAACCCTCTTTGACAATTCGATTTCGGCTCTAAAATTAACCGAACTGAATACCGAAAATGCAGTGTGGTATGAAGCAAACATTACCCGCAGTAGTCAAGTGACTTACTGACCCGTACATTACTAGAAACTAGTTTTAATAGTAGTATGAGTTGAAAGTATAGCCTACCCACTTCACCAAACATCACTGACATTACGTACCTGTTTGGGTGAGTGAAATTCACCCCTTTGTTCATTCATTTATAGGGTGCTGTAGCTGTTTTCCTCTCCCATTATTCTTGGGGCCAGCTATTATTGCCTGACTCTTTTCACAATGTGCTAGCTAGGTAGTCAAATGCAACTAGAAAAGCGCATCCGCAAGGATTATAGCCAGAGCTGTGGAAGGTGTGGTTTGCAGCTGTTAGGAGGATGCAAGGAAGCTGGGGGGAAATAGCATTTCTATGACATACAGTGCAACTTTTTCTTTTTTTCCCCTTTTTGACTGTACTGTCTGCAGCTGAATTGATTGGGATACTACAATGTCCTATTTAACATTATGTGCTGCTAGGTGCTTTTGAGATGCAGAATAGTCAAATGTACTGTAGTACTGTGTATGTGACTTTGAACAAGCAGAAAGACAGACTACCAGAGTTGAGCTACAACAGTCATATCTATTCATTCAGTCTACTAGGGAAGAATACTGTGCAATGCACAATTCCTCCAATTCATACAAAGCTGGCAGTCTTGTTGAAAATGAGCCGAACCATTTCTTACTTGTGTCACGTCACGTGACTCACGAGTCTGTCTCACGTCACTTGATCAGTCCCAACCCACCGGCTGTGTACAGTATAACCATTTCCTCACACTATCAAAGTCCCATCTAAATGAGAAACAATAGAGCCCAATATAGGAAGTTAAACCATGTGTTAAATGACTAAACAGGAAGGCTCTCTGGATGAGTACCTTTAGTTCATAAATAAATAACTCTCCTGCTCGATTAAAATGTCAGGGCTTTGACAGTCACCGATAACACGAGCAGGTTAAAGATTTGGTTAGTTTTTTAGTTAAACATGAACTAACAGCTAAATCCGCATGGTGGGATATAGACCAGAAGCTAATTAAAGCTCAATTTCTTGGAGAGGGGAAAATACCTCAGAAGGAAAAAGATAAACTAATAAAATGGTTACAGATGACAGTAATTTCATCTTGAAACCAGTCGATGACACATTGGAAGAACTACATAATCTAATAGCTTAATGCACAGTACCTCCTCATAGATATCACACATTCAAAATCAAATATTTAGAGAATATAACAGCAATGTTAATCCACATACTATAAGAGTATGACCAGTGAATGCAAGATAACGTTGCAAACGTATAGCTTATGTCTGTATGTGGTGTATAACTTTATCATGTCTGTATAAGTGCATTTTGACACGAAGGTCTATCTACATTCTACATCATTAAATCATACCGATTTCTCCAATTCATACAGATAATATGGCCCTGCCGCCCCTGAGTAAACTGGAGCATAGTGGTAACCGAGGTTATAGTGTGCTTCAAGGGCCTGTGGTCAAGCTAGCTGCCAGCATGGTATTTGCTTTAGATATAGATAGATTATTAGATAGATACACACTTTATTTCGGTCTTGGAGGTCTGGTTCACCTCAGCTCTTGATAAAGCTCTCTGCAGTCCTGACAAACTACAACACCAGTTAATGAATCCCAGCAGCAGAGCTCTGAATCTGAGCCTCTAGTACCTACTTTGCGTTATAAAATGTAATGTGTCTGTATACACCATGCATGACCCCAAACAACTGGTGATATTTGAATTGGAATGAGCCTAGCACTCAGAGTTGAGATGGGACGTTTTGAGTAAAACATCTAGTGATTGTAAATATTGCACTGGATAAGATGATGCTGCATCACCTGTGCCAAACATCACTCAGGTTGAAAATAGGAGGAAGTAATTCAGGGTGACTAATCTATTTACTATCTGTCTAAAAGCACATTTCAAGGCAGAAAGGGATGAAAGAGAGACTGAAGGACAGAAGGTGGGTGGGGGCTGAGTCTCATTCCACAGGGTGAGAATGAAACTTTGCCTGTTCAGCAGGCCTTGAGGCCAACTGTTGAGAAATTCCACCTTGTGTGCAGGCCACAACCACAACAGTTATTTAGCCGCAATTAAACAGCCTATGTGCTAATACTGACCATCACAAATTATCCTATCAAAGGATATGCGCATGCGGCAGCTGGTCCGACTCATTACTCACTGACATAGAGCATGTCTGTAGCCTATGCATAGCACGAGAAGTTCTTTTATTTTGTGCCAATTCATAGTCAACAGCAAACTGCTGACAATAGGTCAACCTGCAGTTCAACTGTGTGTACCAACAAACAGACAAAGGTGGGGTGTCCGTGGGGTACAATATAAACCTAATCTAAATTAAACTGCTACAATAAAACGAACTACTTCTACTTTACATACAGCAACGTTTAACGAATACCAAACGAGTCCACACAATATGATTTTGACAATTTATTTTATGTAGATACAATATAAGCTCAGATAGAAACTGCAACTGTTTTTAATTAACTGCTGCCTGCAACATTAGTAGCTCAGCAACTCGTAATATGCTATAGCTTGATGATTCACATTCACAATATTGACACAAATCACATAACCTTGCGTCACCAGGCTTTCCACATTCACCCAGGTCCCAACGTAACTGTCACTCAGGCCTCTGTAGTGGTCAGATTTGCATAATTTTTGCGTAAATGTGTGTGGTTTGCACTTGGGTTTGCATCGCGGCTTTTCAAGAAGTAATGCATACCCCCATGCCAGGCCTCGTCATAATAACACGCATATTATAAGTTTGGAGTTGTATGTATAACCCTCCCCGTGTCACTCATGTCACCTAGTTATGACAGAAACAAGTGAACATGCATCTCATAAGGTAAAGTGTTAATGACAAGGTACACGAAAAGGTTTAATCCAAATAAACTTTAAGACGAGACGATGAACAGAACATATACATACCCCAAAGTGCTGATGAATCCATTAACCGAGCCTTCCGCGTAAAGAGACACAATGTCTCCAATGTGAAGGAAACTGGATCTGTGTTCTGACATTTCTCCGAAAGTTCAGTAAACGTTTCCCATGTGAAGGCTGGTAGTTCTTTGATGAAGTAATCCACCACGTTACAGATCCACCTTGGCAACAATTTTAAGATTCACTCTCATTCTCCTTCCATCCGTGAAAACAGCGCAGCCAAGGACATCTTTCATATCGCAGTTCGGTTTAAGAAAATAAACCGAAGCCAGCAAACCGACAGCGTTTCCCAACAAGAACTGTTGTTTTACACTTTATTCAACTTCTTCCTGTATGTCAGATTGCAACCTCTTCGCATCACCGCATCTACTTTGTGGGAGGGGACTAGTGCTGTCAGGGCTGCCTGTGAGGCGGCCAATTCCGCTCCGTTCATATGGTAATGTATTCACTGTATTGTATCGCATACATAATATACTTGCTTGCATATTATGCATAGCCTACTGCATAGACTAGTGCTAACATTATTGTTTTATTTGTAATGTTTTGTTCAGGAACCACACACCACAGACTCACAGAGTAAAATTGGAACTCCAAATTGGAACGCCTGGCCAGACATAACACACTATGTTTCACCCATGCAACTGTCATAACTACTCTACAGTTTGCCTTTGCATGAAATACCATGTTATTGCGCAACATTTCACGGTGATGCAAATTACATCACATTTTAGGCCACACCCCCGTTCCACTATACACACACACACACAGGGCGCAGCAGTACAGTACAGTACAGTATCATGGTACATTAGTACAGTACAGTATGGTACATTACAATATAGTACAGTACAGCACAGTACAATATGTTACAGTACAGTACAGTACAGTACAGTACAGTACAGTACAGTACAGTACAGTACAGTACAGTACAGTACAGTACAGTACAGTACAGTACAGTACAGTACAGTACAGTACAGTGGCCACCCGAATGGCGTGGCACTAGAGTGAGTGAATTCTAGTCTTCATATTAGATCAATATCCATTATTAGAGCCCAAGGTTAGCATACATTTTAGTCCCGGCCAATTATTTTGTCCAATTACAGCATTTAGCATACCGGTAATATATAAATTGTTAACATGATCATTTATGGGGAGAAAAGGTGAAAATTCTAAATGGTCTAAAAATGGAATTATGCCATATGACATAATCTTCAAAAACAAGACAGGATGGATAAATCTTGTCATGTATCAGCATAAAATAAAATATCATCGAAATCCATCACCTTTCTATGGGAGAAGTTAGATTTTAATTGTTTAAGGGATGGGGTCAGGGGCCGGGCATTTCCACACTTGGGTGGATAATTTACCCATGTTTGTTCTATAGGTGGGTGTACTTTTTTGAGGTATTACCGGTAGTTAGATGATATACCATTATGCAATATCGCCGGCCCGGGATAGCTTGTTTATTTTTGGACCACAGGTTTTAAGATGTGACCCCATGTTATTCTCCATATTGAGCACTAGGAGCAGTTAGGGGTTAAGAGTCTTGCAGCTAGGGCAGGGAATTGAACCTGGGACGTTCTGTTTCCCTGGCGACCTCACTACTCATTCAGTGAATAGGCAACCTGACCTCACCTCCTTCACAGTACAATAGTCACTGCAAGTCAGTGCAACTAAGATTTGTCTTTGGTTGCAAGCCTTTATATGCTCTGACTGCAGCTGCATGCAGTTGGTGATGTCAAATAAATTAACTGGAACCACTGCCTGGAAGTAAATAGTGGACATGATGATAGCCCTAGCCCCTCCTTTTGTAACCTCCCACCCAAATGTAGTGGTCTGAGCTCTTGCATCACTCTGAGTCTCTGATCTGCAGTCTTCCACAACATGACTTGTAGATGAGACGTCAGTTGGTGGCGGAAGTTCTGGTGGCTTTCAACTGATCATTAGTCATCACTCATCATGCCGTACTGTAAATAAATAAATCATTTTATTTGAACTGGAGACCCCCCACCCTGACAAGCACTTGGAATGGCAGGAGTGGAGGCATTATAAGTTTGACTCAGATATTGTGAAAATAGCAGATCTACTTGCTAATATTTTCCTTTTTCTTATATTATTTGACAATTTGGCCAATGTTTGTTCATTACTTTTGATGCAGTAATGTAATGGTCTTTTTTTAAATTTAACCACTGTTTTCAGTCACTCTATCACGGTGCATTGCATCA
Organism: Protomyctophum parallelum; assembly: GCF_964188405.1. NCBI lineage: Eukaryota > Metazoa > Chordata > Actinopteri > Myctophiformes > Myctophidae > Protomyctophum > Protomyctophum parallelum. The sequence goes on along the minus strand of NC_139700.1, from coordinate 23,742,091 downwards.
AGTAACAAGTTCCCCAAACACTGTATTGAACTGGAGAAGTTAATTCTTCGACTGCTGACAATAGGTCAGCAAACTGCTGACAATATGTCAACCTGCAGTTTAACTGTTTACCAACAAACAGACAAGTTGGGGACCTCACCCATGGGTAGCCTACTTCCTCTTGGGACTGCTTTATGCGCAGACATTACCTTGCTCTTTCCACGGGGGTATGACACAATTAAGCCACTGACATGCATTTAGTGTTTAGTGCACAGTGCACTGAATGCATTTGCCACTGAGAATGCTGCCAATGCATTTATTGCATGCCACTGCATTCAATACTTTTATGTTCAATGTACCAATGCAGCCAAGGAATGACATCAGAGTGTGCAACTGTGCATCATGCTGGGACGGTCGGTGCTTCACTGTCACCCATTTTTACATACACATTCACACACACACCAATCTCAGAGGAAATCATATAATACACTGAACGACTCACTGCTGTTAACCTGCTGTTAATCTTCAGATTCCATGTATTACATAGGGATGCACCGAAATTGAAATTCTTGGCCGAAACCGAATACCGAATATAGGAAACAGTTGGCCGAAAACCGAATACCGAATATCCGAATATGATTAATATTATACATCTTTTTTCCTACCATTGCTGTCATGGCCGTACCTTAAAGCTACCTGATTTATTTAAAATAAATGATTATGGCAAAACTTAACTTAAATAATAATCACTATTATGGGTCCATAAAACATTTATTCAGCCCTTTTGAATGCATTAATTGCATACACTATTCGGTGATATATTTTCTGCCTATTCGGGCCGAAACCGAACATTTTCTGCGGCTGAATATTCGGGGCATCACTAGTTAAAATAGTATGTTTATACAGAGTAAGTACAGAATAAATAATCTCTCAATCACCGGGTAATGACTGTGACACAGTCCTCTATCTGAAAGGTCAGAAATGCAGTCCTTGCAACCACAATGTTTCCAGCCAGACAGGTCTAGTCCAGAATGCCACTTAAGCACTATAAATACTTTGTTGTACAACAAATAGCAAAGATTGTTGACCTACAAGCTTGTAGATGTTTGGAAAATTTGAAAGATTTAGAAAGCTTTTGCCTATAATGCCATGTTGAAAGTGGTTATCACTTAACATACCTACACCCGCACAGTATCATTGGTATGAAGTGTAACTGAATATCGCTGTTTTAGTATCCTCACTTAACCCATTAACCTGAGTTTGATTCTACAAATGTTATATTATGGTTATGGCAAAACTTAACTTAAATAATAATCACTATTATGGGTCCATAAAACATTTATTCAGCTCTTTGAATGCATTCATTGCATACACTATTCGGTGATATATTTTCTGCCTATTTGGGCCGAAACCGAATAGGCCGAAAATATATATTTTCCGAATATTCGGTGCATCACTAATTATTATTATTATATTCAGCACTAGTTTTGTTAAGTGTGTGAGATATGGTCTACTCTACTCTATTGTACAAATCTCAACATGAAGCTAAATTGACCACTTTGGTAACTGTGATAGTTCTTAGTTTTTTGTCATCAGTTTCCTTTGTATTATTTAACCGAGAAGACACATCTGATTGATGTGTATCCACTAGTTTATTACTTTTATATACAATAACACATATGAGGGTGTAAAGGGTGTAAAGGACTGTGCTGGAAATCAGCACAGTCAGGAGGAGGTGCACCAAAAATAGGGAAACAAACAAATGTTTTAATATTTTCAATAAACCAATTAAAATCGTGACTGATTTTCCTTTGTGTGCAAATGACTAAAGTGCATATACTGTGCAAATATAAATAATTCAATGGTACAATATGTGCAAAATAAGCATAAATGTGCAAAGTATAAGTAACGAACAGAGGTCCTCAGAGGGCCGTTGTAATGTTAATTCCCATGCTGAATCTGCCGCTGAGTGGATCTTTTTGATTGATTGATTGAAATATTTATTAACAGTTTGCAGAATTTACAGTACATTTCAAGCACAAACTCAATACAAAGACTGTTAACTGTGAGTGGACGACCCAATTAAGCATTACACTTGTTTACAACAGGGTCCACATTGTTCAATTCATCAAAACATTTAGAGACATACAAATAGACATTTCTATGTAGCTAAAGAACAGAACAGGAATTCATCATAAGAACAGGAATTCATCAAAAGGTCCAATTCTCTAGAGGGCCACCCTGCCAAGTACAAAGCCATGAATGAATCCAACAAAGATCACGTGTAAGCAAATAAACAAAAACATTATCAACACTGATGATGGTGCTGTCAAACAAGTATATAATGAAACTGTCTATGAAATGTAGTGGGGGTCCCTGCTTTGTCTTTCACTCGGCTACGGGGTCCTTGAAAAATGTTGAAGACCGCTGGCCCTAGCTCTGCTCTAAGCCAGGGCTTCCAGCTAGATATCTGAAAGGAGGTGTATGTATATTAAAGTAGCATGACCGTTTATTCAAACAAAGACAGAGTCCTCCAGCCCATGGTTGGCACGGAGGCACACAGGACTGAGCTGACCGCAGGACGCGGCCAGTTAAGACTGAATCATTGCAGAGTTACAGTGACATTGAGTTAAACAGAGTTGAATGCAAGTAGGTGTGGTTGCTTCAGTGCATATATGTATATGCGTATAGCCATATGCGAAAAAAGGTCACATGGGTCAGTGTCCTTATCCTGAGGCTTTAGAGAATGCTAATAGCACCCACTGTATCTATTTGGTCAGCTGGTGGAGGATGGAACTTACTTTAAGACATCTGTTCTCCTATCAGTTTAACACTTATGACCGAGCCCCAAAGGGACTTTGAGACAATGGGGTGCCTCATGTAAATCACTGTTCCTGCAGGGTGCTGCAACCTCTGAGGTGACAACTCTAGACCAGAGACCAGACATGTCTTCACCCACTAACCATCGAATAAGCACAGTGACAGAAATGTAATTGAACATTATTGAAATATGGCATATGATTATTGCAAATATATCAGATTGTGCAAGACCACAGAGGCACAAGAGGCAAGTACACTCTCTGATCTATACCACCATCTAGTGCCCAACTGTGAAGCTGAGATACAAAAACTATGGCACACACACACACACACACACACACACACACACACACACACACACACACACACACACACACACACACACACACACACAAGAGTAGGCCTACACTTACAAATACAATGCTAAAAGGCTTGAACCCGAGAAAGCACTATATGGCTTGTTTCCATTGGGGTCCTGATTCAATTCATTGAAGAGTATTTTAATACAATATAATATACCGGTAGCCTAACTGTCAAGCAGTGCAAGCACATCTACATCTACTTTTTATTTGTGTTTTTTCTATTCACGTCATTGGTCCACAGAATGAGAGGTCTGCTCTGCCGGAAACGTTGCGAAGGGCGCTGAGGGGCGCTATCCCCTCCCCCTGTTTTGTCACCGTTTAATTACAGCAACATGAGTTAGACTTTAATATATTAGCGCCCCTCACTTCACACAGGTGTGATGTTTGAGCTGTGCCTCTGCTCCATTAGGCAGCTATGTGTGTCCCTATGTGTGTATGTCCGTGACAGTCCGTCCCAGCACGGAGAGCACAGAAAGTTGCAACACAATAACTGGGGCGACTGTGGCTCAAGAGGTAGAGCAGGTCGTCCAATGATCCATGGGTCGGCGGTTCGAATCCCGGCTCCTCCTGTCTACATGTCGAAGTGTCCTTGGGCAAGACACTGAACCCCAAATTGCTCCCGATGTGCTGGTTGGTACCTTGCATGGCTTCCGCCGCGATCGGTGTATGAATGGGTGAATGTAATGCACAATCTATGTAAAGCGCCTTGGATAAAGGCGCTATATAAATGCACCATTTACCATTTACCATTTGTATGTCCGTGACAGTCCGTCCCAGCACGGAGAGCACAGAAAGTTGCAACACGATAACTCATTTATCGACCGTTTCGGACGCGGGACCAGGTCGGCCACCTGGCCATGTTCCTGAGGGTCCGGTTGTTCCCACACGGTAACTGTGTCATTTCTCAACCGTTTCGGACGCGGGAAAGCTCGCCGGAACCGGGCCAGGCCCCTGTTCATGCAGGGGGCCTGGATGTTGCCCCCGGGGACCCCCACACACTAGCAAAGCAAAGCAAAGTTCTTTGTTTACCCAGGGAAGTGGACTAAGCTCGAGATGCTTGTTTACAGCCACACCCTGCTCATAGAACATTTCATGGTAGGGGTTCAATGCCTTGCTCAATTAAGGGCACTTCAGCGGTGGTAATTTTAACGTGCCGGTCCGGGGATTCGAACTGGCGACCTTCCGGTGTCAAGAACGCTCCGCAAACCGTTCGTCCACCGCTGCCCCCAACTACAGTTGCACCGCTCACTTCACTGTTTGCTCTTTCTTGCACTCTTTATTTTATCCCTTTGTTTTATTTTCTGTGCTTGCTGTGTTTTTGTTGTTTTAAATGTTACGCTATCTATGCTGCTGCATTGTACGTCTGAAGGAAGCCAAACAAAAATAAGTTTTACTCTTGCTGCCTACTTGTACACAAGATGTAACAATAAAGTAGGCCTACAACCTTGAACTTATTATTTATATTATTATTTCCTTTTTCCCCCCTTTTTTTAATCTTCTGATGATTTGAAAATGGAAGACCCTGATGTAAACAAGTCTCAGTCAGTCAGTTTTCGTATTGACTTCACTGTGAATACAATTTACAATTGGCAGTATAGTTCAGACATTGCTGCAATTGCCTTGCTCTGTCGGGAGAGGGAGACAACCGAGAAAAATAACTAGGTGATGATATAATGTATGAGTATGACAGCAAATACTAGTCTCCAAACGAGATTTAAGAGGGAGACGAGAGACAGTTAGAAATATGAGAATAGTGGCCACTTGATTTTATTATAATTGAGAGAGAGAGAGAGAGAGAGAGAGAGAGAGAGAGAGAGAGAGAGAGAGAGAGAGAGAGAGAGAGAGAGAGAGAGAGAGAGAGAGTATGATGAATTCCTGTTCTGTTCTTTAACTACATAGAAGTGTCTATTTGTATGTCTCTAAATGTTTTGATGAATTGAACAATGTGGACCCTGTTGTAAACAAGTGTAATGCTTAATTGGGTCGTCCACTCACAGTTAACAGTCTTTGTATTGAGTTTGTGCTTAAAATGTACTGTAATTCTACAAACTGTTAATAAATATTTCAATCAATCAATCAATCAATCAATCAATCAATGAGTTGTCTTGTTACCAGGCTGCATGTAGTATGGGTACATTTCAAATTTCAAAAGAAAGTTTGAAATTTGAAATTCATTATTAATGGAAAAAAGGTTTTGAAATGTGACCCATAAAAATGTGTCCGCGTTCCACAAATGGGTCCCTAAAGTGAGTTTAGAGTTATTGCAACTTAGCTCTGTTTCTTGCTCCGGGCGGCGGTGGCTCAGGGGTTGAGTGTCCTTGAGCAAGATACTGAAACTGAACCCCTAATTGCTCCCGATGTGCAGCTTGGTGGGGCTGGTGCCTTGCATGGTTTCCTCTGTCATGTGTGTGAATCTATGCCTTAGGCTTAGAGTATACTATGATCTATGCGCGCTTGGATAAAGGCGCTATATAAACGCGCCATTTTGGTCCATAGCCTTGATTGATTCACTCATGCAGTTTGCACACACAGTATGCAGAATGGGACATTCAATTACTGCATGTGGGCGACACCATTTAAGCATTTCTTGTTTACAACAGCTGGGTCCACAGTCCACACTATTCATCAGAACATTTAGAGACGTACAAATATACACTTCTATAAAAACAAAAAGTAAAAAAGGGACAGTAGCCTAACAGTATGGGGAAAGGGGTGTGTGTGTGTGTGTGTGCGTGCGCGTGCGTGTGGCAGAGTTAGTGTAATGTATGAGGACCATAGACTGTAAAAAAAAATATGGACAAAGCGTTCTCCGATGAGGACCGGTTTAATTTAAATTGGGCTGCGTGCCACCACTGCACTGCCAGGCTCCGCTCAGCTGCTCGGGACCATAGGCTCAGGACCCACGCGCAGTTTGTTACATTTTGGCAAGCGACACCGTCGTACCTCGGACTATAGTCACACTGACGTGACAGAGTCCAGCCTAGTCGTCGTCGGCTCGTCGCTACAGCACAAAGTGAATGATCCACCACTGGTGAACATGGGGAGCAGCAGACGCGACAGCTGTAAGTAAAAAGGAGGCGATTCCCGATTAATTTGTCACACGTAGGATATATGTTTCCTCCTTAAAAGTGATATAAATGTTTTACGTGCGAGTTAGCTACTATTACTATTTTTTAGATCGTAGATCACCTTTGGCCACCTCGTGTGTGAGGAGTTCTGTAAGTTTAGTCAGCACGTCTATAACATTAAAACTAATCATTTATTTTCCTTTAATATGTAGATCACTCTGTACACGATACCTCTTCTGTTTGCTGTCAAAACGAGGGTTACAAACATGGTGTCCCGCGGCCGCAGCAGAGACACAGACAGTGAAACTTGAAACAGGTGTACTGGTCGCTGCGGTCCCTTCTCTTTGTTCCCACGCCACACTCTGAATGCTTACCATTGAGGTGACAACAAGCTGTAGGCTATAGGCTACAACATTTGCCCCGATAGACTAGATAACAGTGGTGGAAAAGACACTCACATTTCTTACTTAAGTAAAAGTATCAAAACTTAATCAGTATCAATACTCAATAATATAGAAATACTCTAGATCTGTTACAAGAATTCGAAATGTACTTAGCCTACCGGTAAGTAAAAGTACAAAACATTGGCATCAAAATGTACTAAAAGTAGAAAGTAAATACAGAATGTCCAATTTCACAAGTTCAAAATGTATAAAGATCTTTTGAAAGTAGCAGATGCTACGCATTTGTATGATTTGTAGTAACTACTAGTAACTAAACATTTAAAAATGATTGTAGTGGAGTAAAGGTACAATATTTGTCTGATTAGGCCTATTGAAAATGTGAAATACTCCAGGAAACTGAGGAAAGTAACTTCAAAATTGTACAAAATTGTACACCACTGGATACTAATATGCCTTTCCTCAGTCTATAAAATATGTTACAGAGAGAGACCAATAGTGCTGTCTTCTTCTGTGCTGAAGGAAGCATTGTTTTTGTTTTCCAGATTCACTGACTACTGACCTTGAATAATTAGGCTACTTTGATGAGGGTGATTCAAGTTGCCTATACATACACATATACATACATTATACTGAATGAATGCATCTCCCCCCCGCCTAGGAACGTGAAAGTTGAATGGTGTGAAAACTCTGGAATTCAACTGGATTATCATCTGACTTCACCTCACTTGGGAGCCAAGAATCAGGATCATTATTTAGACCACACAATTTCAGATCCTGGCCGGTCTACAATGCCTTTTAGAGCAACATGTCTACTTTGGAGCAGGTTATCCTGAGTGATAAAGACCAAGACGTGGACACTAACTTGGACTGGAGTTACATTATTCGTCTAGAAAATGGTGTTGTCACTGCAGGTGTGGCGAGTGCACAGACACAAACAGACCAGCGGTCCACAGAGCACAAGCAGACTCAGACAAGCAACCCGGTTATAATGCACATAGATCTGGAGCGGACACACTCCAAGCGCAGGCACATGTCCCTGGTGGATGTTGACGGCTTGGTTGCGCCACAATTTGACCGCCAGGCACCGGGCCGCATCTCCACATCTCCGACCTTGAGAAGGATGAGAAGCACCCGACGCCCACAGATGGACTTCCCCCGGGACCCTGTCAAGATGGAGAGCACACAGGAGGAGCCGGGCGCAGGCGACTTGCTGGCCCTCACTGGTCCCTTATCCCCAGCACTCAGGCAAAAGTCTCCGCTTGCAGCAAGCCCCCTGTCTGTGTCCGATGGAGAAATCCAGCATGTGAAACACCATAATTCATCATCAGCCAGACAGAGAAGCAGATCACATAGATCAAAGACTTTTGACAATGGCATAGCTTCCACAAGGCCAGCATCACTGTGTGTGCTTCAGGGTGTGGCGAAAGATTTTGAGTTTCCCGACAGTGACGTTCAGGTGAGCTTTTACTAATTGATTCATTGATCAAAATATTTTTTTCAATGCAGCATTATGACAAATAATGCATGTGGCCCAATTCCTCTTTAATCACTTGATTCTTGATTCCCTAGTTGTTACTAACTCAATCCTCTTGCAAATATCACCCCGAAGCTGTCATCCTGTAATTTATCTGAGAGTGTACAAATGTAACCAAATGGACTCATTAAACACTTTTACAGTGTATTAAGCACATTGACACTACTGTCCCTATTGTGTCAAAAACTTACAAAAAATGTTAATTCTTTAGAAAAATGGCAAAAATAGCAGATCTTCAACCTCACGACACATCGCGATGCAACGTGCTGTGAGCTTGTAGGGCTTAAGTGGTTAATTGAATTGACAGTACATGTCCCTCTCTTTCTACCTTTACCTCCTGTGGTGGTCATTCACAATGCAAGCTTTTGACAGCAAATGAATCAGCAGTTACATGCACTGACAGCTCTGACCAACCCCACAGTCTAGAGGGCCCTGGGAAGGCTCCTACCCGGGGCCCCTATTCACCGCAGTCAGCAGTCACCCAATAATGGAGGGGTCAGTGAGCGATGGAGAAAGATAATGGGGAGACCTATTCATCGGCTAGCAGTATTCAGCCGAGCACATTCTCAATAGAGCGCCCCGACATTCTCCTCAGATATCGGCGGCTTTTGAATGCAAGTGACCACTTTAAACACCGATTCAAATTTGAATGTCTTTGAAAGTGATATAGTGGCATATGGCTAGTTGTAGTGGGGCCCATAGCTCTGTATAATGGTTAGTGCACAGTAAGCCTGCGCACGGAAATATCTTACATCCTTTCAGAGCAGAGAGCAATGTAAAAATAGTTTGAGACAACTAGGGCTGACTACTATGACGGAGCCTTTTTATTTTTACGTTTCAGCACACAGTTTTAAAGCGATTGTGTTCATTCTGGAGTCTGGACGTATAATCACGCACAGCGAAATTGGAGAGCCAATTTAACTCTGAAAGCGTAAAAGCACCCAAGGATCAACACTGTGTGGTCATTCACTAACATTCTGTTTTGCTTCATCTTGCAGGAGAACATTCATTGTCCCGAAAGGTATGTGGTCCATCCAAATCAACCTGTGTAGTGTGTACTCTTGACTGAGCTGCAAAACACCAGGCTTACTAGGCCCCCAATTACAACATTGTGACGGAACATATTTGCATTTCACACAGACAGTAAAATTTTACTGGTAACTGATAAGCTCTGGGCATTTGCCATCACAATGGGGAACAAAATTTGTTTGCCATGTAGTTCTGAGCCAGTTCTATTTTGCACAATCAACCGTTGTCTTCCTGTTTCATAAACATCTGAAATTCATTAACCAAAATGGTGTTTGACTAAACTCAGTGCTAAATCCATTCATTTGTAACTCTGAGAGGGTACAAAACTAAATGGACCCGTTGGTACACTCTCAGAGTTGAACTAGAAAAAGTGCCCTTCTGGGCACAGGTCTCCACCAGGATAGGAATGTAGGTTTGTCCTTGGCCTCTAGGGAGTTGGCATACAAAGTTATCCACAGATCCGTGCAGTTAGAGGTAAAAACACTTTTCGGCCAGTTATAGCGCCACCTTGAGGCTGAGTTGAAATTGTTCATGTGGCATTTTGTCCTCGGCCTAGTGGGAATGTGGGTGCACAATTTCACGGAAATCATGCGATGTGTTCATGATTTGCAGCATTTTGTTTGAAACTGAGCACTTTGGAAGCCAATCTTAACCAATCAGGATGTAGTCTGAGAAATCTGAAAGACCGGTTTCGTTGAATGGCTCTAGAGAGACTGTGTAACAATTTGCGCGATGTTTGGACAAAATCTGTAGGTGTACTGTGCAAAAACTTGTTTTGCACAAAGCGGCCTCCTGGTGGCGCTATAACAGGCCGTTCTGGAAAGTTTGGGGCAGAGGTTCATCGTTGGCATCCAGGGAGTGTGTGTGCAAAATTTGGCATCGACCGGGTTAACGGTGGCCGAGATTAGCTGCTCACGGACACACACACACACACGGACGGACACACGGACGGAGTGCAAAACATACTCTCCCCCCATGCCTTCGGCCTGGTGGAGACAATTAACTGGACTTTACAGTAAATGCACAGGACTCCTGTGCACTTATGAGTGACGATGATTGGACCTGGAGCCCAGGGAGGCCCATTGTGCATTCTTTGTGTCACGTCTTTGTTAACGGGGCATAAGCTCGCTGGGTGGAGTTATGAGAGTCCCATGGTTATGTGTGGACTAGACCAACCCTCATTAAGACTGTTTTCCCCTAATGCCACCCACACCTCTCCTAATGGGATTCATTCTGGGCTCCTCTCCTCATGGGATAATTAGGCAGCTATTGTCCCTGTAATTACAGCCTGGCACTGTGCCCCTTATAGTCACCAGAAACAACAAGCCAATGGTCAGGACAGTTTAGTTTTTGGGCATCATCATGTGCGTGGACAAAGCACCCATTTCTTGTGTGTGCCACTTGTAGCAGAAGGGACTACAGAGAGAGCATTCTGTGGTCACAAAGTAACAGGATGGCATTGTGAGGGTACCAGCAATTAAGCAGCCACCCAGTTTGGGCTGATGCTTGTGTGTTTTCTTACGACCAATACCAGATTTGTTTGGTTCGATCCTGAGTTTGTAGAAACGCAGCCCGCCAATTACCAATGTTTTGACCGATTTATTTTGTGCAAAAAAGCTAATTCAGTTTTACTGACTAAAAAGTTTTACTTCTAAAACCTAGATTTGAAATGCATGTGTATACACACATATACTGTATGTATATGTCTAGCCAACACCAACTCAGGACTCTTGAATTGCTTCCCTCCACACCCTCCTATCTAATATTCTACAGTGTTGTTAGTGAAGCTGTTGCGCCGCAGTGCTTCTGCGTAGGTGGTGCCTTTGCTGGCTTTGCCGTGGGTTGGCTTGGCTCCCATAGTGTCAGTTTGCTTGCATCTAGTTCCGGGTTCCTGACGCAGTGCCCTGTCAGCCTCATCCTTCTCTCTTTGACTCTGTCTGTGACCTGTGGTAGGTCCCCGACGCTCCCCGTAGACTGCGTAGAGGACCACATTTCTGTTGTGGTCCATCCATGTGACACTTAGCATTCTTGTGTAGACTCCATCCAGGGCCCTTTCTGGTTGTGCTAGTTTGATACACAGACTAAAGGTCTATTCATACTAGTCCAGTTAACTTTTCGGTGAGGAGGTGACCACCGAAACGGTGGTTAGTAAAAACAGAGAGATGTGTTGTGTGAGCGGAGACCACCACGGCGTAACGTCATGTTGTAGTTTTCGGTGGTCACCTCTTCACTGAAAACTGGACTATTAAGCCTCATTAAAACTATTAAGCCTCATTAAAATCACTTCAGACCAGTCTGAAGTGAGTGGTGCTGTACTGCACTCGTGCTGTAGTACCTGTAGGTCTACTGTACAAGCCCTCCTCCCTGGTGCGTGTGTGCGAGACGTGCAACAGTGCCATCCAGTGGTGAGGTGTTTCAACTGTCAGACACAGGGACACGCATACGGACACACATAGCTACGCATGAATGGAGTGGCTGCACCACTCAAAAATAAATGGCAGATTTACAAGGTCATAATACACTGCAACATGACATGTTGTGAGCTTATAGATTTGGTATTAAAAAACCCAAAATATAGATTTTTGAAAAATTACCAATTTATTAGCCAAACCGATATATCAGTCTGGCTCTAGTAGTGTCATCAGCCACTTCTTATCCTGCAAGGACCTGCAGCATGCCATTACCTCTTTTGCTGTGGATTCACAGAACCACTTTCGACTGCCTGCATATACATCGATCAGAGAGCTGGATCAGTTTACTTGAGGGAACGCAGCCCGGGAGTGAGAGCAAAGAACAGGCGGTGCATTCAGAGCCCAACAAAAGTCTCCTGGAGGGGGGAAAAACATTACTGGGTTACCACAGTCATCCATGAGACTTACCTAACATTCAGGTGTACACATTGGCCCTCCAGCCATGTGCTATATATGCACTTTGTTTAGTCAATGTAGTGTTGATTTACACAAGGAGAGATCGTGGTTATGCAAGCAAAGCATTATGGATGGTAAATACAGTATTCAGAAAAGCCATTATGCACTGTTTAACATGTATGTGATCCAATGTAGGCCTCTTATAGAGGAAGCTAACTTTTTGCTAATTTTTGTCTTTTGAGACATATTCACACACCATGGTAGATGCAACATCATAAACCATCATGCTTCCCCTACTGCTTCTGTTCCTGTTAGTTAGTTGTATTGTTATCATATACACCACATCTTCCTTATAACCCGAGATCACGTCCTCCTAGTAACCGCTGCTATGCAAAGGTAACAACTATGATCTCATTACAATTGTCATATTGCAATTAATTATTGGAATCACATTTATTTTGTGTCTAGATACTCTGAAGCAGTCTCAGAGCCTGTCAGGTTACCGTTTGCCTCATTTCTGAAGAAAGTTGTTGATTCTGGTTCAAGACTGAGTCTATGGTTAACTTGGATACACAATCATACTATGGCTTGATATTTAAGTATCTGTCATTGTATTATTATAACATCTTTATTCTTGTGAGGACTACAGAACAAATTACCAAATGTTATAAACATTCAATAAATTATAATATATCAAGGGCTGATTTGGCATAATTGATTTAATGATTGGATAACATTCATCAGATGCCATCAAATTTTTATTCTGACATTCAGTATGCGGATGTGCATATTTCTGTGAACAGCAATCCCCCCCAATAACAACAACACATGGACGTGAAATCATTTGCTGTCTGTCTGAGCTTTGCCCGAGGCTAAAAGGCAGGCCTGTGTTTTTCCGGTCTTGGCAAAGCTTTGGTTACTGACTCCAAAAGGAGGCCAGTGGAATTCTAACCATTACACTGTCAGTCCATCTCTTGCAGTATAGAAGAGAGAAATGTGCTGATCAATTAGTCTCTTATCTTTCTGCACATTACCAAGACACAGGGGGAACGTATGGTTCCTACAGCCAAGCAACCCAACCACCACACCATTGAAGGGAATCTTCCTCTAATCATGTTTGTTTAAACTGCACATCTTTGACATGATCTTAAGAGGCACCCTGAGGCATTTTCCTTTCTGTTGGCTTGTTTTCATTACTGTCCGTTTGGCTGTTCTATTCTATTCCCAACATTTCTGTGTTCATAGGCTTCAGGAGAGGAGACGGAGTTCTGTGGTGGTCAGCTTACCAGGATTGGATTCACCAGGAGATCTATTTGTATCCAATGGGGTAGCTGACATGTTGAATGATTCCAACAACTCGGGTACATCATCTGAATTTAAAGTTTCATGATATCTCTAATAATATAATGGCAATAAATGGCATATATCTATACTGTGCATTCAAAGCCTGCTAATGTGTACGTAATTCAAGTAAATGCCCAAATAACAAACAAAAACTAATTTAAGTGTCCACACTTGGCCACAGTTTTAACACCAGCACACTATTTTGTTTGTTTTGGCGTCTAATCCTATCTGTTCTACTGCAGATTTTCTCAGCCGTGCTTTGGCAGTTTTGTTGTTTTCTTCTTACCCCATGCCTTGTGTTATAATTTTAACAGATACCAAGAAGTCAAAGTGGCCTTTTTCGAGGCGTAGCACGGTATGCATTTTTTCATTGATGATATCTTCTGATTGTTTGTAACAAAGGTCTATCTTAGAGTGACATCATGTTTTGAAATGCTGGTCTGATTGGACAGTACCTTTTTCACTGACCTAATGTTTCAAAGCAGATTGATGGTTGTCTGTTTCACTTCTGTCCCATGCCCTGTAGGTTTGAAACTGTAGTGATACTCCATGCAATAGTCAACCACATCAGACACAGAATGTCGGCTTCCATAGGGGGTCCATCAGTACAAAACAGAGTAGCATGGGACAATATTCAAACAGACCGACAGACACACACACACACACACACACAGCACACACACAGCACCCAGTTAGCTGGGGCCACGGTTTTGCATTAACAGAAACTGCTAGTTTTACACACAAATATCTGATTGATTTATAAACAGTTTGCAGAATTACAGTACATTTCAAGTACAACTCAACAAAAACCCAACACCAACTCGGGATTCCTGGATCGCTGCCCTCCACAAATTTCTATCCAACATCAGGTTATTGAGCTCTGCAGTGTTGGTAGCCAAGCTGTCGCACTGCAGCACGTCTACATAGGTGTGATGCTTCTTTCCCCTCCTGGCTTTGCCCTGGGTTGGCTCCCATAGAGTAAATTTACTTGCCTCAAGTTCTGGGTGCCTGACGCAGTGCCCCGCCAGCCTCATCCTTCTCTCTCTGACTTTGTCCGTGACCCGTGGTAGTTCCCCATCACTCATGTTGAACTGTGGGGAATGGAGGTTGTCTCCTTGCTTTTCTACTGAGAAATGTAGACCTTGTGTTCTGGATAGAAACACAATTGGTTGAGGTATTGCCTGAATCCTGCCCAAGAGGGCATTTTATTTTAGCTCAGTAGTAGAAACGTTGTCTCTTGTGGAAGACCCGAGTTCGAATCCTGGCGGGTTGGACAGGAATGCAGCTTAACGATACATAATTTTGCATGTTTATGTTTTATTTCAGATAGGTCAGTGTAGAGATTGCAAAAGCTAATACTATCAGAAGAAAAAAGAAAATTGCATTGCCAAAACCACATTAGTTTAGTTTTTGAGTGTGTGCTATACTATACCTGTTTTAAGCAGATCACGCAACTACCCGCCATCTATCAGACGTGGTGTTGGGCAACACATACAAAATACCACTTACCATATTCCCGCTATAATCTCAACCAGACATTATTATCTACACCCAACTCGTTCTGTCATAGCCTCTAATTTAATCTCCATTTCAACCCAGCCTACCACGACTGTCCCTATACCTACCTCATCCATCCCATTATCCCCAGACGCTTTTAAAAATAGAAATGGCCTAGGTATAATTCATTTAAATATTAGAAGTGTTGTCCAAAAAATGGACTATATTAAAATTCTAGTTCACCAGACTGATCCTGACCTGCTCATTCTGAGTGAATCATGGCTAAAAAATCATATAGATGATACAGTCATTGCACTATCAGGTTATAATGTGTTTAGAGTTGATAAGGTCAAACGAGGAGGAGGGGTGGTCATCTATGTTAAATCAGTTTTTTCTGTGACAATCTTAGACTCCATTACTCGGCCAAATTATTATGAATTCCTTGCTCTGAAGATCCAAATAGGGCCATCTCCTGTAGTAATTATAGGTGTCTACAGACCACCTTCTGCTGTGTCTGACTCTATTCATGCCCTATAGCAGACCTAATGTCCAAATATCTGGACATTGAATTGATATCCACCGGGGACGTTAACCTCAACTGGTTTAATGCTTCTTCCGACAGGCTTAAAGAAATTTGTAGCAGCCTTAATTTAACCCAGTTGATAACTGAGCCTACCAGACCAAATTTAAAGGACAATGCCAGGGATACCCTAATTGATCTATTATTTTCAAATAAACCAGACAAAATTATGGCCAGTGGCGTATTTGAACTTGAGCAAAGTGACCATTGCCCAATTGCCTGCATCAGGAGTACACGACTAACAAAAACAAAGTCCTGCATGGTTATGAAAATAAATTTTAGACACTTTAATGAACAAATATTTTTAGTCGATCTTCACCAAAGTAGTATTCACCTCACAACAGAATTCTCTGAACTTCAACCGGCCCTAGAATTCTTTATAAATACCTTTATCTCAATTGTAGATAGGCATGCCCCGTTGAAGAAATTTAGAGTCAAAGATAGATCAACTCCCTGGTTTTCCTAGGAACTATCAACCTTATTTAAACAAAGGTATTCTGCCTGGTCGCGTGCCAGACGCTCAAGAGATCCCGCACACTGGTTGGCCTTTAGGCAAATCAGAAATGCATGTACCTCGGAAGTAAAAAAAAAGTCAAAATATTTTCTAGACCTTATCACTAGCTCTTATTCTAATCCAGCTAATTTTTGGAAAGCTATTGATTTAAAAAAACATAAATCCACAAACACTCTGCCTACTCACATCAAATATGATAACCTGGTGCTTGGAGATCAAGCGGATATTTGCCATGCCTTTAACAAACACTTTGAAGATGCAGGGAAATTATTTGAAAAAGTGTATACAGGATCCCGTCCCCCTGTAAACGTCCTAGATGTCACTTACCAATTGGACCATCGTCAATCTTTTTCTTTTAAGCCCTTCTCCACTCGCTCTGTATTAGACGAATTAATAAATATGAACGCAAAGAGCTCACCAGGGGAGGATAACTTGGATCAATTTTTTATTAAATTAACTGCCCCAATCATTGCAGAACCTCTTGCCCATATCTTTAACCTCTCAATCAGTGAAGGTGTTTTCCCCAGTTTATGGAAAACGGCCCATGTGACCCCTCTTTTTAAAGGTGGGGACAGAGAGGACCTAAACAATTATAGACCAATCTCAAAACTGCCCTGCCTAGCTAAAACTCAAGCCATTTCTCTCTAATTTCTCAGTTTTAAGCCCACAGCAATCCGGTTTTAGACCAAATCATAGCACTATTTCTGCAGTCACCTTAGTCAAAAATTATATAGTATCTGCAATAGATAATCGACAACACTGTGCTGCCTTATTTATAGATCTCTCCAAAGCATTCGATACTGTAAACCAAGGCCTACTGCTGGAGAAACTACGCAACATCGGTCTGGACGATAGGGCCCATCGTTGGTTCCATGACTACCTAAACGAGAGGCGCCAGTGTGTCAGGGGAAGGGATACACAATCTGATTTCCTGCAGGTTACCAATGGTGTGCCCCAAGGTTCTGTACTAGGCCCAGTTCTTTTTACCATATATATAAATGACATAGTATCCACGCTAAAAGATTGCCAATCCCACTTATATGCAGATGACACCATTATATATTGTACAGCTGACTCTACCCAATTAGCAATGAAAGAACTCCAACTAGCCTTTAACACCATGCAAGACGCACTCGTCTCACTTGAACTTGTCCTGAACGCCAGTAAAACCAAATTTATGCTATTTTCAAAAGCCAAAAACATAGACTTCAACTCCCTGCACATTCACACTAGCAATGGATCCCCTATAGACAGAGTCACTGAATATAAATATCTAGGTATCTGGCTCGATGAAAAATTAACCTTCAAATACCATATCACTAACCTCACCACCAAGTTAAGGCAGAAAATCGGTTTTCTTTACAGAAATAAAGCTAACTCCCCAATGATCTGTAGAAAAAGGGTTGTTGATGCTGTTTTTATGTCAGTTCTGGACTACGGTGATGTTATATATAGAAATGCTACCCTTACCCATAGACTGTAAAAAATATGGACAAAGCGTTCCCCGGGTCTAACATGAACGTAAAATGAAGCCTGTAATAATATGCTAATTCCTGATGTAAGTCGCCATCTTTGGTACCAGCTGGCCATTGGCTGGCTCCGTTTTGTATACCAGCTGGTCATTGGCTGCCCAGACAACGAGGCGGGACTTCCCCCCTTCTTCTCCGTTGGTTTTTATTTTGACTCGAGTGGGAGGGGAATCCCGATCATAGACTGTAATGGTAGCCACGCCCCTCAGAACATACGCGATGTTTTTTTTCTCTTTATGGTCATTTTTTTAATTAATGGGACCATAATTTTCCAAAAAGAATATTATGACATTAGAAATGAGACTTTAAACTAGTGACTGGAAGAAGAAAGTATTCATGACCATGTTTATTAAGGTAATACAGTCTAGGTGAAGTTGGGCCAAAATACATGGGCCTCTATGGAGCTATGGGGCTTTTTGGGTCCGGTCCAGCGCCACAACAGGCCATTATATGAACTACCGATTTCAAATGAGGCTTCACGAAATATCTGGCTGACTGCCCCCCTGCCCTTACCACTCTTCTACCCCTAGATACAGTTTATCACTCAGCATTAAGGTTCATCACAGGTGAAAATTACAGCACTCACCATTGCACCCTTTATAATAAAGTAGGTTGGTCTTCCCTCTCTGAAAGGAGAACCATGCACTGGCAACAATTCATCTTTAAAGCCATTGATGGAAAGCTCCCATCATACATCACATTACTACTAAAATGGAAAATAAATACTCGCCAGACCCGTTCAAGTGAATGGCTTAAACTAGAGGTCCCATCCATACAATCCGAACTAGGAAAGTCAGCCTTTTGCTTCGATGCCCCAACCACATGGAACACTTTACAGCAAACATTGAAAATGAATACCCCAATATCCTATGGTCAAACAACCTGCTTCTGAACCTCCCTACCTCAATATGTAACTGTTTTTAATTTATGTTTGTCTCATTGTCTATATTATGTCTTTGCCTTACATGAAGATTTGTTTATGTATATAACCTGCATGTCTTTAAATTGTTTTATATAATGTATGTAATGTAATCTCGTCAGCATTGCAAATGAGGGAGAACCTCAATTGCTCTTTCGAGAATAAATAAAGGTTTCAATCAATCAATCAATACCTAACTTTACTATACCTAACTTTACATACGGTATATATTTTTTCCACTGCACAGACTAAAGGGAAAACACCCACTAGCACGTCATCAGATATTGAAAAATATCTTCCAATGGCACAGATCAGAGACTGGAGAGAGACACACTTTCAGAAGTATAAGGTAATAAGTATTGCCAACTGAAAATATTATTGGCCATGCTGTCGACTTTGTAAATCATGGTAGATAAACATAATTTCATGAATAACACCTCTGCTAAAGGGATATTTCACTTTTTTAAACATATTAAATTGGTTTTGTAAAGAAACTGCAGTAACAAATATGTCTACTAAGGCTTTTGAGTTTCACCCCAGATAGTGACGTAGGCTTGATATCACTGCCTCCTCACGTATTAGAAGGCCAATATCAGCGACCAGAACCAAGGACGCGTTCTTTTGATGGATCTATCATGGTTAAAATTGAGTTTTAAGTTACAATCCATGCATTTGTCTACTGGAAGGGTAGGGGTCTGATAACATTTATATCAATTGTCTAAAGTACTGCATCAAGCAACTTAAAACTCTCTGGGTGCTCACAAAAGCCTTAGTAGATGTTAAAATGACCCCAAAGTGAAATATATCCCTTTAACATTGCCTGATTGAACCACTATAACACTAGGCTAGCGTCCCTATTCTGGTTGCACAACACCCAGCAAAAATGGCAGATCTACAGGCTCACAACACTCACACGTTTGCAATGTGTTGAGATTATTTTTTAGGGGAAAAAAGGATCATACTTAGTATAGTGCCCTGGGGGACAAGTATTCTTATTTCTTTCTGCTTCATTTGTCCTTTATGTGGTTTGTTTGTGTTCCCCGCCCATCCATTGATCTGTTTGTCTGTCGCTAGGACTGGACACTGGCTGACTTCCTGCGAGACCAGTCCTCCCAGTATGAGACGGACTCTGAACCCCAGGACTACAAGAGACAGGAGGCTGTGTGGGAACTGTTAACCAGCGAGTGTGTTTACTTCCTGGATCAGTTGATGGTTCTCAAGGAGGTGACTGACTCTTAACTAAAGCTGCCACGCACACGCACGCACGCACACGCACGCACGCACGCACGCACGCACACACACACGGAGACAGACAATGACGGATAGACAGAACTGCAACCCAACACCTGCCTTGTGTTGTTTGTTAGATAAAAGGTACCGCTAAAAGTGTATTTTTGTTTTGTTTCCACCACTTGACAATTGAAAGTAATATTTAAATGGAAGTGCAATGCATTATTTCTTTGGGGCTTTCAGGTGTTTCTGGCTACACTGACTAACCTGCGGATGAGAAACTGTCTTACGGATGTGGACTCCTGGAGGCTGTTTGCTAATCTCAACGAGCTCTGTCTGGTGAGACCTGACGCAAATGCAGAAACTGTCCACTGAGAGATGACAAAATAAAAGGCTACATGGCTTGAGTCTGTAGAGCCTAGTAAAGATCAAGATTCACAACAAAACAAATCTGAAAATGTATAATTCGACTGTGTCCCGTGCAGAAAATAGCCAAACTAAAAACAATCACAGCGGCCTGAATGACTGCGTAAAGGCTGTGTCTATCTATCCATATCCATCTCAATGGGAGTTAAAGGCTGTGTCTATCTATCCATATCCATCTCAATCGATAAAGGCTGTGTCTATCTATCCATATCCATCTCAATGGGAGTGCCACATATTTACCATGGAAATGCCAACAGCATGACGAGGAGGAGTAGGAATATGTTCAACATTTTAGAAGAGCACATCGGGTTTAGAAGAGCACATCAGGTTTTCAGCTGTGGGAAAAAAAGAAAAAAAGTACGTTGGACCAAATTGTTGGACACATCCTTAGAGGTGTAGTTACAAAAAGACATTTAGTTTTGGAAACCTTGAGCAGCAACAATAACAATAATACATCTGCTATTTTTCAATAGCTAAATTACAACATAACACCAAAAGGGGTTCCCGCCCAAAATGGGTTGTCACTATTAAATGTCACTATCATATAACAACTATGTCTTGGGTTCATGTCGAAGTGAACAGATATCTTTTATCATGTCTCCTTGTAATGTGGACTCTGTTCCTCACTGTCATGTACAGTAATCATTACACTGCAACTAACCTGACAACAGGGTAAGTGTGTTAAAGAGCCGGTGTTGATGTCACACTTGTGTTTTGTTACAGGTGAGCTTTGGCTTCCTGAACAACCTCCTACATGTCATTAAAGGCACTTTGGAGGGTGGCGGGCCCACCTTGTTGGAGCAGCTGAGCAAGGCATGTTATAGCTTCACGCACACGCACACACAAACACACCCAACCCTAAAGCAGAAAATAGCTGATCGCCTATTCCCAGTGCACAACACAGGCATGCAATTAAGTAGGTGTAAATCAGGTATTATTCTAACCCCAACTTGTAAACCTAGCCTCTTAACACCTAATCCTAACTCCAACCTGAATCTTTTCCTATTTACTCCCCAAATTTATTTTAGCCATAAAACGACCATTTCTCTTGTGGAGAACCAGGAAAATGCTCCTCACAATGTATATTTCTCAAATTCCACTATAATTGTGGATATTAAAGTATAATAATACACACATCAGTTGACCGAAACATACTTTCATAAATAGCTCTGTAAGTGAACACAGTGTGTGTGGGATTAGGCCTACTCCTTTTTTAAACTGACAAATGATCTACCTCATGTAAGTAATATGCATATATGTATATTTTATTCGTTGGAGTCCCCCATGGATCAATTGTGGGCCCCCCTCCTTTTTCCTTCAACACCAAATCTCTTCACCAAAAATAGGGACGGTAGGGTTCATTGATTGATTTATTTCCTTCACATTATGTAGAATGGGTAGCCTACATTTCAACTCAATACAACTCAATACAAAAACTCCTACTTTGAGGATGAAACCTAAAAGCACTAGACTTGTTTACATCAGGGTCCTCCATTTTCTGCACCATACTCATTGCTGTTCACACATGTGCGCTGCCGTTCACTTCCTTGTTTACGGCAAGGACTGTCTAAAGAGGACGAGACGCGAAGACCGTACGGGCGACGCCATGTTGCTCTATGGTGCTCCATGGAAGGAAAGAAACATGCGCAGTTGAGACCAGGAAGTTGGACATGACCAAATTTGTGCATGTACAACTTCCTGGTCTAAACTGCGCATGTTTCTTTAGACAGTCCTTGGTTTACGGCTCAGAAAAAATGGCTCGTCTCCTAATCTAGGGAGCTCTCCATGGTTTTGACCAGATGCGCATACTTCTATCTTCATTTCTGATTTCGACGTGCCTCTCGTTTAGAATATTAATGCTTCTAGAGAGACTTTATCGTAATCATTGCGAGGTAAGCAACATTATGCATCCCGGTTTTTGTACGGAACGGAAGGGGGGGGGGGCTTTCAGAGTAAAAGCTGCCACATCTGCCCGGCACCCCGAGCTCCTAATTGGAAAGAATACGGCACTCATTGTGTTAGAGAAACTTCACCCTTTTTGCAAAAAAATATATGTTAATGACGTTTAGAAGATTTAGAACACTTTCCAGGGGGTCTTTGTGTCTCTGATGTCATGGACACTGGGCTCACTTACTTCCTGGATAGTGGACTACATCAAGGAAGATTAGAGAAGGAAGTGACATGGTCACGTGACTGTGCTGCGTCATGACACTTTCATGGGAGCCAAATCTCGCACCGGAAGTTACATGAATACAAAGCAGTAAATGGAGCAAGCTTGACCAGCTCATAACAAACATTATTTATGAACCATTGAGACCTGTGTCATATAAACGGTTTAGGCATATAAAAGAACACATATCACAGTTTGTTTTCTAATCACTTGCTTTTCGATGTGCACAGAGTGCACAGTACATCATTTTATTTGAGGATTTAAACAGCAGGTATCGTTTCTGTTCCGGGGGTATCGTGAGATTTGGCTGCCAGACAGGAAACGGTGGACAGTCTCACGATACTTGGCACGTTCAGAATCGTACTTTTTGCTTTTTAGATACCTCTATAAAATTACACAGTGTACACATCGAAAAGCAACACAGCAGACAATAATGTGTTATATGTCTTCTGTTTTTTGCCAGAAGCGATTACTTTACAAAAGATCTCAGTAGTCATTCAGAAATATTGTTTGTGTAGCTCATGTTCATGAGCTGGTCACTGAGCTCTCATTGACTCCAGTGCATTCTGCCGAACTTCCGGGTGCAGTTTGGCTCCCATGGTTCACACAAAGACCCCAAGGAAAGTGTTCTAAATGTCAGTAACATATATTTTTTGGAAAAAAGTGAAGTTTCCCTTTAAGTATTGTTACCTGCCATGCATTAAGTATTGTTCTTCTCTGCCTGCAGGCTTTCCACGAGAGCGTATGCTACTGTCTGCAGAAGTACTGCCTCAACTACTCCGCAGCTCTGGTTTATCTGGACAGCCTCAAACCCAGAGAGGACTTTGGCTCTTATGTGAAGGTACACGGCAACGACTCCCCTTGCACAGGTTATTTTGCGTCAGTAAATAAGAAGGCCTGCGGTGCACCTTGACAACCACGCAGGCAGTGCAGCGCGGGGGCCAAGAATGAAGACAGAACACACATGCGACGCTGCTCCGTAAACAACCATGACCTGTTCACGGTCACAGAGGCTCACCAGGGTTGGAATGTGACAAGTTGTCTCTCTGCATTGTGTAACTTTCTCTCTCAACCCAGTTCCTCACTCCATTGTTGTTTTTTCTTTTTCTTCTTTGTTCCTGGAGATCATTTTTCTGTTCCACATTCCCCTTCCTCTACTTCCACTTCCCCTCCCCCCTTCTCTCCATCGTGTCTTAACAAGCGCTCCCTTTCACCCCCACCGCCCTGACCTTTTTTTTCTTCTCTTCTCCCTCTTTCTCTCTCCCTGACCCTGCTCTCCTTTAACCTCTCCCCTCTCTTTCTCTCTCTCTCTCTCTGTGGGTTTTTCCCTCTGTCTCTCTATTAACCCCCCCCCCCCCCCCCCTTCGCTCTCTCAGTGGTGTGAAAGGAACGAGCAGTGTCGGAGGCTGCAGCTGCGTGACCTGTTGGTGGCGCCGTTGCAAAGGCTGACTCGCTACCCGCTCCTGCTGAGGAACATTGGGAAGAGGTGCAGGACAGAGGAAGAGACCAGTGGTCTGCAGGTCATAGCGGAGCAGGTGGACACGTCCATATGTGAGCATCATATTATTATTCTCTTCTGCATCACTGAATATCAGGAATCCTCAAAATGCAACGTTAATCTTTAGTAGAACCTTGCAAGTCCAAAGCCTGGACTTGCAAAATGCAAAGACCTTTATGAACTCTAATTATATCTTGTCTTACAACCGCTTCGCTCGTTGGAAATAACAGATTTTATTTTATTTTAACCTGGATGTGAATTTTCACGTCTCCATCCATATCGCCATATTGCAACTAGAGTGCACAGCCTCAGGATTCTGTTAATGTTTTAACGTTCCTTGACACTTTCTTGGCATGAGAATGAAGAACAGTGTAGTGTTGTTAATGATGAGGCATTAACAACACTATGCTGTTCTTCAGTATAATACAGGCATATTGTTGCTCAGCCCGTTCTGATACCGGAGTAATAACATTGTTGCTCAGCTCGTTCTATGACTCTTGCAACACACACATTCACAAGTGGAACTCTCCTTCACGTTTCAAGTGATAAAAGGGATATTAAATGGACATTTCACTTTCAAATAAACATAATTATATGAACAATCAAGCCCTCCTCACCCTTTAGAAGAACATTCTAATGTGTGAAGGGGCTGTGATTTTTCCATTACTTAAATAAAATACTAGATAAAATGCCCCTCAGGGCACAGGTCTCCACTAGTCAGGTCAGGTTGTGGCCTCCTGGTTGCGCTATAATAGGCCAATGTGAAAAGGGTGCCATTTCTTCTTACGCCTTGGATGGCAATTGAGGCATTTTGTTCCAAAAATGTGTTTTGCAAAAATCTACCTGTTGGTGGCGCTATAACAGGCCAATGTGAAATATATATTCCTCAGCTTAGTAGGAAAGTCTGTGAAAGATTTCACGTAAATTGCACTCTGCGTTGACTGCGTTCATGATTTGAGGCTTTTTGTTCAAAACGGGCCAATCCTGCAAACTTTGAAAGCCAATGTTAGCCAATTAGGATGGAATATGATCCGGCTTGAACACATGACTATAGAGTATAGAGTGTATAACGATTTGCGGGATTTTTGGTGTAATCTAAAACAATGTGTTTTTCAAAAGTTGGCCTCCTGGTGGCGCTATAACGGGCTGTTCTGGAAAATTTGGGGCAGAGGTTCATTGTGGGGGTGTGTGTGGGTGGGTGGGTGTGTTTAGCTGGTAACGTACGGACACACACACACACACACACAGACGGACACACACAGATGGAGTGCAAAACATACTCTCTCCCCATGCCTTCGGCCTGGTGGAGACAAAAATGTTTATTTTATTTTAAAGTGAAATATCCCTTTAATAGCATTTGCATTTTATTACATGATGGTTAGTGATATGGTTGTTAGGTTTTGGTTTAACACAACATTGGAGCTTATCTTGTGATCGGAGGCCATTATATAAAAGATTCACTAAGTAAACATGAGCAAAGAGATACCAATTCATGTCTTTTAGAGCTTGCTGTCCAAACAGATTGGACATGCTTTGGCCTGAAGCCAAATGGCCATTCACGGCATGTCTGTGCCTGTAGAGACACAGAGTGGTGGTTTACTCTGTAACTAGATTGTCAGGGTTTGAGAAATAGCCGCTTAGAGACGCCTCAACGGGATTTGTCATGTTATTTCAAATTAACCAACCAGTTTGGCTTCACCTTTCTTTGATAAACGTGTGTTCCCATAACCATTACATGGGTGTGACACTGAACACGCAACAAGAACGCTGTACCAGGGAGTTGGTGTGTCAGGGGAATATTATTGTGACTCTGGCCTCAATGAACAGGCCAATGTCCTGTGGGGCGTGGGGGAAATATTTACTGGAAAAGGTGTGTGGTTTAATCTCTCACGCCACAGTACCATCACACCCATGCCCACCCAGACACACACACACGCACACAGACACAGACTGTAGCTATAAACAAAAACGTGTTGAGATGTAATGCTAGAATAGAGCTCTGCTAACCATGCTATGAGAGTATCATGCCAAATGTATCATGTAGTATCATGCCACGTTGTTCGTATTAATGTGAACGGATTATGTGACGACAGTAACTGGGTTAGTCCATCTAAATGTAGTAGGTCTCCAGGCTGAATACCAAACATACAACCTAAGGAACACACTGTGCTGGGCTGGGAGCTTAAGCTGACACATCAGTATTGTCTTCTTTGGTAATAATTAATCACATTATAAAGCATTGTATTATGATAATGTACAATCACACCTTTTGGCATGTATCTCGGTGCATTATAATTTATAATTGTCATAGTTGTACCAGTAAGACGCCTGAGCGACCTCTCCTTAAAGGGCGTGGTCGTGTGCACGCATCTGCGTGGGTGACAGCTGGGTGAGCGCTGGCGCTTTGGCATGGGAGGTCAGATCAACATATGGAATGAATTCTGTACTGGCCATATATGGAGCGTGTCTTGAGTGTACAGGGTTTGATGAGGTCAGTGCAACATATGGAATGTCAGAACAGGTCAGCTCCATATATGGAGATCTAAGGGTGGCAGCGGGGGCAGTGTCTTGAGTGTACAGGGTTTGATGAGGGCTCAGGTAGGGCCGGGCCTTATTTTTCGGGCCTGTTAGTTTTTGCAGTGGCTGCATTAATAACTTTGGCTAACACTTGCCATATCATGATTTTACAATATAAAAAATCCCAGATATCTAGTCTCATAACGGTATGTAATAATGATATATTGAATTTGTCTAGCCCTATTATAATACATAAAATATAAAGTATTACAATGTATTTTAAATGACTTCTTGAGAGAGACATTCTTCTTTTTCAGACACTTGCTATGCTATTCTAACTGTCTATAAAATAAACCTACAGCTAAATCCTGAAGTTTAATTTAACTGCTCAGAAAGGTCCAGTGTTTTTAGGAAAATAGCATTAGTCTGCAAGGACCATAAGTCCATAACAATGTTTTTCCACTATCTCACTCTGTGTCCAGGCGATTTAGAAGGGAAGGTCAAATGGCTGGATAACTACCAGAAGGTGAAACAACTGAGGGATGCCTTGGTGTGGCTGCCTGTGTGGGAGAGAGACAAGCGTGCCTTCGTTCCCGAGGTCTGTGTTTGTACGCTGTAAAACACAACATTTAAAAACGTTTTTTTTACATTTAATATCGTATTGTTTGTCCCTCAAACTTATTTCTAATGGTGTGAGCCTAAATGTCCTGATGTGGTGGGGGTGCTGTGTATGCAAATTAATTTCTCCACCACACTCATCCCAGCTACTCCCCTCTCCAAAGATGAAATGCTAATTCTGAACTGAAGAGGGGGAGGAGGGATTATACAAACTAGGAAGATACCTATTCGGTATTTTAGTCTGACGTCATTTTGTAGTCCTACGCTACATAAAAACCCAAATATGATGAGAATTGTTCAAAATTGGGTAAAAAAAAGTGGGAAAAGTTAAAATCCATGGTGAAGGACCTTTAAACCTGGCATCCATGTTTTGGGAATGTCATTATAGGCGATTATTTATTTTAATCAGGGTTGATTGAGGAAGAAAGTCATGCCAACTGATAACAGCATATCAGAAAAGAGGTTATTTCCTGGTATGGTTACTATGCTACAAGTTATCGCATATTATTTGGTAAATTAGGCCCGGTATCAGGGGGTTTATAATTCATATAAATTTATTGGTGTTGTAAATACAAGAGATAAAAAAGATGTATGCTTTATGCCTCCTTCCCCCCCAGAATTTGAAACACCTCCTGAAAGCTGTCACTTTGGAAAACCTCATCTCTCATCGAAGCCTATTGCATGATGGAAAACTGGTGCTCACAGGTGAAACTTATTTAATAGCAATAGCTCTGTATATTATGTGAACATGCTTGTTGATCGGAGCATGCTGAATATCCATGTTTTTCCATTTAATACCAGAAAATGCAAAGCTGATCGACGTGTACGTGTTCCTGTTCGATGAATTCCTCCTGATCACAAAGATGAAGAGAAACAAAAAGGTACTTTTTTGGGAATGTGAACTTAAGTGTAAAATCTTCTTAAGTCGTTATAGGAACCAAATAGACGGTTCTGTAACTCAGAGTGTGAAAACGTTACCAGAAGGACATTTACGGGCTTGTATCTCTCAGAGTCTACCTTAAGGATGTTACTGCATATTGTTCCATCAGCAGGTTGTCATAGATCAAGTCCTTCTATATGTTCTCACTATTGAACTTCCTTTGCCCACATCTACCATGTTTCCTCACTATTGAACATCCGTTGTCCACATCTACCATGTTTCCTCACTATTGAACATCCTTTGTCCACATCTACCATGTTTCCTCACTATTGAACATCCTTTGTCCACATCTACCATGTTTCCTCACTATTGAACATCCTTTGTCCACATCTACCATGTTTCCTCACTATTGAACATCCTTTGTCCACATCTACCATGTTTCCTCACTATTGAACATCCTTTGTCCACATCTACCATGTTTCCTCACTATTGAACATCCTTTGTCCACATCTACCATGTTTCCTCACTATTGAACATCCTTTGTCCACATCTACCATGTTTCCTCACTATTGAACATCCTTTGTCCACATCTACCATGTTTCCTCACTATTGAACATCCTTTGTCCACATCTACCATGCTTCCTCACTATTGAACATCCTTTGTCCACATCTACTGCAGAAGTCTGTTGGACCTCCAGAACAGAGTCCTATGCGACCGCCACAAAACCTGGAGCTGGATCAGCTACTGAAGGACGGCAGCACCTTCACAGTTCTGGACCAGCCCATATCACTGGACCGGCTGCAGCTCAAGAATGTGGACCAGCTCAACGCGTCGGGTATAGTTGCCATAATCTCCATCTGTTATTGTTTGGATGGCATTATTTCTCTCACTGCCTCACCTGACACGCCACCTTTCTTATTTCCTGTCAAGGCAACAGTCGTGCAGTTTGCACCGTTCTAATACGGAACCTGTGTCCTTGCGTCTCTTTAGGGTACCTTTACGTCTCTTTTAGGTACCTTTACCAAGCAATATGGATACTGACCACCATCTGCAAATAGATGGGGAAAAAAAATAATATATATATATATATATATAAGTTTGTACGGTCAATGACGCATGACAAGCACACATTTTAACACCCCCAACATTGATTCATTACGTCAATAGCCATAAGGGGGTTAACACCCCCAACATTGCGTCAATAGCCATAAGGGGGTTAACACCCCCAACATTGATTCATTACGTCAATAGCCATAAGGGGGTTAACACCCCCAACATTGCGTCAATAGCCATAAGGGGATTAACACCCCTAACATTGATTAATTACGTCAATAGCCATAAGGGGGTTAACACCCCCAACATTACGTCAATAGCTATAAGGGGGTTAACACCCCCAACATTGCTGCTGCTGCTTGCACGGAGGCAGAAGCAGCAATAAACAATAAATAATGTATGTCTTACCTATATTTGGGAGAAAGTGCCTTCCCTTTCCCCATTTATTTTTATTTATCCAACCTGGCAATAGTTTATTAAATTAATTTGCAATGCACTCTCCAGCTCAAATGTGAACAGATGTGCAACCATTAACAGGTTCCTGTGTCACGCAGTACCTGTTACAAAGGTTCCAACTTCCTACTACATAAGCAACATACAGCCATATTACTCAAAACAAACAAACACCTTTTTCAACATCTATTTTTTCCCCCAAAGTTGGATTTCGATGTATTTCACAGCTTCTGTTCTGAATGTTCTAACACAGTGCAGTTCAGCCTGTCAATCACTGGGACAGAGCACATGCAGCAGCACATCAAAGGCAGAGCCACAGCTTCAAAGGGCTGGTTAATGAATGGCTGACAACAGTTGATGCCTGGTTACCAGAAGAAACGGCAGTTAAAAAAACCAAAAACAACACTTCTGTCCTTGACAATAACCAATCCGACAGTCTGCATTCTGTACATACAGAGCAAAATTAATGATAAAAATAATTACATTTAAATAAAACGTGACTGTCGACTTCGCCCGGTGGGTGTCAACGACAATAATGATATGCACACGGCTGCCATCTTGCCAGCAAGGTGCTACCTAGGTGCAACTTCCCATAGACAGCCCATTCATCCAAACAGAAAAGGCCTATTTAATTTGATTTAATAACGTCAAACTCACCAACATTGCAGATAGTAAGACGATAATTCAAGCTTTTCGTACAGCTGCAAAGTGTTTGTTTCATAAAAATCCACCGTAGACGGTAGACATGCCATGAGCTACTTCCTGTCAGAGTTTGGAAGCACTCATTATCAGTAAAGCAACCTCCTGCTGCCTGTACAGGTGGTACACACGGGCTGTTGAGTGATGGTCAACAAGCACTTCCAAACTCCAGCAGAAAAAATAGACTCGGGTTGGGGGTGTAGTGTTTTGGCTGCTGACAACTGTCATGCTCTGCTCTGGATCGGTTGGCCGCTACAACGCCTTTTTGACCCCCTGTGGGTTCCTAGAGAGAGGGATGGTATGAGAATAGAAAACTAGAGGTGGTGCGGGGGAGGTTGTGAAGTTTGTGTGATTGTGCTATTTATCTAGCTTAATTTATCTTAGACAACAGAGTAGATGAATATTTGATCTTTTGTTTCATGTTGGTCTTTCTGTAAATGTTTATTTGGTATAGATTTTGAACTGAACAATGTTTTATTCAACCACTTAAGCGGAAGCCCTATCTACAAGGTCATGCCACATCACAACTTTTTGCGGCGTGTGAACTTGTATATCGGCAACAATTTCAAGTGGTTAAAATGGGACATATCGGCTGCGTAATTGCAGATACCGAAAAAGCCAAATAATGGTCGATATATTGGCCCATCTGATATCGGTCTGGCCCTATTACAGGGGTGGTGTTTAGAACTAATGTTATTGAACCCTTCCTTTTCAGCATCGGGCCTGCCTCACTCTTTCATAATCATGCACCAGAACCGCTACCAGCAGTGCATAGGTGCATTCATCCTACAAGCTCCGTCCGAGTCTGTCAAGGTAAGCTGTATCTCTTAAACCAGGAATGTGTGCGTTTGTCAAGGTCCATGATATGTTTCATAAGACATACCAGCATTTCACATTAATGCAGCTGCAGGACTACGTTGGCACTGATGAATTTCTGTTGGCAAGATCGCATGCCTAGCAGTCTTCTCATGGGAATCAGAAATGATTATACCTTATGTAATATGTGGATCATTTAAAAACCTTTCCCATCTGAACAGCAACCACATGGAGTTAAGATAATGTGCAGCTGTCTGTTAACTTGAAGTGGATCAGTCATGTGGAAGTTCATTGGTAGCCTTTGGTGTTACAAAAATCTTCAGTAGGCGAGATAATAATCCTGAGATAGTTCTTCCAATGTCATGTCACACCTGGGCAGCGTACAAATTACTATGATGTTTTAGATAATTAAGCAAAATGACACACACTTCATAACAATAACCTTACTGTACATGCCAACTTGCCTTTTGTTCTTTTTGGAAACCATTCCCTGGAATTTATACATGCCTATATACAGGGGTATATCTTTTTTAAGATATTTTGGGGCTTTTAATTGCCTTTGATAAGACAGTGGAGAGAGAGAGAGGGAGTGACACACCACCAATAATATTACCGCTATTTGGTACTCACCTCTGGGTCGTTTTAAGGCTATGGCAATTTATAACATCTTTGCCCCAGCCAGACATTAGTCAAATTGTTAGGCATTACAATTATGCAAGGTATAAAACCAGTATTCCTTTAGTAATGTGTTCATCACTCAAGCCGTTGGCCCATTAGCCTGGAACACACCTATGCTTTCTATGGCATAGGCGGCAGGATCCGCTGGGAGAAACTGTGCGCAGCTGGACATGAGACTAATTAATTAGAGCGACAGAGAGAGAGAGGAGTGTGTGTGTGTGTGTGTGTGTGTGTGTGTGTGTGTGTGCGTCAATTTAACAAAGGTGCAGACGATCAGAAATCAGCAGAGAGTGATCGACGTTTACGCTACTCTATGCCAAATTGAAGTGGACTCAGACTTTTCTTTCCTCCCTGGAAATAAAAACGTCTGGGTTTCCGAGGCTATTGGCCCATTGACATGCAAAAACCATTAGATTTGCACACTGTTCACACACCCCCTTGTTGTGTTTTGTGTTTTATACAGAAAGTGTGGATGTCAAAGATAGAGGGTGCTGTGACAGCACTGCTGAAGCTGGACTCCCAGCAGTCACGAGTCAAGAGCGCCTCACTGTGGCTGGAGTCTTTACAGATATGATTCCTCTGACCCTGGCCTGCAGTACATCATAAACTGTAGTAGTGCTAAAGGATCTACTGTCAACATGCACTGCAAAGCCTGGTTCATGCTTCTTGACGGAGTGGGAGGCGCAGACCGTTTAATAGTAATTGCAAGAGTGGTTCAAAGAACAGAGTGGACCTGATCACCATAGCTATTGTTCTCAAAGGTTCTTTGCTGTTATTTCTGAAGCCAAACCTGCCAACTCGGTCAGTGCACCATGTAGTTACAAAATATTGAAGGTGTGTGGCTACACTTTCATGGCATGCGGTTGCACAGCACCGCATGCCGCATTAGGGGCGGCAGAGGCTGAGGAGGTAGAGCGGCAGCCTGGGAACTGGAAGGTCTCCGAATCGATCCCCAGCTCATCCAGGCTTTGTATTGAAGTGTCACTGAGCAAGACACGGAACTCCCCGAGCACCCCTTTGGCTACACACTGCTCCTTATAGTTAGGATGGGTCAAATGCAGTGAAGTAATTATTACCTCACAGGGATCAATACTTGTATTTACCCTGTATACCGCACAGACTGCATGAAGCATGTATCAGGCTTAAAGGATCCCTAAGGTCTTGTAAATTTCTGTGCCCATATAGGATAATTTTGTAAAATAAATGCCGTGACTGGGAAGGGCATTGCTGTGATAGGACAATAAATCTCTGAAAGTGTAGTAATAATTTGTATCACTGAGTTCCATGTGGTTTGTACTGCAGCCAATGCATTTTAATTTGCCATGACTTTTTCATGAACCATTTCGATAAATAATGATCTAGAGGAAATATAAACACTTGAAGTTTTATTTACTTTGTCAACATGGAAAATCTTGAGAAAAGAAAAAGCTTGATACATCTTCACATAAATTAAATACATTTTCCTTTTTATAATGAGTCAGTCATGGAGACTGTGATACACACAGTAAAATGTTAATGTATCCATTGTAAAGGGCTGATCTCACTGAGCACTTAGCCGGATGGCCAGCCATCCTAAATTTGAGAGGACCTGTGATGTCATGACATACTTTTTAATTTGTATTTTTTTTTTTCTATTAATTTGGTCATTAAAGTCCACAGAATGAGAGGTCTGCCGGAATAAAAGAAAAGTTATGGCCATTTTTGTATACCCCACCATAGACAACCAATATAAGGCAAAATGTCATCATACTTTAAAGTAGCATGTGACATGTCATACTAGGGCGTTTTCATGATTCTGAATCCGTTCCAAGCATTAGTTTTGCACGAAAAACACTCCTTGGTCTAAATTCAGCCATATCCACCTAATCACATTTGTGATAACTGCTATTGCCGTTATCACAATAGACAATAGAACTATTGTTTTAAAAATCAAGTGGATGGCAGAGTCCACGCCAAATCTATAATAAATACAATGAACGTTAGTTATCGTTATGGTGCTCAGTGTGAACCACCCTTAACCCGGTTATTGGTTCTATTTGAACACTCCACGTTAAAATGATGATAAAGTGAGGATGTTATTGTGCAGGGTGCATGTCACACTGCCTACGCAGAGTAAGACCAAACAAGACCTTTGCTTAAAACCCATTTTGGGCGGGAACACATTTTGGTGTTAGCATCATGTCGTGCTTTAGCTATTGAAAAATAGATCTACAAGCTCATAGCGAGCCACGAGCTTGTAGGTCTGCTATTTTTGAAAAATCGAAGAGCGACTGACATAGACATTTTTAGAATCTGATCTCAGGTCAGAATGAAAACTGTCAGGATGAGGAGACATTTTTAGAATCTGATCTCAGGTTAGAATGGGTTAAGGCACACCCACATCACCAAGTATGGTACCAAGACACACAACATGGAAAAGAGTGTGAGAGGCTGATTCATCATGCATGACCACCGACATCAACGTGAATCAAGACAATTCGGTGTAGGTCTATAGTGCCATTTTCTAAAAATGAATAAGACATTGTTGGATTTACATATTTTGCTGTGTCCATTACAAATAGAAACATTTTACAAAGATAATTACGATATTCCTAGTCTTAATAAGCAATTAAGTACAATGACAACCAAAACATTAGAAATGCTGACGATTGCAAAAAATAAGTTGGGTTTTGTTTTCTGAATGCGTGTGGCAGGGACTGGAGAGCTGCATGGTTGAACCCAGAACAGAATAAGGTGCAGATCTTCCATCTAGGTCACAGTAACCATTATTAGATGTTTTAAAACGATGCCTTTTCTGTGCCAATCTGAGGTACAGTAGACAAACAAAATAAATGCAACACAAAGACAAATAAGTGTCTTTATGAATGTTGGCTGTTGAAATGGAACATTCTTTTCTAGAGCCTACAGTGCAGTAAAGTACAGGGCATAGACGGAGCTCAGATCAGCAGCCTAAACAAGGCCTGCACGGTCACTTGCTCAGTTACATGGCCCACTCCAGCCACCGTAGTTTGACAATTGCACATAAAGGTCTTACCGGTATCATAACTTGACAGCAAACTTAAATAACAAAAAAGGAATACATCTTATTTTTTTTACAGTGTTGTCAGTTACAGACTAGTCACACAGGCTGTATACAATACCCACTGCAATTTAAATCAACATTGACGTCTCCGAAGAATGTGCACAAGAGATGCTGAGAAGCTTTTGAGCAGCTATACACAGTGGAGCTGCACACACACACCCACACCCATCGGCAATCACTCGGTGTCGAGTATGATGATGGTCCTCCTGGGGGGTCCTTATTGTGGGTCCTCAGATGACCCCACACACACACACACTTATTGCTTGAAAGCAGAGCACACAGGCCTCTAGCAGTACTTAGTCAAAGCGGTTGAATGGAGACAGGCAAAAATGATGCTTAACATACAAGCACCATTCATAACCACATTAACTGTGGGGTGGAGGGGGTGCACACCACCATTATGTAGAAATAAAAAAGCAAATAAAAAATGAATGCTGCTTTATAGAACAGAGTAGCACTGAAAGAAGTTACAACACAAAATCAGTTGTACATAAACATGACAAATGTTCATACTATGCATTTGTGTTTGATAGAACATGTAGGACATTGCGGTTTAAAACACCAAAGCATTTGTAGAGAAATACATTTCTGAGAAGAAATTATGGTGAAAAACAAAACGCAGAAGTAAGGTCCGCACCGTGAGGCTCGAAACGTCATGTCCCCTGTGGTGTGAAAATAAAACCTTAAGCTTTTGGAGTTCAGTCCAATGTGCAGACCTTACTTTCTTCTCTATCATTTACCTCAGCCCAGCTCTATTGTTTCTATTTGAAAAACAAAACACAAACATGATTATGATCTTGCCTCTATTCCATCATTTTACAGACATTCTTTGGTCATGAGACAGGCTGAATATTTAGCTTTTTAACAATCTCACCACCATACACGCCCACAAAAGGTAGAGGACCAGATTTGAGTAGAAAAACATGGAAAATGTTCGACTTAAAGATTTGTTAATGTTAATGAAACAAAAAGACACACAGCAATAACCACTCTTCAATAGTTGTCAATCATTGTGTAATCCACTGGTTCTTAAACAGTGGGCTGGGACCTATTCTTATGGGCCCCTATATTTTTAGTTTTCTACTTTTGTTTAATAATTAAAAAAAATATCTAATTCAGTAATTTCATAAAGAAATTCCATAAATGAGAAAACAAATGTTTAAGAAGTATAGTGAAAGTATTTTCACTAGTTTGGGTCCCGTCTAATCTCTTTTGGGTCTCAACTGAAATGTTTGGGAACTTACTGGTGTAATCTATTGTATATTATTTTAACACGTTTAAATAGCTGACTTTAGTTTGACAGTACGTCAGATCATGTTCTATATATCCTAGTTATTCCCTGCCAGGGAATCGCTGGAGGTATTAAATGGAATGCTCAAAAAAGACAATTTGCCTGCATTTCGGTATTCACATTTCTTAATTTATACAGTATAGGCTGCATAGGCATAGAAAAGTGTCATCAACTTAAACAACAATCATAGGGAAAATGACATGGCAGCCAACCATTTAAAAGGCAAAATCGGCGGTTAATGCTTATGGTCTTGGCTTCACTTGGTTCATTTAATTGTGACATTTTTTCCAGATTTGGAGATAGAAAATTGAAGGAAAACAAATGCACAACACAAATTAGGTGTCTTAAGTCCATTTCTAGACCATAATATTTTATATTTAACACAACAATTACTTGATTTTAACAAAACAATTACTTGATTTTAGCTTTTTTCCATTACAATTATTACATCCTCATTTAAAATACAAACAACACTTTCAGTATGATTCTCTCCTTTAGACCTCTGGGTGCCTCTTACACCAAACACTTACGCCAACCCAACCACCTTGCTAACACAACCAATGCCACATGGAGATGAAGGTGCAAATATGTGCATGTGAAGAGATGAATGGTGCTGTGCAGATTTCCCCATATCCACTCTCTGGCAGTCCACAGGAGCAGCAAAGGCACAATACAGATACGGGCTAGCCCTCCCCCTTCTCACCATGTCTTGTTCCACGCTGTGGCCCGAGCGGTTTCTGATGTTATCTCCGTATTTAATGTCCGTCATCAGCCGTTATCAACACCATTCAATGCAGCCATTATGTATATTCCACATGCTGGCGTTGTTGCCAGACATTGTCCGACGTTGCGTTGTCCGACTATTACTAACTGTAATGCTTAAAGCTAACCCTAACCGCAGTCTTAACCGGCCATGTAAGTCAGTTTCACAATGTTTTCGCTTCGCCGGCAGTAATTTCACTTCCGCATTTCCTAGTCGCCGACTCACGGTAGGCAGTTTGTGGAGATGTCCATACTAGCTGCATTGAATGGTCTTTATAAGAACATACTGGTGATTATAGGTTGATAACATTCGGGTGGAGCGGTGACTCTGTTGCTTCATCATCGTTGCAGTTGAAGGAACGTCGTCAATCCTCTCAACCCCTGGACGCCTTCACATCAGAGCCAGAGCCGAGTCACTGCTGTCGCAGGGAGATGGGCCTTTTGTCATGTTCATTATAGAGCACATTGAATATGACAACTCACGTCATGTTCATTATAGAGCACATTAAATATGACAAAACATGCCTTGCTCTGCCTGAGGGGAGGGAGGGAGAGGGGTGGGGCGGAGGGGGGGTATACATGGGGAAAGACAGATCACCCTTGGAGCTCCTCAAAGCACGTCTCGCACACTCGTACTGGCTTCTTCGAAGAGGGGGTGAGGGCGTTCCTGCACGAGCACTCGTTGCAGAAGATGTTCCCACAATGTCTGCAGTGGTGCTGGATGTTCGCAGAGACACAAGACAGAGGCATAGTCTACAGTTAACTCGCAGGACAGGACAGTCTCGCAACACTACGAGTGGCCTACAGTATATCTGTGTGAACATAAACAATCAACCCTGAGCACGAATGTCATCTCTCACCTTCCTGATGGCGAGAGAAAAGTTCTTTCCACATGCCATGCAGTTCTGCACATCCTGATCTTCTGTCCACTTCCTGGTCAGAGATTGGGACTGCTTGATCTATATGGAGGAGAAAGGGGCCGGAGTTCTAAAACAACGCATATGCCACAAAACCTCAAACTTTCTTCTTTCCTGCCTTGATTTCCTTACCCCCCCCCCTTCTTTATCTACTTCCCTTTATTTGTTTGCTTGGAAAATGATGATAAAATGTAATATATTTATTCGTTACATCTCAGTACAGAAGTAGCTTACAGAAAAGGTCTTTGGTTTTGGCTGCTGCTTATAGAAATAACTAAATATGTACATTAATCAGAGCGCAGTAGTATATAAACATATTGTTTTGTTTATGTCTTGCATGGCCTTGTGTTGTGATTTGATAATGCGTGTATTGGGTCATTCATTGTGGACGTTTTCTTGAGTGACATGCAGTACATAGGCTACTGCATACACACTGATGGCCTCATTAGAGTCATTACATGGCTTGTCATGGCTCAAATAATTAGCTGAACTGCAAATAATACAGTCTTTTGTTGTAGTGTACACCACTAATCTAAACAGTACACCAATAATCATAGCTCTAGTGTGGAAGTCCTAACTAGTGTTATTTGTTGGGTCTAACCTGCAGTGACTGGTTCTCTCTGCCAAGTTCTTGCATGGCTGCAGTCGTGTCATCCAGCTTCCGTCTCATCTCCACCACTTTGGCTTGAAGCTTCTCAAGCTCGCCCTCGCCTTTCACACACCTACGACATGTCACATGACCGTGAAACAACGGTAAATAAACCACACCTCATCACACTTTAAACTTACTGTACTTACACTGGTTCAGTAGATATTAGGCTATTTTCATTAAAAAATTAAATGCAAAAATAAAACATTTAATTTACACCTACAGTATAATGATATGCCCAAATTAGGGACTCCAAGTTGAACGTGGTTCAGGACATTTTCTACCGTCAAGAAATAAATAATTTCCCAAACCTTTCACCGTGCAGTTCAAGTTCAAGGGGGTTCGCTCATATCATGGTGCCTGCACAAATATAATATTACACACCTCTCCAGCAGAGCCCGCCTCTCATCCTGGTTGTTCTGGACCGTGGCCTCCAGCACGGCAATCTCTCCCCTCAGCTCGTCCGTCTGTTTCTCCAGCTCGCCCACGCGCTTCTGGCTGCCCTGCCACTCTCTCTTCAGCGTGGCCACGTTCTCGTTCAGAGCGGTCACCTGCACGCCCAGCTTAGCCTCCGCCTCCTCGCTGCGCTTCACCTGCTCTTCCCTGGCTCGCTTCTCTGCCGCCTTGAGGAGGGAGGGAGGATTTAATGTTGGGACTCCTGCTGTCCCTGTTTTGGGCATGTCATTATAAGCTCACCACGCATCGCAATGAGACAATTGCGAGCGTGTAAAGTAGAACGGCTATTTGCGCTAACTATATATACAAATAAGAATAGCTGCTTGTGTTCACAATCCTGTAGACGAGTCATAGACTGTAACATACGGTATGCGGGACTGCCGTCTAAGCCTCTACTCTGCCTTTGCTCTGATGTCACTCACTTCCCCACCGAGTTTTCAACCGTGCTTCTGCTATTTCCGTCCTGCAGTTTCCGTTTTTGAAAGTGGCCATTATACTCGCTCCCTCCATCTTAAACATCTACTTATCTTCAGAAGCGTTAATATTGCGACCTCGACACAGCACAACATCAGAAATGATCCCAGAACGAAGGCCTGTGAACCTCTAGTTTATTTTATTTTATGGAAGGTCATACCAGCAGGGCCTGGACCTCCTTGGTCTGGGCGAGGAGCTGTTCCTCCCTCTTGGCCACACCGTCCCGGGAGGCCAGATGCTCCTTCTGCTCCTTCTCCAGGACTGCCTGCGCTGCCTCCACCTGGCCCTGAACCTCCAGTTTCTGCTGGATCAACAGCTGTTTGGCCTCCCGCAGCTCCCGCAACTCCTGAAAGACACCGCTTAGTTATAGAAACATGGACTAAATCCGGGCCAAATGTGCACAAATTTGGGCGGAAGAAATTTGGCAAAAGCCAAAATTAAGAACATAGGATAAACAAAAATAAGTTTTGTATAATTGGTCCAAAAGTCAGAGATCACTCTGTACACAGGTAAAATGTGGCATCCTCCTGTGGTATCGAAACAGGAAGATACAGGGTTATAGCTGAGGATGATGTGAATATAGTGATTTGAATGAGGTGGAGAATCATTCAGGGTGATACAACTCCAGCAAGTTGGAGAAGCCACACTAATGAGCTAATGTTAACATTAAATGACAGTTAGCCTAATACAATTTTTATTATGCTTATTAATTTAGAAGGGTGATGAGACCGCTACATCAAAACTGTGCGGTTGTCTGAAAATAGAGCACACCCTCCGGCCAGTCTGAACAGAGTAATGGCCATGGTATAATAATTTAAAGTAACTGTCGGACCTTGTCACTTTTGTCCGCTAAAGTTTTGAGTTCAGCAGTCAGTCTGGTGGTGTTCTTCTCCAAGCTGCTGTTGGCCTTGGTCAGTTCATCTACTCTGGCCTTCTCCTTCTCCATCCCATCCTTAGCCAGAGCCTGAGAGGTAGAAAAAGACAAGACATCAGTAGCATAATGTCACACCAGTTGTCTGTGTGTGTGTGTGTGTGTGTGTGTGTGTGTGTGTGTGTGTGTGTGTGTGTGCGTGTGCGTGTGCGTGTGCGTGTGCGTGTGTGTGCATGTACTTGTTGTTTCTGGAGTTCTGTTAGGGCCTGGTCTTGTTGTTGGAGTCTCCCGTCCCGCTTGGCCAGCTCTTGCTCCAAAGAGGCACGGCTTGTCTTTACTTCCTGGATCTGCTCCTCCAGGACCCTCTGATGTGTGCGGTTGGCAGCCAGCTCCTCTTGGGCCTGCTTTAGTTTCTCCTCTGATGTCTACGTTGACAGGGAGAGAGAGAGCTCATAGGAAATATGTACAGACTAACAGCCCCTGAGTGCAGAAAACTAGCGTTGCACTGACCTCTACAGGTCAGGATGAAGCTTCAACTAGGTTGCACTGGGTATGGGCACATCTAAGATTCCATGCGCGGACAGAAGAAGCTGTGTTTTGCGTAATTTCCCGGAAAAGCTTGCCCCAGTGGCATTCTGCCGCGTGGGTGAAGCTTCTTTTCCATCCACCAGCTTTCTAAAAAAACGGAAATGACACAAAACACAGCTTCTTCTGTCCGCGCATGGAAGTTCAAGTGTGCCCAGGCTGACTGTTGGCCTCATTTGGCCACACCCCAAAATCCATGTAGTACTACCTGTTTTTCCTCAGGTGCCAACGGTTCAAGATTAGTAGTATTACATGACAGGGTGTGGCCAGTAGTGCAGCACATTTATTTATTCATTTTATTTTTATTAGGCCCGTAGC
Source organism: Protomyctophum parallelum (assembly GCF_964188405.1). NCBI lineage: Eukaryota > Metazoa > Chordata > Actinopteri > Myctophiformes > Myctophidae > Protomyctophum > Protomyctophum parallelum. Next base: position 23,701,201 of record NC_139700.1, on the reverse strand, counting down.
CATAAATTAACTTCACTGTAAATGTGCCAGTGAGACAAATGGTACATTTTAGTAGCTAGTTGAAAGCAAGTGTCAAACTCAAAATATAATAAAACAGTTGAAAATGGGGAAAGTATACAGTAGTTGGAGGGGGTACAGCATTGTGTAAACAGAGCTATGTCACATTGCATCGTTCGTTATATGCATGTAAATTGTTTTCCTCAAAACTATTTAAATAATTTACAAAAGAAAAAGTGTGTAAATGTATCAGCTCTGTTTACATGTACAGTAAAACATACCTTGAGGTCCTGGCGCAGTGCAGAAACCTCAGACTCCTTTCCATAGCAGTCAGACTGCAGTTTGGTGAGGCTCTCTCGGCTCTGCTCCAAGCTCTTCTGGAGATCTGCTGTGAGACTCTTCTCAGCAGCCATCTCCTGGCCCAGCCCCGATACCTTCTCGTTCAACCTGCCCACCTCCTCAACCTACCGATACAGGGGGGGGAAGGGGGGAGTTTATTTATACATGCTACATGCACACATATCACTACTAATAAATCAATATGCACTGCAGATATAACTAGAAAAAGTGCCCTTCTGGGCACAGGTCTCCACCAGGATAGGAATGTAGGACATTGCAGCTTGCCTTCATCTGGTGGTTGGATAAAAGGGCAACAGAAGTAAACTAGGGAGTTGGCATACAAAGTTATCCACAGATCCGTGCAGTTAGAGGTAAAAACACTTTTCGGCCAGTTATAGCGCCACCTTGAGGCTGAGTTGAAATTGTTCATGTGGCATTTCGTCCTCGGCCTAGTGGGAATGTGGGTGCATAATTTCACGGAAATCACGCGATGTGTTCATGATTTGCAGCATTTTGTTTGAAACTGAGCACTCCTGTGAACTTTGGAAGCCAATCTTAACCAATCAGGATGGAGTCTGAGAAATCTGAAAGACCAGTTTCGTTGAATGGCTGTAGAGAGACTGTGTACCAATTTGCGTGATGTTTGGACAAAATCTGTAGGTGTACTGTGCAAAAACTTGTTTTGCACAAAGCGGCCTCCTGGTGGCGCTATAACAGGCCGTTCTGGAAAGTTTGGGGCAGAGGTTCATCGTTGGCATCCAGGGAGTGTGTGCAAAATTTGGCATCGACCGGGTTAACGGTGGCCGAGATTAGCTGCTCACGGACACACACACACACACACACACACACACACACACACACACACACACGGACGGACGGACGGACGGAGTGCAAAACATACTCTCCCCCCATGCCTTCGGCCTGGTGGAGACAATTATGTAAATATAAATATGCAACTGGTATTATAACATGGTTTAAATGTGAACAGTATTATGGGACTGAGGGGAACGATACTTGCCTTCTTGGCATCAGTGCCCTGTAGTTCCGTCACTTGGCTCTCCAGTTTCTTCTTCTCCTGGTCGAAGGACCCCTGGACTGTCTTTAGCTGTGCCTGCAGCTGCTGAACACCTTTCTCCTTCTCTTTCAGTGCCTCCTGAGTCTTTGAGTGCTGCTGTGTTAGTGCAGCCAGTTTGGTGTTCAAGCCTTTCTCTGTCTGGGGACAGATTGTTGTTTATGTAGACACAGCAGTTGGCCATATTCACATGGTGGCTACTGGCTATATAACTTAGACCCCAAGGATGTCCCGATCACGTTTTTTTGCTCCCGATCCGATTCCGATCATTTGATTTTGAGTATCTGCTGATACCGATTTTTCCCGATCCGATATTTATATTTTTGTAGGACACTTATGCCATACCACAATAGTACATTATCCAAAATCCCACACAGTATCCAGTCTATTTTTTATTTCCCACGATTTTGCAACCCAGTGTCAATGATCTAATCTGTAATCCTGGGCGCTACACTTCCTCTGCTAACCTGGGGGGGGCAATATCCAGTCTAAAGCCCAAACCACACCAAATGGTCGGGTTGGGACAAAACGGGTTTTAAAAGTAGACCACACCAATGCAACTCATTGCAACTTAATGAGTTGCATTGGTGTGGTTTACCTTAAAGGACCACTTCACCACTCTTCATATAATAGGTCCTCACTAATAATCATGATAAAATCATGATTTCCGATCACATGATCGGATTGGGACAGCCCATCCTACCCTTTGACCTTCCTCCACACTGTAAGGTTACTGTACTTGCATACCTCTCTTAGCCTCTCTGTCTGCTCTTTGACCTCTTTGAGCTCCTTAGTGCTGGCCTCAGTGCTCTTCAGAAGCTCCTGTCTGGCCTTCTCATGCAACTTCTCCTAAAGAGTAGTATAATAACAAACAAACATTATAATATTATTAATAATTAATATTAACAATACATAATATACATACACAAAGCTATGGATGAGACAAAGGCTGGTCCACTTTACTCAAGATACCGTACATCAACATGACACTGGATTAAGATTAATCTGCTACTGTAGATGACTTGTAAAGAGTAGCATCTCCTTGCTGTAAATATGTGAGAAGTATACATAATTGATCTTGAAACACATTGTAGTTTACTGAACTCACCTTCTCTTCCACAGCGGACTTACTGCTCTTCCTCTCCTTGTCTAATTGATTTTGAGACTCTTTCAGGGCCTTGCTGGTGTTGGCCATGTTGTCTTTAGCAGCAGTGAGCTCCTTCCCCCGAGTGTCTCTCTCCTCTTGGGCCTTCTGGAGGTCTGACGCCAAGCTTTGGGCTTTCCTGTCCAACTCTGCTTGTTGCGCCTTCCCCTCCTGTGTCACCTTGTCCAGGTGGGCTCTGAGAGCCCCCCTCTCCTGCTCAAACCGCTCCAGTTGCTGGCGGCTGTCGTCAAAGGCAGCCGCCTTCTTCTTCAGCTCCCCTTGTAGCGTCACAGCCCTTATCACAAAAAACAGGACTTTGTTAATGTTACTGTATCCCTTTAGCCTAAATGTCTTACTGTACCTCTGTGCTGTTTACATGTCTGACTAAGTATTCAATATAAAAAAAAGGCAAGTTTTACTGGTTTCTAGTTATTTATCAAACTTGACACTCGTACTGTACGTGGCACAAAACATAGGTGACTGTTATTAGAATACCTTATTCTTCATGTACAATCAAATACAATAGTGCCAAACTTTACACAAACTGGAACAATACAAATGATTCAAACATGAATGTGCATTTTGATTTCACGAACAGGTTGAATTCATCATCGTATGCAACTGAGATGCCCACAAATCGCAAGTTATCTATATAACTATGGTTCTATGAATACCGGATGACCGCCAGAGGGGCGGTGTTTTCAACACCTGGATATGCATCACGCGCTCGCGCATTGGTCGAATATTAATACCAACACTGTCACTCGTGACCACCTGTGGGCGTGAGCCATGGATATAGGTGCTCAGTCCACAGGGATCATCCTCATGAAATCTTTTCGTCGGGATTCCGAGTGACAATGAACTCTGGCGGTCATCCGGTATTCATAGAACCATAGTTATATAGATAACTTGCGTTCTATTTCATACCTACTGACCGCCAGAGGGGCGGTGTTTTCAACACCTGGATGACTCATACCAACATGGTCACGAGGAACCTGCACTCAACGAACCTCAGTTGCAGGTTGAAGAGGCGGACAGCACTGCCGTCGCCACAGGGTGAGGGGCGGTCACATTCACCCTGTAGAAGCGGGCAAACGTGCACGGAGAGGCCCATGTCGCTGCGGCACAGATATCGGCCAGCGGGACACCCCTCAACGCGGCCCAGGAGGTGGAGACACTCCGAGTTGAGTGGCACCTGACAGGGGGAGCCGGCAGCCCCCGGTGCTTGTAGGCCTGTAAAACGGCGTCCACCACCCAATACCCTCCCGGCGGGAGGGTATTGAGCCCAAGACGACACCGCGGCAAAGGTCTTGCCGTTTTTTCCAAGGATCCAGCAACCGCCGGCACTGGCTGGATGTACTCACCAGCCTCTTCTGGTGCCTCTTGGGGTCGAGGCCCAAGGCGTTGGTCCACCTCTGTAGGGGGCGCAAAGAGAGGAGTCCCAGGGGCACGATTGTGGATGCAGCCGTCAGCATGCCTAGCAAGCGGAGGAGCAGGCCATAGGTCAACCTTGTACCCCCTTGGACACGGGAGACAAGCTCCAGTATGCTGTCCACCCGCTGCGGGGAGGGGCAAGCTCTCATTGAGACAGAGTTGATGGCAATGCCAATGAATACCACGTCCTGACGAGGAGTCAGAGCGCTCTTGGTGAAATTCACCGTGAGTCCCAGCTGTGCCACATGGTCCAGCAGGGCAGACGTGTCGCAGAGCACCCTCTCTCGACTCGAGGCGGCCAGGAGCCAATCGTCCAGGTATGGAAGGATCCGCATACCTCTGGCTTGCAGTGGGGCAAGTGCCGCTGCCATGCACCTGGTGAAGACCCGGGGGGAGAGAGAGAGACCGAACGGGAGCACCCGGAATTGGTAAGCCTGCCCCATGAAGGCAAAGCGAAGGAACTGTCTGTGGTGTGGTGCCACTGGCACGTGGAAATAAGCATCTTTCAGGTCGATGCTCGTGAACCAGTCGTTCGCTGACACGGACTGGAGAACGTCCACCGTGCGCAGCATCCGAAAAGAAAACACCTTCAGGTGCTGGTTTAACCGCCTGAGGTCGAGGATCGGCCGAAGCCTGCCATCCTTTTTTGGAACTAGAAAGTAAAAGGAGTAGTACCCTCTTAGTTGAGCTGCACCGGGTACACGCTCTATGGCTCCCTTTTGTAGGAGCTCTGTAATTTCCCGACTGAGGGCTTGAGACCTCAGTGGGTCGTCGACCACGGTCATTCTTACCCCGTTGAATGGCGGAGGCCGACGTCTGAACTGGATCCTGTAGCCCCTGGACAGCGTCGCTAGCACCCAGGGGTCTGTGGTCAAGGCTTCCCAGCGGCTGAGATGTTGTGGGGTGAACCTGCTGGGGCCTGGGTCCGGGGGGTCATGTCCGACTCCCCCGGGCCTTAGATGGTCCGGAGAAACGCCTGTTAGAGGCCCCACGCCTAGGCGCCCTGCCTGTGGGTGCCCGAAAGGAGGCCTGCGGGGGGTCCTGTTGGGGTCGGTCCTGCCGAGGGAAGGAATCCCTTCCTCCCGAGGAACGTCTAGCACCCGCTGCTGGGTAGGAAGGAGCCGAGTATCTGCCAGCCCGGGACGCAGACCTGTCAGATCCCTGACGCAGGTCTGCATACTGCTTCCTGGACTTCCTCGCCAGAACACTACGCTCCAGGGCTTCTTGAGCTGCGGGCCCAAACACCGCCCCTGGAACGACGGGCAGCTTGAGGAGCGAATCCTTACATCTGCTCGACAATGGGGCCTGGGCGAGCCATACCTGGCGACGGGCCATGGTCAGGGTGGACATCAATCTGCCAAGTTCCCTGGTCATATAGGCAAAGGCCCTGAGGGAAACGTCGCTCAGGCTCTGTGTCGGGGCATCAGCCCCCGCCGTCTGAAGAGACTGGGATAGGGCCAGGACAAGATGGGAAAGGGAGTTGCCGAGACGTGCCATACGAGCTGCTGTGTCGTAGCTCTTTGTCAGGAAATCGTCCGTGATTCTGCACTGCGCTCGTGGACAACGAGCATCAGGCCTGAGGGCCTCGTCTGGGGACACTACCAGGGAGGCAACGGTCTCACCAATTGGAGGCATGTGGTCCAAACCCAATGTGGCCGCATCCCCCATGGCCAACAAGGCCCTGCAGTCCTGTGCGAAGTGGAGCTTCGACTTCGGATCCCCCCAACACGACTGGAGCTCCTTTATGAAATCTGCCGAGGGCGGCACATTGAATGACGTAGGCTGACCAGTGCCCTTAAAAAAGGCATTTTGCACTGGGGCCGTATTCTCAGGGGTGTCAAGCCCCAGCCGTGACAATGCCACCAGGATGGCCTGCTTGGTTACAGAAAGGTCGTGCCCAGGAATCTGAGCGGCATCCCCCTCCGGCCCCAGAGAGCTCGTCTCTGAGCGGTGGGGCGAGTGTGCCCCCCCGTCGTCCTCTCCCAGATCATCAAGATCTGCATCAACGCTAGTGAAGAGGGAGTCAGAGGCTGTGATGGAAATGGCATCTTCATCCCGCTCTCTGTTCTCCCTGGCATGACCATTGTGGTCATCTCTGCCCCGGTGCCGAGGCACTGAAGCCAGAGTATCGGCGGTAGGAACACCAGGCTGCAGATTGAGCAGGAGGGCCTTAATCTGTGCAAACTCAGAGGCCAACGTGTCCACCTTGTGAGCCAAGGGGTCATCTCTGGTGACAGTGGCTTCTTTTTTTTTTTTTTTAAGATATTTTTTTGCGGCTTACGCCTTTTATTGATTTTTTAAGGGACAGATAGTAGGCTGACAGGAAACGGGAGAGAGATGGGGGGATGACATGCGGTAAAGGCCGTGTCGGGTTCGGGAGTCGAACCCGCGGCACACCGCGACTGGATCACCAGTCCGGTGCCCAGACCGTTACGCTACGGCCTGGGCCGACAGTGGCTTCTTTAACCACAGTGGCTAATTTGGGCTTCTTTGAGCCCTTGGGCGTTGCCCCCACACCCTTGCGCTTACGGGGATCACCCACCGGGCTCAGGGTGGGCATTACTGGGCAAGCTGTGTCGTTAAAGAAATTCTCCACTGCAGCAAGCCTCGCAATCCTCGCCGCATAGGGCATGCTGGCACAGTTGGTACAGGCCTCCTCTGTCAGTGCCTGTCTTAGATGGGCGATGCCAAGGCAAGTCGGGCACATATCATGGCCATCTTCCACTCAGTAAGGCCGAGCATTCAGTACAGATGCTGTTCATGATGGCAAGCGGTGGAGCGAAATACACTCTCAATGCTTATGTTAGATGACTGTACGTGACAGTAGTCTCCCACGCTGAACCACGGCAGCAGGCAGTGGAGCGAAGAACACTCTTTTAATGCCTATATGGGCACTACACCGTAACGGCACTGAATGAGTTAAATAATTAAATAATTAAGTATTCACACCGTAGCAGCCCCTGCTGAAATACGGTGGCAGGCCGCAGAGCGTAAGGCACTCTTAAGCCTATACTAATGCAAAAATAGAACAGGGCGATTAATAAGAAATAAATCAACTCAGCCCTCAGCGTTGATTGAAATACAACCAAAAAATAACCACAACGTAGCAGCCCTTGCTGAAATACGGTGGCAGGCTGCAGAGCGTAAGGCACTCTCAAGCCTATATTAATGCAAAAGTAGAACAGGGCAATTAATAAGAAATAAATCAAATCAGCCCTCTGCGTTGAATGAGTTCAAATACAACCAAAAAATAACCACAACGTAGCAGCCCTTGCTGAAATACGGTGGCAGGCCGCAGAGCGTAAGGCACTCTCAAGCCTATATTAATGCATAAGTAGAACAGGGCAATTAATAAGAAATAAATCAAATCAGCCCTCGGCGTTGAATGGATTAACCAAATACAACCGGTGCACTGGCAGGCAGTGGTAAACGGCAGAGCGCAAGTTACTCTGTGCGTGTCAGGATCGTAACTTTTAAACGGGACAGTAAACCCAGTAGTATCCAGCTACAACGATAGCGGTGGAGCGCAGTACACCCTCGTTGCTCACTTTAGCAGCACAAACACAGCGCGCAGCGGCGCTGGTTCAAAACACACGTTGTCAAACAACGGTAGAAAGTAATAAATATACTATCCAGGTCCCAGCTACAACGATAGCGGTGGAGCGCAGTACACTCTCGTTGCTCACGTTAGCAGCACAAACACAGCGCGCAGCGGCGCTGGTTCAAAACACACGTTGTCAAACAACGGTAGAGAGTAATAAATATACTATCCAGATCCCAGCTACAACGATAGCGGTGGAGCGAAGTACACTCTCGTTAGCTCACGTTAGCACAACACACGTTGTCAAACAGTAGAAAGTATAGGTTACTCACGTGCGAGCTGCTCACAGAAACACTTCGTTGTTTCTACAGAACGCACGCCAGCAGCAGCGGCGGGGCGAAAGACACCCTCAATGCTAGTACAGTCTGTCACTTCAACTTACCTCCAATGACAAACTTTATCGAACGCACGGGGGGGAACCCCAGTCATGCAAAAAACAATGGAAACAAACCACGCGTCTCTGGAGGGTACAAGGCAGCTCCTAACCGTGTTGGTTTCGAGACACAAAAGCGTAGCTGTTTCAGTTTTCAAATGACCTGCGCTTTTCGAGGCGAAAAGATGAAAGAGGATGATCCCTGTGGACTGAGCACCTATATCCATGGCTCATGCCCACAGGTGGTCACGAGTGACAGTGTTGGTATTAATATTCGACCAATGCGCGAGCGCGTGATGCATATCCAGGTGTTGAAAACACCGCCCCTCTGGCGGTCAGAAGGTATGAAATAGAACAAGGCTGTACACACCCTTTAACGAATCCGATGTTTCTCTTCACTTAGGAATACTAAAGGAAAACTAGAAATCTATAGTAGAAATCTAAGAAGAGCTTTGTGAACAAGGCCCAATCTGTGCTCCCGTGTCGGTGTGTCTCACCCCGTTTTCTCCGTTTGCAGCTGGTGCTCCAGTTCCTTGGTCTTCCTCTTCGCCTCGGACCTCTCTGTCTGGAGCTTCTGCACTTCCTGCTGGGCCTGCTCCCGTGCTGCCTGCACCTCCACCAACTGCATCTCCACTTTCTGTCACAGATTACCACACCAGTCACACGTGAGACAAAAAGCACATACTAGCAGGCCTTTTATTGGACCTTTTGCAAAGGTACCTTTACAGGATCAACAAGAGCACAGGCTGTTTTCACATGTATAGGTTTTGTATATCGTCTCTGTCGGGTGGAAACCAAAACTGTTACTTTTCAAGATTCAAATTCAAAAAGCAAATATATAAGCTCACCTTTGATGCTTTCGTGTAACGCTGTAGTATGATCAAGTAGGGCATTAATTCACAATAAAAGAGAGGTTTCTGCCCGGCAGCAACGATATACTGTACACTTGACACTGACCTTGCCGTGTCCCTCTAACTTCTCTATCCGATGTTCTGAGGTCAGCAGCTTGTCTTTGCACTCCTTCAGACCAGCCTCCGACTGGCTGCACTGCTCCTGTTTCTCCTGCAGCCTGTGGCCTTGATCCTCCAACCTCTTCTGAGTTTTTCTCAGCTCCTGGGGGAGGGAGGGAGGGAAGTCAGGTTATTATTGGGCACTTTGACAAAACAGATTCATCAGAGGATGAGAGGAGACATAGGTTAAGGTCATTTTAAACAAAGTTATCTCTTTATATAAAAGTTGTTTCTGTGCTACGTATTTGCTGTAACATCGTGCAGATACAGTAAGTTGATAACAACACACATACTGTATGAAGAGATCATTTAATCTTGAGATATTGAAATAAACTGGTATAAAAACAAAAGAACACATTAGGTTGTGTGCTATAATAAAGAATATGATGACTGTAACTGCATGGAAGGAACCATAGGCGAGTGCCGTAGGCGATGAAAGCTGTGATGTTCTTTACGTCAGTCCACAACAATGGACTGGCGGCGGGGGGACAAACGCACGTGGCGTATGTCTACATCAGCCGACACGAGCAGAGCCATGACATCACACGTTTCTTCTTCGTATTTCAGACGCCTGGCACCCCCGATAAAGTAAACATGGCCTGAGACATAAGGCTCTGACCTGTTGCTTGTCCTGCAGTGCATGCTGGGCCGTCTCCAGGTGGTTCTCCAGGTCAGCCCTCTGGGCAGCCTTGGCAGCCTCAGCAGAAAGCAACATCTCAGTCTTGGCCTTCAGCTGGGGGTGCATTGGAAGAAAACACATGTGGAATTGTGGATTAAGCCATCTTAAACTACCGGTACATGTATTTGTGCTGTAGTCACTACAGCACAGTTATATACACTACAGTGTAGTGTATATAACAAAATAAAACAAACCCTTGACTTCCTCAACAAGTTTGTGTTGAGGAAGTCATTGTTTGTGAAACAAATTAGATGAAAGGGGCGAATACTTTAGCATGTACTTGTATGTACATACTAAGGTTGGACGATATGCCAATTATTTTTTAATCACCCATCGTCTGCCCAAAATCGCCGATGGTCTATATATTGAAAAAGTTCACACTGGTGTGAACTGAGTGGTGCAACTCCCCTCCCCCCCCCCCCCCCCTCTCTCTCTCTCTCATTAGCAGGCAACAGTGCAGCACTATCTCTCTCTCTGTTTCTGGCACAACAGCGCCCGTACTGGTACTAATAGTCATACTGGTGCTCATAGTCACATAGGTGGGTTAACGTCACATAGGCGGACGCATAGGTGAACACGGACATTGCTGTTCCTTGTAGTGGTTGCACCACTCAAAAAGGCAGATCTACAAGCTCTCGCCTTGAAAGCTTGTAGATCTGCCTGTTTTTCCAGTGCCGTTCGCTACGCGTTGAGAGCTTTGTAGATCTGCCTGTTTTCGCTGGTGTCAGAGTAACAAAATAACATAGATTACAGGTGGAGATGAAGTGAAGTTTAATCAGACAAGCAGCATGCTGAGCTAAACTGGTGTTGTTGTTAGCTTAGCTTGTTGCAATGCTAATGCTTTGTCACTCCTCGTCGGTTCCTTTTCCTTCTTCTTTTAGTCCCCCCCCCCCCCCCAAGGTTGTGCATTGAAGCATGTCGGTTGTGATGAAACCACATGTCATGTAGCCTACAGTAACTTCTCCTCCCCGGACCCCAATGCTGCTGCCATGGCTGCTGCTTGGTCAATGGGGCATACCATTACAAGGGGACGGGGGGGTTTCCACCGGCGGCTATTACTAGTTTGCTGGCCCAAATTGATTCGCATTTTCCTCACACTTTATTTTGCTATACAGGTTAATTGGGCGACATTTGAAGAGTTGTTTGATAAGGTTGAGTATTATTTTGCGAAATAAAAAATAAAATAAAATCGCTGAGAAAATCACCTAATAAAATATTCGACGATGGACTCATCCAATCCACGATTGCCGATATATTCGTATTCGTCACCCAACCTTAGTACATACTGGTATATGAGATAGAAGTTATACACTACTAAATATCAGAATTTCCTTTTTATAATAGGAGCGAGCTGTTCAATAGATTTCCCAAATAAGTGAATGTCCAACTAATTTTGCTGCTAGGATTTCTGACTCATTATTGGAGTCAGTAATTGCTCTGATCAGAGCCACAGGTGATTGTGACAGTTACCTGTGAGTCCAGCTGAGCCACCTTCTCCTTGTTCTCTGTGAGCTGGGCTGTAAGTTCAGTCACAGAGGTCTGGAGTGTCTGTGCTCGGTCCTCGGCAGACCGCAGCTGGGTCCTCTGCTCCTGGACCTGCTTATGGATGTTGTCCTGGGCCTGCTTGTGGCTTTCAGACTGGTTCTTCAGCTTGTCTGTCATGTGGGTGACCTTCAACCCCCGGCGACAGTTACAGAAAAGACGATTAGCTCATGTTGACGTAAAAACTGTCTCAGTAACAGTTTTTTCCCCCAGGCAGGGGGCTGTGTTTTTTCATTTACTGTTTTCATTTATTTTTTATTTTCATTTATTCTTTAGTCTCCTCCGTCGCGCAGCAGTCCTACACATTTTCCAAAACAATTATAAAAATAATTGAAAAAAACACCCCCCCTCAAGCATTAGAAGGACAGTATCAGTCAGCAGAAAAAAAGACGGGTGTTTGAAGTTATAATGGGTTTGTATAGGAAGGGGGCGGGGCATCTACAATGAATATCAAATACTGAATCAAGCAACTTAAAAAACTGTCTGGGGTGTTCACATAAGCCTGAGTAGACGATAAAATGACCAAAAGTTATTTTGAAAGTTAAATATGATATCCCTTTAAGTTGGGTCAGCGTGTGTGCATCTATTCTACAGTACCTGTTCTTGTAGTGCATGGTTCTTCTCCTTCAGCTGGCTGAGGACAGCCGTCTCTCCTTCCCCAGCCTGGATCTTGGCACACAGGTCTTCTCTCTCTGCCTCCAGCTGACTCACACTGTCCTTGCTCTTCTGCAGCAGGGCCTCAAAGTTCTGGATCTTCTGGTCCTTATCGCCAATCTGACGCAACACTTGCTCCAGGTCATTCTAAAATGGAGACGTTGATAGCGTTGTGTGCCAAACATCCATTGATAACATTCAATGTCTCCATTATTGTCAGAGTTTTCACCCAATTCTGAAATTAATCATCTGGCACACACAAAAAAAAGAAAATCGCAAGTGAAAAGAAACGCTCAATGATTAACTCAATGGAATATACCGTAATTACCGGACTATAAGCTGCACCTGAATATAAGCCGCACCAGCCAAATTTAGGGAAAATCCCATATACAAGCCGCACCGGACTATAAGCCGCACCGGACTATAAGCCGCAGCTACGTTAGCTCAGAGCCTGAGATGGCTCTGCGTTAGCTGTAAAAATCCATAGATTAGCCGCACCGTTGTATAAGCCGCAGGGTTCAAATCATGGGTAAAAAGCCGCGGCTTATAGTCCGGAAATTACAAAGAAATGATCAAATCACATTCTAAAGGACTACCACTAGCACCAGTGGGCAGGTCAATGGGAGATGATTTGACGTGACATTGCTACCAGGTATAATTACGCAAAACAATATTTATGCAAATGTCATTGCGTGCCAATTTTACCAGACAATGCTCTGTTTTTACTCACCACCGCTCAACGTTATTTCAGCTCCGGTGGTCAGCTCACCACCAGAGCGGTGGTCGCCTCGCCGCCGGGGGTCCGGACTATGAGTGAGCCTTAAGGGGAACCTCCCACCAAACCCCGCACCTGTGCTGTGCGCCTGCTAATTGCCTAAATCGTACATTGTTTGTGTGGGTTTGTCTCCCAGCAGTGCTTGTAATAAACATTGTATAGGCTCCAGTAAGGCCTGCCACTAACTCAACATCTGGGGAGACACTCCCCGGAGTCTCTTTTCGTCTTCCACTTCGCAGTTCCGTGGACCTCTAATATGAACCAGAAGTGTGACCGTGGACCCGGCCTCCTTACAGAGCACGACCTGGACCAAACGTGGACCAGGCCCCTCCACGGAGCCCACCAAAGCGTGACCGTGGACCCGTCCCCCTCACAGTGCACGACCATGGACTGCATTCATTATTATTGTTATTGCTACTACTTGTATTTGCCTGTATCTCTTTACCTGTTTATCTCTCTTCTATTCTTTCTTCCTATTTCCCCTCAGCAACCTCCCCGCCCCCCCCCTCTCCCCCGACACGGTCGGTAGAGTCGGGTTCTGCCTGGCGTTTCTTCCTAAAGGGGAGTTTTTCGTTACCACTGTCGCAATATTGCTTGCTCTGGGTGGATCTTTGTTGGTTTATAAAGTGTCTTGAGACAACTTGTTGTGATTTGACACTAATAAAATTTTATTGAAATTGAATTGAAATTCACAGGTTTTACCGATGATACCAATTAAGGCTCTGTTCCATTTAGTGTGCCGTGGTTCTCAAACTTTTTAATTTCAAGGACCCCGATAACTCTGAGAGTGTACAATTGGAATTTGTACACTCTCAGAGTTACACACCCGTACGGGCCATTTGGAACCCACTCAAGGACACTTTGAGATCCACTGTTTCCAGTGAGTCAACATGCACAATAGCAGCAGCACCGTGACACTGTTTGACCAGAATGGACTTCACTAGAGCCTTCATTAGAATCATCGGTAACACCTGTGAAGGAAGTAGGGAAGGGGCCCAAGTTCTTTCCAAAATGACGTGTGTGCATAGAGCCCATTGTTGAAGTGAAGGTAAGGAACTGGGCGGTACCGCTACCTGAGCCTCCCGCAGCTTGCCATTGGTGTTCTGCTGCAGGGCCTGCACCTCCTGGTGCTGCTGCTTGGCCTTCTCCACCTGGTGCTGAAGGTCTGTGTTCTTACTGGCACTCTCCTTCAACTGGACATCCAGAAAGACACCAAAGTGAGCACAATCTGACGATTGGGGGCACGGTGGGCGGTGGCACAGTCGGTAGTGCTGTCGCCTCACAGCTAGTTTTGTCAACATATGCTGTAGTACATCTGAAGTTGTCCCTTTCCTGTTGCCTTACCAAACCGCACCAATGATTCGCCATACAACTCCTTGCAACAAGCAACTACTTGCAAGTTGCAACCATTATCCCCAATGGCAGTTGCAAGGAGTTGCATTGGTGTGGTTGACCTTAAAACTGTTTTGTTGCAAGAAGTTGCAACAGGTGTGGTTTGGGCTTTAAGTGGTTGAATCGCTAAAAGTAAATAGTTACACATTGACTGCCACACTTGTTTCAGTCTCTGTCATTCATGTGCCAAGAGTATTTTAAAGTGAGGTTCTTTATAACCAGAAGTTAGCTCACGGGACTTAACCAGAAGTTAGCTCACGGTTAAGCAATCCTATTGAAGGAGGATCGCGGACCCAGACCAGTGACGCGACCTGAACTCGGCCGTATATAAAGCTTGTTTTGATTAGAATCGGAATCTGGGATCCGAGATAAAAGGGTGTTAAGATTTCGGCTATCATTGAAGTCAACGGGGGGAACTTATTTACTGACGGACCAACCACATCCTGTTTATCTCCAAGACACGCTGATAGACACAATCTCAAACTGAATCAATATAAAACATTAAAAGACGCAGATCTCCGTCCATGGCAATGAGCGGTTGGATTTGAAAAGACTGAGATCGGCCGTCCATGGCAGTCGTTGCATTAAATCTAAATCTGTTCATCATGCAGACGTTTGGGTCCGTTACTTTTCCAATTCCACAGCGGTGCAGCCGAGCCTACCTGTTCCTCTGCACGGGAGAGTTTGAGCTGGAGGTCGGCTGCTTGCTGCTCACGGTCCTTCAGCTTCTCCCCGGAGAGCTGCCGTTGTTCCTTCAGGCGGCCCTGCAACTCGCCCAGCTGCCGCTCAGCCTCCAGCAGCTTAGCATGCAGCTAACAGGAAGAGCAGACAGGTCATGGTAAACTTTATTGTTCCCAAGGGAAACTTGTCTTGGGCTTTCACCCATGGTGTGGTTGACCTTAAAACTGTTTTGTTGCAAGAAGTTGCAACAGGTGTGGTTTGGGCAGGGTTCGGGAAAGTGATCCTTCCACTTGGTTCTTTGTACCTTCTACCAGAGTACAAACTCTTCATTTAAAACATGGGTAACATTGCCGACAATGTTTTGAGCCTGTCTTAGTGTAGCCTGCTCATAAATAGACTGCAGAGTTGCGGAGTTGTCTTACCCCTATGATCTTCCCTGCAGTCAGGTCAGAGGAGAACGCCATCAGACTTCACATGGACAAAAGCAACAAATGTCCCTTTCATTTCTCAGCGGAGTAGTTTTTGAGGGGCGCCAGCCCCTCCTATACACAGGTTTAATGTGTGTCTTTAGTTCGTTTAGTTTGTTTTGTAAACACCATTGACAATGAAGGGAAAATGTACTTCATAATGTAACTCATTATGTCATAGTGTCTCTTTATTGTTAATGGCGTTTAATGTTTGTGTTGGGACCGTTTGTTTTACATCACCTAATCAACATGAGTTAGACTTTAATATATTAGCACCCCTCACTTCACACGGGTGTGATTGTTATGTTACATACACTGTTATTTTCACTCTGAGAGTATACAAATGTAGCCAAAGGGTCCATTTTGCTTATCAAAAATCAATTATGTATATCTTTTTGCATTGGTTCATGTATAAAAATATACATTTAAAAACCTGTGCTTCTCGAATTGTTTGGTTAATTGTAAAAAAGTAAACACTAATCGATCATTTATTTTTTATTTTATTATAAACCCATCTCCAACCTTGCACTAAACAGTGAACAGCTATAGTAAGTGCTTTAGTCAAATACATCCTGTATATTATTTAATTTGAGGTGTACCGTGTACCTGACTGATCTCGCTCTGCTGCTGGGCTCCTTGGCTCTCCTTGTCCTCTCTTTGCTGCTGCAGCTGTTTCCTCTCTGCCTTCAGTTCCCCATGCTTCACCTCAACTTCTGTGACCTCCCTCTTCAGTTTGGCCACATCCTCGGCCCTCTCTCCGAGGTCCTCCCGCGCCCTCTGCAGGGAGGCCTCGGCCCCTGCAGCCCTGGCCTGCAGCTCCTGTATCTCCATCTCCCTCTGATGCAGACTAGCTTGCACTTCCTTCTTGGCGGTCAGCTCCAGCCCCAGGCGCTCCTCTAATTCGTGGTGTTCCTTCTCCTCGCGGGATAGCTTTTCTGACAGGCTCTGTGAAAAAAGGCATGAGCACGAGATAGCGTCAAGTTAGGATGATGGCGTGTGGAAATCATATAGAAATGGCTGCAAGTTATTCTTCTTTCCACTGTCTGATGTCGTCTTGATAATGTCTACAGTACGAATGCTGGAAATGGTTAATAGATTCAGCACAACGTTCAAAGTGCTCAGGTGGCTCAGTCAAATAAGCACCAATGTTGTGAGTTTGAGATCAGCTCAACACCTGTGTTGCACATCATCCCTCCTCTCTCTTTTCACCGTGCAATCTAGAACCCAAGCTAAATGTGATAGGAGCTGCAAGAGAGTGAAAGCACCTTATGTCACAGTTTGTCACACACACACACACAATCGTCTTCAGTAAAAAAGAAAAACTCTTTAAGAACACATTTCAAAATAGAGTGAAGTGACATTTCTGTGACTTTGCTAATGACAGATTGACAGATGACAAGGCACTTAATACCAGGGTTATGTATACATTGCATGGCCCCCTCCATACAGTACATTTTGACAGCTGGGTGATAAAGTACAAAATGCTGTTAATGGTGCTTGGCTCTGCTAAGTAGGGAGTGTCACGGTAAACCTCTTCTATCTGCTTTGCCCAAAGTCACATAGCAGCTGGCTCTCATTTATGACCATCCCACAATCCCTCTCTCTGGAGGCGTCGTGCTGTTACGTCCAGCCCTCTCCTCCTCATGCCCTTCCTCACCGTCTATCTCTCTCCATGTCGCCGCCACGTTCTACTGCTCGGTTATTCATCTCTTAATCCTGCCTTTGGGATTCAACGAAACCCCCGTTGGCTGTTTCACCTGGCTGTTCTTAGAAATTATCCTCTATGTGGTTCCCTTATCTCATCTTTATCCTCCTAAGCCATAAATCCCTCTCTTCTCATCCAGAATTCCAGACACCTACTTGGCTTAGAGCACAGTGACATGGACACACGCCTGCCACGAGAGAACTTCATCTCTAGCTGGCAGCCCACACAGCAAACTGTCAATTCGCGCTGTAGTACATTGGTGCAGTTACCTGTGATCATATTTCATCCCAAGTGACACCGGCTGCACGGCAGATCCCCATTCCCCACTCCTGCTTTAAATTAATTATAGACGCGTGTGTGATTTTTGTCAACATATCAGCGTTGCCAACACAGACTCATGCAGCCTGATGACAGGGGGCGCATTGTGATGGAACGATGCAGAGCGAAGCAGGATGGTTTATAGAAAGGAGGCTGCCATGTTCTGCATGTTCTTCAGTTTATGCATTTAGACCCGAGGCCGATTTAAAAAAGGCCTTCACGGCGGGCCACGCTCATATTTTCTGGTCTTGTCCTAAAATTCAGAAATACTGGCAAGACATCCATTCCACCTTGGAGACCATTCTGTGTTTTGAGATACCTCTGTCTGTTTCTTTTCTACTGTTGGGAAATATCCCTGAAGAGTTTCTAATACATGATAAATATTTAATCAAGATCCTCTTAGCAGGCCCAGGCCGTAGCGTAACGGTCTGGGCACCGGACTGGTGATCCAGTCGCGGTGTGCCGCGGGTTCGACTCCCGGACCCGACACGGCCTTTACCGCATGTCATCCCCCCATCTCTCTCCCGTTTCCTGTCAGCCTACTTTCTATCCCTTAAAAAATCAATAAAGGCGTAAGCCGCAAAAAAATATCTTAAAAAAAAATATATATATATCCTCTTAGCAGCAAGTAAAAAAGCAATCACACGACCCTGGTGCCAGCAGGACCCACCAACGAAAGATCAATGGATGGACATTATTGAGGAACTGTATGCTATGGAAAAACTAACATTCATACTTAGACTACAAGAGGATAAATTCTATAAAAAGTGGGAAAAGTGGAATCTCTTCTCTCAGCCTAGCGATATTGCAATAGGATTTCATTGAATGTTTTTTGTAATATGAGAAATGCATTTTTTTCGTTTTTTTTTTCTGTCTTTTTCTTTTTCTTTCCGTATAGTCTTGTCAGTTGTGTTTTTCTTGTCTGTTCTTCCTTTCAATAAAAATTAAGTGAAAAAAAAAAAAAAAGGCCTTCACAGTTTTATGAAAGACACCTAAAACCTGAGGGGTGCACACATCCCCCGCTCCAGAGATAAAGTAAGACTGCCGCAGCAGCCGGTCTTAAAGGGAAAGTAACGTGGCCTTGGCAGCCGGTCTAAATGGGTTAAGCGCAGCTGGTGGCGCTCGTTAAGCGGTGTAAAATGTAATGACACCACCTAGCTTTTGTTGTTGGCAGGAAAATGCCTTGGTAGGCATGTTGTCAGTTACAATGTGTGCTCACCACCCTGTAAACCTGTCAAATGACTGACATATCTGTGCAATGTGCATAACTGTTTAGTAGTGCTTTAACGTTGATTTGTCCATTTCCAACTGTGAGCGTGTACAAATTGCCCCAACTGGACCATGCTTTCCATGGTTACATTTGATCAGAGTTAAATGATCAGTCGGGATTTTACTGTGTATCTGTGTGCGGACTGTGCACACTACCTGGCTTTGTTGTGTCAAGTTGTTCAGGTTGCTCTGTAGTTGGTGGATCTGCTGTGTATAGACGGCTGCTTCTTGGGGACCCTTCTCCAGCTCAGCCTTCAGTTGGGATATGGTCATCTGTTAACAGCAACAATACAGGTGATTCAGAAGGGTAAATGGTAGAAAATAAAACTGCACAATTACGCACTAGGACATGGCATACATCACTAATAAGGTGGCAGATGTAAAAACAATCCAAACATGTATTACAGCCTGCCTGTTAACTTGCGGCTCTCTTGCACGACACCATTGTAGTTAAAAGTGGCTTATGTGGTATCCGTTTAGTCGATTATACAAATAAAACTATATAAAGTTGTTTGCGTCAATTCACTCAATTTATCAAAAAAGGTTATCGATATAATAATAATCTCTAAGAAAATAATCAATAGATGCAGCCCTATATTCAAGTCTCGGGCCAACGTGAAACAAGAAGTTTTACCTCCAGTTTACGAATCTTCGAGAACGAGCAAGTGCGGAAGAGGGAAAGGTGCAGAGTGGATGAGAGGGGGGGGGGGGAGAGACAGGTACACAGGTGAATCACAACAAAAGAGGCCAGACACTGCTACACAGAGCAAGATGCTGATTGGTTCATTTGATTATTATCCAAAAACCAGAACCAAATATGCACATCATCTTGCTATGTCAGCATTAAGCAAGCATTAAAAGGGAGGGGGGTTGTGTGCACATTGTGGAGACTGGTGTGGTCTTCATTATGTAAACAGTCAGCGATGTATTAAGCCCTATTTCTACCCTCCGCAACGACCCTCATGCCTTGCCCTTGACTGTCAAGGTTACTGTTGCACTATATATGCTGGCGATCCAGTCGATCGAGGATGATCTCTGCAATCTCAGGGGTCCACATTCAAGTGAGTTGCACTTTTGTATGCAAGGAGGAGGAGGTGGAGTTTCATGTGCACGCATCGAGGTGTACAAGTGAACGCGCATTAGCCGCCTGAGCGCGCTCTTGTAAAACAACCAAACTGATAGCGGGTGCTTTTAAATGCCACTATCGCTTTCCCAAATGTATGTGACCAAAATAGCAATTTAAGGGAAAGCGTGCCAACACGCCCATGACCACACCTCTAGGCGCAAATACCGGTGTCGGCAAAAAAGATAGCGGGTGACGCTGAACGAAAATACCTTTAAGGGACAGAGAAAGCTCCTATATTCGTAATTTTCGGGCAGCGGCTGAATTGCAGGCTGCGTTGCGGGTAAAGTCGAAGACGAAATTGGAGCCCCTAGGCTCAGTAGGCTGGCAAGTGGCAATCCAGCCTGACAGGGTGTCACATGTTCGAGTCCCGATACCGACAACCTTTGCTGTGTGTCGTCGTCCCCGCCCCCTCTCTCTCTCTGCTGTACACCTATCAATAAAGGCCACAAAAATGGACGCCTGCAGTTTCTTGGGGTGTTGGAATGTGATATTCTCCTGACGAGGGATGAGATGGAGGGATGTTGCAGGAAGATACATTTAGAGCCTGGAGCTGATGGATGGAACCATACAAATTATCACGCCTATTTCCTCCAAAAGTCTTCAGGCCAGGTATCAATAATGCAGGAAATAGGATAGAATTATGCAAGGCAGACATGTCAGAATTGGAAACTAGGCCTCAAGATACCGGATTTACAGAAAATACATCTTATCTAGCTTTTTTTTTTTTTTTTTGCATGTGAGTCAATGTAGAATGTGGGACCCAAGTAAATAATTCAGCACAGAAGAGTACTGAACCTAAAGCATTCTATATATCAGTATGCTATAATTTTACAGACATTTGGCATGTATAAATCTAAGTTTGTCTGTGTGTTTGCCTTTATACAAATATGAGGATTACTGATCAGACGCTCGCCAAACAACGACAGAAAGAAGGTTTTGTTGCACTTCTGTTGCTAGTTCTGGTGGGGATCCGAACGTAATTCTGACGGAGCATTATGGCCCCTACACACTGTGGGAGTTTTGAAGTTGTCGACGAGTCATCAGGTCGTATATAGCTATAGCTATATTTCACACTACATAGTCTTTTTTCTAAATCGACTGTCATTATATCTTTGTGGCTTTCACACTAAACGATTGATCGCCGACTAGGCATCACACACTGCAAGAGTTCACCAAGATGCGATCCAGACCCAATACAGGCTACATAACTTTTTTTTTTATTCCAATTAATTTTGACATCTCACGCACATGCAGGATGCCGTGATACAAGCACGAGACCGACACAGGACGCGGACTGTGACGGCCCTGCCCCCTCTGCCTCACTGTAAGCTAGAGGGAAGCCTCTGTGATGGCAGAGTGGAGCAGGCCGTCAGCCTAATTGTGCTCACATGAGGTGGGTGTGGCTTAGGGGACTATATAGGGAGCTCTCCTGGCTGCAGCTCACTCTTCTCTCTGGCCTCCCTGCAAGCAGGACTGCCACCTGGCTCAAGGGCCAAACCACCCTTTTGTTAAGTTATGTTTTGCACCAGCTAATACAACACACACACACACACACACCACTCTCCACACATCCATACACTGCACACATTGCTGATGACTGATATCCTCACATCCCGCACTTACTTACTTTAATATAATAAATATAATTACAAAACTTTATACTCTTGTGTGGACTCCCTGTTTTTGCCATGCATCCCCTAGTGCATGACAAAATGGGGGCTCGTCCTTACATAATTGATTAGTTTGTTTGGTTAAACTTTCTTCCAGATATTGTTTGACATTTGTTTGAGTTTGTGTTGGTTGGGAGTTTCACACTTGAGGTTGTTTGTTTTTGGTTAGGAGCCGGATGGAGAGAGCATTTGGCCCCAGCCCCAGAGTGTAGATTTGCAGGTAAGTGTTGGGATGTGACTTGCAGGTGTTAGTTACATTTTGTTAGTTGGAACAAATCCCTGAGCGGCCTTTACCATTAGGGTATCGGTTGTTTGTTTGTTTCTTTAATTTACCCTTAGTGGAGTCTCTCTGCACGCCACACACAGGAATATAAATGTTTGTTATAGTGTGTAGTGTAGACTACGCGCGCTACGTTAAATCTTGATTTTCATTAAATAACACACACTTTGTACCGGGCCGGGGGGTGACCGCACGATCGGGCCTCGCCGAACCTGACTCCCAACACCCCTTCACCTTATTGCTGAGTGACGCAGGGAAAAGCAACAAGGGGTTTAGAAGCGAAAAAGTCTGTTGTGAAGAAAAGGAACTCCACACATGCACTTCTCACATGAGTGATTAGACTATAATGATTGACAGGTGCTGCCACTTTGGGAGCGTGGCTGAGGATGTCTGTTGGAGAGTGTGAGACAGACTCCACGGTGCTTGTACAGCACAGTAGGGAAATTATACATTCTCATCAGACATTCATATTTTGCTAAAGTGTAGGCTATAGCTATAAGCTCTGTATCTGGTTAATTGCGGGAGGATGAGGGAGTGACTGTGTAAAAGATCGTCCATCGATCATCTGACAGCCCGGCCCGGGCCCTTGGACGGAACTTAGTACTGCACTGTGTCGTTCTGGGGAAAGTATTAGAAGAGCCATTATTAAACCGAAACAACAGCGTAAAGGGCAGAGCCAGCATCTCCATGGTTCCCCTCACCTCTGAGGTAGTGTAATTACTCTGCAGCTCCTCATAGTGGTGTCTGAGGCGCTCCGACTCTTCCTCCTTCTCACGTGTTGTGCAGTCCATCAGTGTCTGCACTTGTACCAGCTCCTTCTGCAGAACCTCCACGTCCTCCACTCCTGGCCGCTGCAGCTAGGGGGCAGTGCAAAGACATTCTGTTTTGGTCAGGGGTAAAGATGAAGGGAAAGGGGCCCCTTGAAAGCATATTAGAAGAATGGTTAACGCTCATTGGATTTCTGCCACAAGCCACCAACCATTTTGCTAAACTAGTTCAACCAAGAAGCATTAGGCCTGTATCAGAGACGGCCGGGTATCATGGTGAAAAAGTGTGTCCAAAACTTGTCTAAATCATAGTGCTCAGAGTCTGTACAGACTTTATATTTCACTTCATTCAAATTCTTTGGAAGAAGTTCTGTTACACAGGTTTCCATAACAACAGTGAAAGGTTCATGTGGGGGGTTGGGAGGCTATTCTCCAGAAAGCAGCTGAAAGCCAAACTGATTTCATGGTTTCAGTTCATGGATTCAGTTCAGTGTGTCTCATTCAAACTGGAAAGCACATTATTGAGAAATGTGTCAAATAACGAACAACAAAGTATGTGCGAAGCCTAGTAAGAATAAACTAAAATTGCAAACTGCATTGTACCAGTTCTGTGTGAAGTCTCTCATTGTCCTGTTTTGCCGTCTGCAACTCTTGGGTCAGTTTGGTCAACCTCTGGTCAGCGGCCTCCCGTATGCTCTTCTCCTCATCATAGCGTGACTTAATGTCTGTTGGGTTCGACCACACATTCAGGCCTCATTAATAACATCCCGATCAAACAATCAAAGCAGCTTTAAGAAATCTAATCAAGAGGAAATTTACCCATCCGTATTTAAAAGAAACAGCAATATAAGTGTTATCACAGTACAACATTCAAAATTCAAACGTAAGTGGAAAGATCACACCCGTGTGAAGTGAGGGGCGCTTTACCAACCCTTATCATCTTACATCATCGCGATATCATAACATAACATATGCCGATTTGCTCAGTGACAGACAAAACAAACATTAAACTCTGTTCATTGTTAATGGCATTTAATGTTTGTGTTAGTGACAAAACAAACATTAAACTCTGTCCATTGTCAATGACTCCTTTAATGTCTGTCTAGACAAGAAAAACATTAAACCATATAGGAGGGGCTAGCGCCCTCAAAAACAACTGATAAAAGACATGTCACAACACAAATTAGTCCAGGAGCCAAAGGCTGTTTTTTGGCTGAACGTGGTTTCGTCAGTAAAAGTTTTTTTCTCAACTGATTCTTGTAGCTTGGGGTCACCTCTTGATAATTCAAGAGGGTGCCCAGTGATATCCCTTGGGCATTTTTTGTAATTAACCCCTTAATGCCTGAAACAGTAAAAAATCAACCCAAAAGTCATGCAAAACGCTTGAACAAAATGCATCAAATTTGATTTCTACAGTGTTTATACATGACAGTGGATGTGTACAGTGCATCAGATTTAATATTGATGTATTTTTAGATATTAACCCCTTCATATCCAAAACACCAAAATCCCATAAAACTTGATTTAGGATTTTCTTTTTTGCTCAGCAATGAAATGAAATCAGATCTGCTTTCTACAAAGTATATGAGTGAAACTGGTAATGTACTAAATGTTTCCTTTCAGATTAATGTATATTAACCCTTTATTAAGCATTTCATCTTGAGCATCCTGCACGGAAACATCAAAACATAAAAATCTAAACCATCCAATTTACATTTTCAATACTTCTAAAAAATACATTGCATGGATGCACCTGGGACGTATCCTCAGTGATGTATCCTGAGGTCAACGGGGTTTCGGGTCAACATCATACCCCTCACTCAGGCGACCCAGCCGGGGTGATCAAGTCCCGACTTACGTCCCAGTAGCTACCCTCAATCAGTCCCACTAGGGCAAAACCAGGGCCACACAATCCGTTGGAACTACTCTAGAACTACTCTGCCAGGGCTGGGAGGTACACTTCTGGCGCATGGAAGGACTAGGCTCTGTGGGTTGTCTGCTTTCCGGGCCCCTCCTACGTCTCACCAGGTCCACTCCTGCTCTCACCAGGCCCAGGACCTGTGCGTTGCACCAGAGTCCCAGCACCAGACACTTCATTCAGGAGTGGTGGGCAATGGTTCCGCAGGGCAATGGTGCTGCGGCTCCGCTTGCTGCTTGCATGGCCCTCCTAAAGGCCTCACCGAGGGTTGTTGGGCTTCCTCCTCACGGAAGACACAGACTGGGGCGCTAACCCATTGTGTATTGATAAACGACAAAATTGTTGTGGTTAGGAGAGCTTCAGAAGCTGATCTTAGCTTTCTACAGGATGTTCTTACACTGGATAACTGCCCAGAATTCAATGGGTACAACACAAAGCAGAGCAGGGAGCAGGGCCATCTCCCAAAAGCCAAGACAAAAATGCTGTACCTACTCCTGATTGACATGAAGCCATCTGATCCTGATACCATGATGACAGCCATGGAAAAAATACAACAGCTCACATCTGAAACGGGTGACCAACAGCTTTATAGAGTTGCCGTGCAGGTATTATGGGCCCACCCAGTGAGGTTCCAAGTTCCAACACATGTACCTGCATGCCTTGATGAGTTTTGTTGGAGCTATAGGTTCACTATTAGTTGAAAGTGGTCTTTCTGATGTCCTGTCAGAAGTTTTTGGAGGAGTTGCCAAGATGTTGAGTGGGAAGAAGTTCCTTCAGAATGATGCACCATTCCAGCAAGTCATTGACCAAGCGTCTGCCTTCATCTCAGCATGTTATGTTATGGCATACAGAAGAGCAGCGACATGTCACACACCAGACTACTAGTTTGGGGGGGAAAGAATGGGAAAGGACATGCATCTGCTCCAAACCTAGCTGCACTACCACCAACCAAGGAATCATTGGTTTATCATGCACAATGTTCTGTCAATGTTTTGGTGTAGGATGCTCAAGATAGGCCTGTTAATTCCCATGAAAGCCTCCTGGCAACACGTACCCCCACCACCCAGAACATTCTTGACACTCCTATCGATTCCCAGAAAAACTCCTCACCTCTGTCCTGGGCTCATCGATAGACTTGCAGCACATATAACACCCATCTTTCCATTTACATACACACCACCCTAAGCTTCTTACACTATTACACAGGTATTACACTCACACATGTAGCATAGCACACACACCATTCACACTTGCCAAGGCACCCATAGTCACCACACTAGTGATATTAGATAGGATTTACCGTTTTTAATACATTCCTGTAAACTTAGTTCTCGTCTCCGTCTCTGATTCTGGGGTCTCAGACACATTTGGCTAGTTGGTATCATTTGACCAGGGGATATGATGTGCATGACCACTTCCACAAAAACATTAATACAGACAATGTAGAAAGCTAATTTGAAGCATTTGAATGGATAGTTCTGCATAAAACGTCATAAATCTAACTGAATGGTATATTGCTGTTTTGGGCATGAAGGGGTTAATATCTAAAAATGCATAAATATTCAATCTAATGCACTGTACACATCCACTTTCATGTATAAACACTGTAGAAGTCTAGATCAAGTACCATAAAACACTTTTGGGTTGATTTTTATTGTTTCGGGCATTAAGGGGTTAATAACAAGAAATGCCCAAGGGATATCATTTTTACAGACGAAACCACGTTCACCCCCACGGCTCCCAGACTAAATCTGGGTTGAGTAATTTACAAAAGCAGCACAGAGAGCCCCGGCCTCCTGGCTTGCTTGCCACAAACTTACCCACAATCTCTGTGGCCAGCTGGGCAGCCTTTTGCTCATACAGGTCTTTCATCTGTTTGATGTTGAATTTCTCCGTCTCCGCCTCATTCAGTTTCTTCTCCAGAACTGACGAGAAATGAGCACTGCAGCTTTAGTAACTGAAGATCATGATGGAATCTTATTTTTTAAATGTATTTTTCTACTCTGCTCACCTAAATCCTCTGTGCCCGTCTGTCCGTCTCCCTAAGAATTCAAAGGAGTGAAAGAGAGAGAGACACATTGACATGTACAGTATCATCCGTACTGGTGACAGAAGAAACAAGATTGCCATTCATAGATCACATCTTAAATAAACTGTAGTTTCATATTCTGCAACTCCTTCCACATTTGTAAATCATGGCAGTTTTTCTCAGGCATTTCTCAGAAGAGTGACTGATTACTTTATAGTTGTTTAGCAACTTAAATGAATTACTTGCTTCA
This sequence comes from Protomyctophum parallelum, assembly GCF_964188405.1. Taxonomy (NCBI): domain Eukaryota; kingdom Metazoa; phylum Chordata; class Actinopteri; order Myctophiformes; family Myctophidae; genus Protomyctophum; species Protomyctophum parallelum. The sequence goes on along the minus strand of NC_139700.1, from coordinate 23,674,709 downwards.
GTTGTCCTTGCACTTTGTCTAACTCTTTCTTTAGCTCTCCAGAAAACCATTTTTCTTCCTAAAATAGGGAAGAGACACATACTGTATATTACAACCACATGCACACACAAAATGTTTGTGGATCACACAGGACCACAATGGGCTCTATGCAGCCAACACTTACACGTTTAGTTTGGGCCGCCAGAACGCTTCCGGTCGGCAGCGTGAACGTACGGTCGTGATTTTGTAGGAATAAAGATCAGTACTTTAAACCACACTATCATTTGATAATGTGATGGCATAGTTTTTCATAGTTTGTATTATTTGTGTTGCAACGTTGACATGATGACATGAGTTAGAAACGTCTTAAATCTCCTGACGGGAGTTCTTCATGGAGGTGTTACCGGTGTTGCCATGTCCGCTTGTTTTAAGCGACTTTGGTCTTGTTTTTCAGTAAAGTTGCTTGATATTGACAGTAGTTGCAGGTTGCGTTTTTTTGGGCTTGTTTCTAAAGTGTAGTTGCTTATTTAGGATCATTTCCTAATGTTGTTTAAACCTGTGATTCTGCTCAAACATTGTGTAACGGATGAAGGACCCCCATGTATTTATGCACACGGACCCCCATCTGAAAAATGTTTTGGGCCAGGTGGAGTGGCTTCTTTTCATACACCTGATTGCTTATTTCTCTCACACAATCTGGCAACACCAGTTGTTATGCTGCTGTGTATAACAAGGTAGGTGATACCAGATTGTGTGAGAGAAATAAGCAATCAGGTCTATGAAAAGAAATAAAAACCTGGCACAAAACATTCTTCAGATGGGGGTCCGTGTGCACAAATACATGGGGGTCCTTTATGACAATGTTTGAGAAGAAACACAGGTTTAAACAACATTAGGGAACAAGCCTAAATACATTTTCATTTCACTGGCAACACCAGTAACAACTGGAGAAATCCATGAAGAACCCCCGTTTTTAACAGGAGATTTAAGACGTTTCTAACTCATGTCATTATGTCAACGTCGCAACACAAATAATACAAACTATGAAAAACTATGCCATCACATTATCAAATGAAATAGTGTCGTTTAAAGAACTGAACTTTATTCCTACAAAATCACGACCGTACGTTCACAGTGAATTGTATTGTAAAATCGTACCACTGTACAATTTGCAAACTGTTAATAAAGTATTCAAGCAATCTCTGTCCATAAATACATGATCATACCTTGAGTGAGACATGCAAGTCCTGAACTTCTTGCCTCAACATTATGAGGTCTCCCCTACAACAAGGAGACACATTTGCAAGTTAAAGGAATATACTCGATTACACAGCAGGAGTGCACAGAGAGATCTTACTATGGTGCTGACTGAGATAAATAATCAATCAATAATAACAATATGCTTGATACACAATGAGTATGTTAAACATGAGGTTTTTTACCGACTGGGGCCCACATTGGTGGGCATATCGCCTGTGTCATGGAACAACTGGTAATGTTTGAACAACTCCTCAGCAGAGTTGTGAGACTTCATGCACTGAGGACAGATGAAGCCCTGCATACAGAATAACAATCATTAGGACCAAGCATTACATGTTTTGTCAGGATATCCCATATTTACGTAAGCAGACAGCTTCAAAAGACTATTGCCATAATTTAGCGACGCAAAGACAAAAACAAAGGTGCGGTAGCAATTCAAGTTAGAACGATGCTACAGGCTTTCACCCAGAGAACTAATTGTCCAGTTACCTCAGAGGTCTGGTCATTGTTGAGGTCTGCACTGGGCGGCTGGTCTGACTCTGAATTCTGAGACCCTGCTTTCCCAGGAGTCTAGAAGACATAGAGAAGATAAACAAAGGATTAGTCTTGAGAGTGAAAGACTTTGGAACAAATTACTTAAATGTATCAACTAGATTGGACTTTTTTGGCCAAATTTTATATCTTGGCCAAAGAGGTGAAGAGGTCGCACACACACCAAGAATCAATTTAACAGGTTTATTTCTCTACAAACGTTTCTAAACAAACGTTTAAAAGCTATCCAGCCTTCATCAGTGCGAGGAGTTGTCGATGTTAAGTCTTTTTTTTAAGAGACTCACAAGAACGTTTTCTATGTGGCCAAAGCACATCACACGTGAACCTTGAAAAGTTCATATGAATTCCACCTCCACATCAGGATACAAATTGAAACTGTTTGTTTGTGATGTTAGGGAGCTAGGAATTAGGGATAGACAAACAAGCAAGTCTTCAACAATCACATTCCTGCCATGGGGATGTAATAAAGTCTTGGTTCTTATTTCTCAAACATAAACAAACATCTACCGAAGAGGAATGTCTTATTCTCCCATTGAAACCATGTTCTCTCTCTCATAACATCATTTATTATTAAAAAAAACAGCTCCACTGTGAAGTGGAGCTTGATGCCAGATAATTAAACAAATTGGGGTTTTTTGTGTGGAGATCATCCGCACAAAGTGTAGGGCTATAGAGCGTCACAGTCCCGCCCCGACGAGTGGCCCGGAAGAGAATTTCCAATAAATCTTTCCCATAGACGTTTCAGAAAGTATTTATTTAAAGACCTGTAAGCCTTGGACAAAGCCAACTCGGATGGTGATAACTTTGTTTGTTTTAGCCGAACAAATAATTATAAAGAAGAAATAAAGGGCAGGATACCACACTTTGTTCGGCCCAAAATGTTTTGTTTAATGTCATGATTGGTCACCATCTGAGTTGGCTTTGTCCGAGGCTTACAGGTCTTTAAATAAATACTTTCTGAAACGTCTATGGGAAAGAATTATGGGAAATTATCTTCCGGGCCACTCGTCGTCATGAAAGGAGACTGATGAAAATATCCATTCATCAAAAATATTTGATGTCTCTGACTGCTGATGCCTGACATCTCATGAATGAATCATTAGGTCAGCATTTTGTGTGGTAAGAGGTTAGGGAAGTAAGTAATCCGTATCCGTTTGGCCTACACGTACTTTGAGCAATATGTCATCTGAGGACAATGTAGGTAGGTAAGTAGGGAATCACCGCCCATTAGAAGAGAGGCCTTCACTTCACGAAACAAACTTTGACCCTGCCTGCACTCAAAAGAATAATACTACACTGACTGTTTGGAGTCCTGTCCTAAGTGTCCTACAGAGAAGGCTGTTCCATTAGGAATAAAGTAAAGCATGTTATTGTGTAAAAGACCTCAGTCTCTCACTCCAAGCTACAGTTTCTACAAGACAGCCAAGTATTGTAAGCTGTGTTATCAAAAGACACTTTGTTGAGCAGCTCTCATAGTCATTACAATGAATAGGGCGAGTTGTATACATTTGTGTGGCCTCGCCTACCCATCACTGATAATATATCCTGGCTGTGGTTTCTAATCTAAACTCAAGGGAGTCTGTAACGGACCCCGGAATGAAATGGATGAACGGATTTTATTTTGAAAGGCTATGTGGGCAAACAGGAAGCTTGCTCACTCACCAGGGTCATACTGTCTGATAAAGAAAGCCCAGCATGCATCAGTCAGGGAGAAATGTTTGTTCCTCATGTGCTCCAAACCATGAGCATTGAAAGCCAAGCCTAACCTCACCAACACAACAGGATGAAATGGAACACCAAACAGATCAAGTGAGTGCAGACCAACAAATGAAATGAAATGAAATGGAAATGGAACTGCCGGATTTTAATTTTTGATTTTAGTGACTTTCTTGGAATATGACATGGTTGAGTGACATCATGATATTGGGACACCCGGGAACAACTTAGCACCTAGCTGGAGAGGGAACAAGTTTTCACTGTAGCGAACCAGGCTGGATAAAGAGGTTGAAGGCCGACTGATGATATGAACCTTTTTATTAGTTATTTGTAAACTTAATTGTTTAAATGAATGCTGCACATTATTGGATATGTCTGTCTGTATTGATTATATGTTTGTGTCTTGTTTTTAGTTTTCACGTTGATCCATTAAAGAAACTTCACATCATCAGTCGGCCTTCAACCTCTTTATCCAGCCTGGTTCGCTACAGGTGTTCCATTTCACCCTGTTGTGTTGGTGAGGTTAGGCTTTCAATGCTCATGGTTTGGAGCACATGAGGAACAAACATTTCTCCCTGACTGATGCATGCTGGGCTTTCTTTATCAGACAGTATGACCCTGGTGAGTGAGCAAGCTTCCTGTTTGCCCACATAGCCTTTCAAAATAAAAGCCTTTCATCCATTTCATTCCGGGGTCCGTTACAGAGTCATCTTCCAGTTCTTGTAATTATAAAATAATCCATTATAAAGTAACATTATTCTAGTCATTTGCTAGCAGTAGCTGGGCTGCTTGGTTGTGGGAGAAGGCACATGTGAGCAGGACACTCAAAATAACAGCTGCTATAAAAGCAATGGTTAATAATGTATCTGAACTAACATAACACCATAAAGACCTATTGAAACAATTAAGCCCACAATGGGCTCGTATGAGCTGGCATTATTGAATTAATTATTATTATTTTTAAACTCTAGTCTAGATGTTTCATGCCCAAAACAGGGATTCCTGGGTGAAAATGGTTAACACAGTATAGTTTAAAGCCAGGGTTAAAACCACTTAACAAACAACCAGTAGTCCGTTGGATAGTCCTTATATCTACAATGAATAGATAAGTGACGTCACAATCGGAAGACCTGGGCGTTTTTATTATTATTATTTCCAGCTGGGTTAAAGGAGAAGTCATTAACATGCATACATACGTCAATTAGCTTTTAACAGCACGGTTCAAACACTTCCGCTACTAGTTGTGACGAGTGACGTGACGTCACTAACAAATCCTTGGTAAACGTATTCTAGCCTGTATGGCTAACGTTAATGTCAACGTTAGCAAGCGAACATGGCAATGAATTACACACAACCACACTGTAAAATACAAACATTATAACCACATAGGCTGGCCAATAAAATACATGTATTTGTTCATTAACTGGTAGTTATTAATAACAGCAGCGGTGGCAGGCAAGGGGAAGCACCCTCATCCATGTCAATCATTGCTAGCTAACATCACATAGCTCTGGGGTCGCAGTAAAGGAGCACTCGATACGTCGTCATCGATCAGACAGCGTGGTGGAGCTTTTCTCTTTGACACACAAACACTATGGGTGGAAAAGTCGCAGCCGTGCCACGCCGCGTGGCAAAACGTGCGCCCCGAGTCAGACTAGTACGGTAGGCCCCTTTTCGCATGGAAAGCGAGTTGGTTTCATAAACAAACTGCCCCTTTCATCCAAGAAAGACTCACCATCTGGAGGATCCGTCTGAGCATGGTGCTGGCTGTGTGTGTCTGTCACCACGAAAATAATATCAATGTCCCAGAGGTAAAGTTTCTGTCGCTGATAACCGAACACCTGACCAGCACAGGCAGACAGCAGAGCAGCGGCGAATGGGCGGGTCTGAGAACTGCCTGCCTGATCATCATACATTACTGTATATTTTAATATACAGCACATTTAACCTCATTACCCCCGTGCATCGATATTTCGGTCAATAATAATAATAGCCTACTCGATTTCCGTCATAAGACAAATTTGTATGTAAAATTGAATTGAATACAAATCTAAAAGGCATGCTGAATGTTAATTGTTCAATAAAGAAAACAGTTTATTGAAACATTTTATATACAAGATGGCACAGAAAATAATATTTCAGTCACAAGGTAACAGTAATCGCACAGACCTACTGCACATAATACGCGGTAATATCAGAAACCATTGAACTGAAAAATGTATGGTCTATCATGTGACTTTTACTGTTCATATGCGGGAGTGATTTGTTAAATGTATTCATTCCATGCATACTAATATTGTACATTTAATTCAATCACACTGTCTCTCTCACGCACACACACACACACACACACACACACACACACACACGATTAAGATAGTTTCGATGTGTGTTGCTTAGAGAATCAGGGTTATGCATCCAAATGTAATAAAAGGTGCATAATATAACAGTTGTAAAGGCACTTACATGAATCAGTAAAGCTAAAGCTCCATGCTTTATTTATTCTATAATACCAGCCAGTGCCTAATTAATTTCTAAACAAACAATTTCACAGAAAGGGGTGTTATGCGGAGGCCAGGCCAGCTGTGTCTAGCCAATACACACACCCACAGGGGTGAAAACTATCTCTGTCCTCATCGCCTGGAGATAAAAAATAAACAAAAGTAATCAAAAGCTACATTCTTGCATATAATACTGTCCATATGATTGTGCTATGTAAAACTGGCTTTCTTTGGTGGTTGTTACATTTAGGAGTTTAGATTAAATTGGGGAAGACAAATGGAGGTGTCATCACTTTGAAAACCATCTAAAGACTAGTCTGTATTATAGAGATGCTCCGATCAATCGGCCACCGATCGGTGATCGACCAATCGGCCTCCAAATGATATCGGTGATCGGCAATTTACCTTATCTGTGATTGGCAATTTAGTGAATTTACTGAATCTGGAGAAACCGATGTTTTATATCATTGAAGTGGTATTGTGACAGGCCCCTTCCTCCCCACACACACAGGAACAGATTTGACGTGGGTTTTTACATAATTACCGGTATTATAATTTTGGAAATATTCAAACTGTCTTCTTACGCACAAGATCGGTATTGGCCAATCATGAGAAAAACAATCGGTGATCGGGATCGGTCCCAAAAAACCTGATCGGAGCATCCCTATACTCTGTTACAGTATAAGCAAGCAGCAATCAGATTGGCAACATATTACATATACTGTAAGCAAATAACACTTTTGATGCAGTAACTAGCTACACAGTTACACTGTGTGTGTGTGTGTGTGTGTGTGTGTGTGTGTGTGTGTGTGTGTGTGTGAACATGAACTGTCAACCCCGTTATATTTGTTTCCTTGTAAAATTAATTGTAATTTGTGGATTCAAATAAAGAAATCGAAATGTGTGTGTGTGTGTGCCTAATATTCTTAGACATGATACAGTAGCTGTCTTTATTCCAGTGAAAAGTGTTATACACAGACATTATTTGGCAGTGAGTCATCACAGGGGCACGGCTTCCTTTCAGAGCAAACACTTCCCTCTGCTGGCCTCAAGGAAACCACTCAAACACTGTGTGCAAGGCTGCACGCCATCAAGTATCCAAGTATTGTTCAGAATGTAGGAATGAAAAAAAGCAGGGGACTGAGAAATTCATGTTAAGAGCGGTAGGCTTTGAAGTTGCATACTGTATCTATTAGCTGGTGATGGTTCTTTAAAAATAATTAATATAAAATATTAAATACACTTAACATATTTTGGCACTCTTTGAGCCCACTCAAAGTTAGAAAGTCTGCCCTGTACATTTTAAGTGTGTGAAAACGCATCCACTGTATGTGTGTGTTAGTATTGTATTTCATGCAAATGTCTTTTGTCAGATATGTCCAATCTGAGACCTGTCCACTTTTAGGAGCCAAATGATGGCAAACGCTGACAACTGTCCTATCTGTTGAGTAGATCATCTGAACCCTGTGTGGAGCAAACGTAGCGAGGACCATTGTTGTCCGTCACAGGAGACATCACCGTGTTGCCATTAGTGGGGCTACACATAGGACTGCAGCAGGTGGGGTTACCGGTAGCTGTAAGTCTGCGTAGGTAGTCTGCATGGACAGGCTTGTGGCTCTGCAGAACTCTGACGGCCTCGTCAATCTTGAACCACTTACGTTTCCTTCCTGTCAACAGAGTGAAAGAAAGGAGAGGGGGAGGTATAATATTATCTACTTTAGCTAATGCACTTGGTCAAATATACTGTGGAACAGCACCTAGCTTCTAGACATGGCTGTGTGCTGTGTGTGAGTAACACAGGCAGTATCTCTTTTTGGTAGTATTGCGGTGTCCCTATTTCGTCATTATAGAGGAGAATCTTCAAAAAAAATAAGAAAATAAATGATCTACAGAACAAGATAACATGTTGCATCGTGACACATTGTGAGCTTATTTTGACAAAGATATTTAGTGTAGAGGGGAATAAATCAGGGTACCTACTACCTACCTATAATTGGTTTAAGTGGTTAATTGAAGCAATTCACAAAAGCACTAAGAGGCGGATGACTACACTTACAAGAGGAAGAAGATCAAAATGTAAATTAATTTGAAAATATTTAACACTAGTTATACAACCTGCTCAGAAATTATGCAGAGCATTTACTTCACTGTTGAAGCATACAAGTTTGACATACTTCAGCTAGTGTTTATGAAGCCATCATGTCACTCAACTCGTCCATAAAGCATCTTCCATAAACATAATCTGTCCAGTAAACTGTCACCTGGAGTTATTTATACACTGCTGTCCCCTCACTTTTAATAGCACGCCGTATATTACCATGACCTTTGACATTAAGGGGCCAAATACATATACCTTTGGGGGTCCTTGACATTAAAATGTTAGAGAACCACTGCTCTACTGTTGACCTTTGAGTAAAGGAGTAAATTACACGAGACCACTGGAGTCCTTCTGACATAGTTATGGTCCTTGCATAGGGCAAGAGAGGACAAGCATGGAGGGGGGCCATGGTGAGTGACGATAACTGTCCCTCGTGAACAGGCACTACTATATTTATATTTGAAGGAACACTACTTTCTTTCCAGACCAGCTGCAAATAGTTCAAGTTTTAAATTACTGTGTCCCTTGTCAAATGTTATATAGCAAGTAGCAACCTTTTGTTTGTGTTATACCATGCTATTTTTGTCTTTTTCTTTTACCTGATCCTGTACAGCACTTTGAACCAATATATAAAAACTAATTATGCTAATTATATTTGGATACAGTCCAGCAACTGGATATACAGACATTGCCTTGTAAGAAAGATTTTCAATGTTCAAGTGATGAGATATAAATAAGAAAAGATAATCCTGGTTCAATATAATGCATCGACTCCTGATATTATAGAACTAGAATTGAAAAGTCAAATGAACTCCTGAAACTCACTTAATCTCACGGAAATAAAAGCCTGGGTAACGAGGCTAATTCAACTGAGACAAACAACTAATGCTGCGGAACTGGCATTAACCATTCGCCTACTTTACTTCCAGTAAAATGCTAGTGACGATGTATGAAATAGGGCTCAAGTGGTTAACAGGTGGTTGGGGTGTGCAAACAAGTTACTAAATTTTTTCAGTCAATATTTTAGGGCCATGGGTCAGGTGACTAGGGAACTCTTATGACAGCCACACGTGTGGCCCACTTTTCAAAGTGTTGAGTGAAGACACTCAACCCCCCCCCCCCCCCCACACACACACACACACACACACACACACACACGGGTCCTCCTGCACAGTTTTCCTCTCTTGGGTTTTATGTTACTAATTATCACATTCCTTCAATCAACACATTCATAATTGTCCAAAGTTTGGTTTAAAATTTAAACCAATTTAAAATTACTTTGAGGAGACTCCGGTTCAAGTCCACAGATCTATGCTATGAGCATATGAGTCTGGCCGCGCCAGGCTACTTGTCCTCCACCCTTTGCCTGCCTTTCTATTTTGCTTTAGTTTGTTTGTTATTCTGAGTTGAGCCATATTTCGTTCCAGTAAGGTTTATCTTAGTTATCCTGTGTTCTTTTGTTAATTCCCAGCCATTCCTTAGAGTTAATTTCAGCCTTTCAGTTTGTTTACCTTTAAGAGTACAGAGTTTGCTGTTATTCTTATTCTATTTGCATTTATTTACCTGATGTAACTCCCTGCCACTGCCATCCTGTAGGGGTGTTAGGCCTTTTTGTTCTCCCTCTCCTTATTGTAATTTTGTTAGTTAGGTTAGTTAGGGTTTAGTAATTGTATTTTTGTTTTCTCTTTGTTAGGGGTAAACCTTTTGTTTTTTAGATAACTTTTCTCTATAAATGTAACCGGCACCCTAGCCAATACTTCAAAGTTATTTTTGAAAACTGTCTTAACAAATTGTGTGCTACGCCGTAACGTCGTGGTAAAACGGCACCAGTAAATAACTTCTTGACTGCTGAAATCTGCTTGTAACTCTAGATGACACTCATAAACGTGGTCAACTTCAAAAGGTGCATGTCCTTAAAATATCTCTGTTATACTTACACATTTAATTAGATATTACGGTAAATGCCATAAACTTAATGAAGAAAACAATTACCTTTATTCTAATAATAATTGTTATGTTTCCTTGACCTTGACATGGTTTAAAGACAAAGGTATGCTGATACAAGTGCATGTGTGCGTCTGTCCTTTGGGTATCTTGAGAACTGTCTGACTGATTTACTTTACTCCATGCATAACAGCTAGTAAAAAACTATATGGGACCTCAATTAAGTTGAATCCTTATCCTGATACAACCTTCTAGACTAGTAACTGTGTGATGGCGAGACACACGTATTGTACAAAAACTGCTTCATTCATAATGCCTGCAAGCAATGGAGTTAGCTTTTAGCTTTAATGTACAGTAGAAGCATACCAATGTTGACAGCATCCTCCCAGGCCTCCAGCGTCTCTGTCACAGTGAGGACGTAGACATATGTCCTGTGCTTTCTGTCCCGGTTGTGCTACAAAGATTGACATAATTACATAATTAGTTTAGATTGTTCCAATAAGCTGCGTTTATACGTTGCATGTGTGGCTTTCATATAAAAGGGACAAAAATATTTGAAATACTGTGACGCTTTAATCCATGCTGCATTATAGGTTAAGTTTACCTCGAAAACCCCTAGTAGTCTGCCAAGTTTTCCCTTCACACCAGCCTGTGTAGACCGACATATGGAAATTAAGAAAATTTGTCATACACTGGTTACTGACACTAAACATTCAAGCATCATATAGGACCCTGTGACCCTGAGATCCCTGTACTGCACCTGAACTGAATGTTATGTCACTGCTCTCAAATACATTTGCATTCTCAACTAGGTATATTGTTGTCCTCAACCAAGCTTCACACAGACCTTATTCCAAGAAAAGACCTCTAGAAAAGAAGGAGCTACTACAAACTCACTTCCAGGTTTTAGGACTACAAATTGTATCACTCTTATGCCACTGTAATTATGGAGTTCATACAGAATGTCCCAAGTCACAGGCGACTCATGTATTGAAAACATCTCCCTGCTAACTGGGAGACGGGTAACACCTGGCAGCAATCCAGGAACCAATGTATGGAGTTACATTTGTCTCTTTATTAACCAAACAAAAGAAAAATTAACCAAACAAAAGAAAAACATTTGAGAGAGAAAAAATCTAAACAGAACAAAAAACTATTTTTAATTCAAACAAATTAAAAACGCAATCAAAAAATATATTTGCAAGCAAAAAAAAAATGATTTGAAAGAAAAGAAAAAATAATTGAGAACAAAACTTTTAAAAATTAAAAAAAAATTAAATTAAAACAAATTAAAAATTAAAAATTAAACTACATAAAACAAAATACTTACTAAATGTTTGGGTAATAATAATATGTGTTGTGCTAAATAAAATGTTTTTAATGTTTTTTTTCCTTCGTTTGCGAATGAAAGTTTTTTTTTTCTCATTGCAAAACGCCTTCTCTCTCAAAACCTATGTCTTTGGTCTCGATTTTTTTTTTCTCTCTCAAAACCTATGTCTTTGGTCTCGATTTTTTTTTTCTCTCTCTTGGATTATTTGTGTGAGGGGTGAAAGTTCAAAAGGCGGGTCCTACGCTGAAAAGATGTAAGACACCTCTCCATTGGCCACTGTCTTAAACCCTTGCTTAGGGTGCAAATCTCAACTGTTTTGGACGGGGGTGGGCTCGTTGGAATCGTGTCGCCCCCCTGGGGGCGTCTTTGGGGGGCTCAAGGTTCAGGGACCCCCAGGGACCCCCCAGGGACCCCCCAGGGACCCCCAAATGGTATAACTGTCATTTCTCAACTGTTTTGGACGGGGGTGGGCTCGTTGGAATCGTGTCGCCCCCCTGGGGGCGTCTTTAGGGGGCTCAAGGTTCAGGGACCCCGAGGGACCCCCCGGGACCCCCCAGGGACCCCCAAATGGTAACTGTCATTTCTCAACCGTTTTTGACGGGGGTGGGCTCGTTGTGATTGTGTCGCCCCCCTGGGGGCGTCTTTGGGGGTCTCAAGGTTCAGGGACCACCCAGGGACCCCCCAGGGACCCCCAAATGGTAACTCTGTCATTTCTCAACCGTTTTTGACGGGGGTGGGCTCGTTGGAATCGTGTCGCCCCCCTGGGGGCGTCTTTAGGGGGCTCAAGGTTCAGGGACCCCGAGGGACCCCCCGGGACCCCCCAGGGACCCCCAAATGGTAACTGTCATTTCTCAACCGTTTTTGACGGGGGTGGGCTCGTTGTGATTGTGTCGCCCCCCTGGGGGCGTCTTTGGGGGTCTCAAGGTTCAGGGACCACCCAGGGACCCCCAAATGGTAACTCTGTCATTTCTCAACCGTTTTGGACGGCGGTGGGCTCGTTGGAATCGTGTCGCCCCCCTGGGGGCGTTCTCAGGGTTTTGGAGGTTCGGGGACCCCCCGGGACCCCCCAGGGACCCCCAAATGGTAACTCTGTCATTTCTCAACCGTTTTGGACGGGGGTGGGCTCGTTGGAATCGTGTTGCCTCTCTGGGCGCATTATCAGGGTTTTGGAGGTTCGTGGACCCCTGGGGACTTCCACATGGTAACTCTTGACATTTTTATGATAGATCTTTATTGATGGGAGGGAGAGACAGAGAGAACAATTTATATTCATCTGCATATTCTTCTTACTATAGCTCTCTCTCTCACACACTTTGATAAATTACAGTTACCATTTGGGGGTCCCTGGGGGGTCCCTGGGGGTCCCTGAACCTTGAGACCCCCAAAGACGCCCCCAGGGGGGCGACACAATAACAACGAGCCGTCCAAAACGGTTGAGAAATGACAGAGTTACCATTTGGGGGTCCCTGGGGGGTCCCGGGGGGTCCCTCGGGGTCCCTGAACCTTGAGCCCCCTAAAGACGCCCCCAGGGGGGCGACACCATTCCAACGAGCCCACCGCCGTCCAAAACGGTTGAGAAATGACAGAGTTACCATTTGGGGGTCCCTGGGTGGTCCCGGGGGGGTCCCTGAACCTTGAGACCCCCAAAGACGCCCCCAGGGGGGCGACACGATTCCAACGAGCCCACCGCCGTCAAAACGGTTGAGAAATGACAGAGTTACCATTTGGGGGTCCCTGGGTGGTCCCGGGGGGTCCCTGAACCTTGAGACCCCCAAAGACGCCCCCAGGGGGGGCGACACAATAACAACGAGCCGTCCAAAACGGTTGAGAAATGACAGAGTTACCATTTGGGGGTCCCTGGGGGGTCCCGGGGGGTCCCCGAACCTCCAAAACCTTGAGAACGCCACCAGGGGGGGGCGACACGATTCCAAAGAGCCCACCGCCGTCCAAAACAGTTGAGAAATGACAGTTACCATTTGGGGGTCCCTGGGGGGTCCCGGGGGGCCCCTCAGGGTCCCTGAACCTTGAGCCCCCTAAAGACGCCCCCAAGGGGGCGACACAATCACAACGAGCCCACCGCCGTCCAAAACGGTTGAGAAATGACAGAGTTACCATTTGGGGGTCCCTGGGGGGTCCCGGGGGGTCCCTCGGGGTCCCTGAACCTTGAGCCCCCTAAAGACGCCCCCCAGGGGGGCGACACCATTCCAACGAGCCCACCGCCGTCCAAAACGGTTGAGAAATGACAGAGTTACCATTTGGGGGTCCCTGGGTGGTCCCGGGGGGTCCCTGAACCTTGAGACCCCCAAAGACGCCCCCAGGGGGGGCGACACAATAACAACGAGCCGTCCAAAACGGTTGAGAAATGACAGAGTTACCATTTGGGGGTCCCTGGGGGGTCCCGGGGGGTCCCCGAACCTCCAAAACCTTGAGAACGCCACCAGGGGGGGCGACACGATTCCAAAGAGCCCACCGCCGTCCAAAACAGTTGAGAAATGACAGTTACCATTTGGGGGTCCCTGGGGGGTCCCGGGGGGCCCCTCAGGGTCCCTGAACCTTGAGCCCCCTAAAGACGCCCCCAAGGGGGCGACACAATCACAACGAGCCCACCGCCGTCCAAAACGGTTGAGAAATGACAGAGTTACCATTTGGGGGTCCCTGGGGGGTCCCGGGGGGTCCCTCGGGGTCCCTGAACCTTGAGCCCCCTAAAGACGCCCCCAGGGGGGCGACACCATTCCAACGAGCCCACCGCCGTCCAAAACGGTTGAGAAATGACAGAGTTACCATTTGGGGGTCCCTGGGTGGTCCCGGGGGGGTCCCTGAACCTTGAGACCCACAAAGACGCCCCCAGGGGGGCGACACAATCACAACAAGCCCACCCCCGTCAAAAACGGTTGAGAAATGACAGAGTTACCATTTGGGGGTCCCTTGGGGGTCCCAGGGGGTCCCTGGGGGTCCCTGAACCTTGAGCCCCCCAAAGACGCCCCCAGGGGGGCGACACGATTCCAACGAGCCCACCCCCGTCCAAAACAGTTGAGAAATGACAGAGTTACCATTTGGGGGTCCCTGGGGGGTCCCGGGGGGTCCCTCGGGGTCCCTGAACCTTGAGCCCCCTAAAGACGCCCCCAGGGGGGCGACACGATTCCAACGAGCCCACCCCCGTCCAAAACAGTTGAGAAATGACAGTTATACCATTTGGGGGTCCCTGGGGGGTCCCTGGGGGTCCCTGAACCTTGAGCCCCCCAAAGACGCCCCCAGGGGGGCGACACGATTCCAACGAGCCCACCCCCGTCCAAAACAGTTGAGATTTGCACCCTAAGCAAGGGTTTAAGACAGTGGCCAATGGAGAGGTGTCTTACATCTTTTCAGCGTAGGACCCGCCTTCTGAACTTTCACCCCTCACACAAATAATCCAAGAGAGAGAAAAAAAAAATCGAGACCAAAGACATAGGTTTTGAGAGAGAAAAAAAAAATCGAGACCAAAGACGTTTTGCAATGAGAAAAAATAAACTTTCATTCGCAAACGAAGGAAAAAAAACATTAAAAACATTTTATTTAGCACAACACATATTATTATTACCCAAACATTTAGTAAGTATTTTGTTTTATGTAGTTTAATTTTTAATTTTTTATTTCTTTTAATTTAATTTTTTTTTAATTTTTAAAAGTTTTGTTCTCAATTATTTTTTCTTTTCTTTCAAATCATTTTTTTTTTGCTTGCAAATATATTTTTTGATTGCGTTTTTAATTTGTTTGAATTAAAAATAGTTTTTTGTTCTGTTTAGATTTTTTCTCTCTCAAATGTTTTTCTTTTGTTTGGTTAATTTTTCTTTTGTTTGGTTAATAAAGAGACAAATGTAACTCCATACCAATGGCCTTGGTTTAGGTCTTTTGAACCATGGGGAATGCCATAATTCGTCTGGCATGGCTGCTCCCCCAAGAGTCCCCCAGTATCTGGTTAGACGAGCGTGGATCATATGACAAACAGAGACACAGACACACAGTATACCAAGTGATAAACTGGCAAGTTGTAGTTGTTTTGACAGGGATATTTTTAAACTATTCTCATCCAACAACAGACCACAATGTAAATTACATTTTGAATTGAATTGTAGGGATTGCATTGAAAATGCAACTTCAGTTTAATGCAGCCAATGGTAGAAGATGCCATGTTACCAGTTAGTTGATGTGTTGTGTGTGTGTGTGTGTGTGTATGTGTTGTGTGTGTGTGTGTGTGTGTGTGTGTGTGTGTGTGTGTGTGTGTGTGTGTGTGTGTGTGTGTGTGTGTGTGTGTGTGTGTGTGTGTGTGTGTGTGTGTGTGTGTGTGTGTGTGTGTGTGTGTGTGTGTGTGTGTTGTGCAATTCTGTCATAATTCTCCCGTGGACAAGCTCACCTCCTCATACACCTCTCTTACAGCAGCACAACAGGGCTCCTCCTCTGGCTCCATGCCTCCTCCTGGCACAATCCACTGGTCAGGATGTCGACTGCTGCTTACTAGTAGCACCTGTCAGACAGACACGATAAATATCTGTTGCCAGCAGGAGTGCCATGATCACTACCACCAGTTCCCCCATCCCTCCCTCCTGTGCTTAGGGGTGCCAGAACTTAAGCATGAGTTCAGAATCCTGAAATGGCCAAGTACTGTATGCCATTGTCACTATTCATTCAGCATGCTAGATACTATATAGACAAGTAGATACTAAAAGTCTGACTCTGCAGTGCACTAATCAACTAATCTTTCACCTAATTTCTGTTCTACAACTCTTTTGACATCAAGAGTTGATTAAAGAGCCAGGCCAGCCTGTATTATATTCTACATTACAGGCTCAGGGAGTAACATAACCCAGTCACCCTTGCACAGTTTTCAATTAGCATAATGTGCCTGCAGGAAAGAACAGTGAAGCTTGAAAGATCTATGAATCCGTAATCCGATCTGTAATAATAATGTCTCCTTGGCCACCAGCAAAGATAGTATCTAGCTGTTGCAGCAATATTATATTGACTCATTGACTGAATTCCTTTGAAACTTCACGCCTGTAACTCATTCACTAACCATGTCAGGAGGAAGATTCGGCTACATTCTAATATTGGTTTACACACTGCACTGCAATCCATACCATTAATGAAATCAACTTCACTCTCAGAATTAGCTGGGGTTATCAAGTCTTAAAATAGGCCTTGAAAATAATTAGCAAACTATTACATTACATAAGAGGATCACAAAAAAGTTCCTGTTTACTGCTTTGGATAACTGAAGTACATTCTTAACATGCATGAGGGTGAGCGTGTGACACACCTTTTGAGCACCCATTTGGCATCTAAAGCTTGAGTTATAGTTGTATGCGGGAGCCGTGAACCAAAAATAACCAAATTACAAGCTAACACGATTCTTCTGCTATTTGCAGCATGCTACACCCGCGTGCAACTAAGTATCAGCCCTAACTCCCTAAGTTAACCCACTACTACTCAATGAATCCAGGCAGGTTACTATACTGTGTACAAGCATTTGCACACATTTATAGGGAAAGGAGGGGGTGTTATAGCCCAGTACTATGTTTTTACCTAGCTACTCAAAATGTACCCTCCAGCAGCTCAGAAGGCAATGAATATTAATAACTCAAGTCAATTGTTGTGTAAGAATAACAGACCAAATAAAATCCTATCGCATGATGTTTAATGTTCAGAAGCGTAGTTCTGTAATATACATATATACTGGCAATGAAAACCTTCAGTGTGCTTGTTTAATGTTTACGTAAAGTTAATATTGGCCATGTTAAATTAGGCAGACCTATACCTATACAGAAGACAGAACCCATTCACAGCTAAACAAAGGACTATGACAGATGAATTGTCTATGGCCTGATTATGAATCATTGACATGATCTTTAACAAACATTAAAACAGACAAATTCAAGAAAATGTAGCCAACTGATTTGAAAAATATATATACCTGTAAAAGTTTACATAGGTCACCATGCAGCCAGCCATGTCACACCTTCCTATTTTTCATCCCGAATAAACCAACCAAGAATGTGGAAAAGCTTTTAAACATACAAATCTAACTCGGAATAAAAATTCTCAAACTGGAGTTTAGTCTAGCATAGGTGAAGGCGCATGTAATGTGAACATGTGTGCCCATGGCTATGAGTGCAAGGAAGGGGTTAGTAAATAAAAGCATTAGGGTAGGGGCAGGGATCATTTTAGCCTCTGTCCCACTGTCCCACAGAATGGGTCTGTGTAGAGCCCTGAGGTTACAGAAACACTGGCCGCACTCTTACTGCAACAATTGTACACGCATATGGGCACGACATGGACACACACATAATGTGTAACACACTCTCACGGAGCGACGTGCGCACAGCCATATAGTACACTCACAGCCAAGCAGGCTTTACAAAAAGCACTGGTTCAGCAGTTGCCATTCTGAATGAAACCAAAACAGCTTAGTAGAGCAGAGCTAGGCCAAAGCATGATTTATACTTCATTGGAGGACGGATTCCACGATGCATTGTGAGCTTGTAGATAATCTATTTTTGGCACGCAACACTGTCGTACAATCAGTATAAATAAGGCTTTAATTTCCCCACTCCCAGCAGACACTTTTTCAGGAAGAGTTGTGAGGGGGGGGGGTCAGACTAAATATTCCTCTATGGCCTTTACCATGTGTAAAAGTCAGTGCTCCCCATTAGAATGATACCATCATATCACACTCACAGGAAGAACAACCCCCAATAGTTACTGGGGATGTCCCAGTACTAGGCAATACTGGAATAAAACAAACCGATTAAAAAGCTACTCTTTCACCATTAAGCAATGTCGTATTTTCACATCTCCTCTCACGGTGCTGTTATTGTGTTGCATTAAGCTTACGAGAACTTATTCCACCTGGCCACAGCAGTCTACCAAGTTAACTGACATGTTGGAGAATATTGTACACTGGGTACGTGGTGGACAAATCTATTACAGCAGGTGTGAAAAAGGGATTACTATAGATCATACTCCACCAACGACTCTTGAATGAAACACAAGAGCAAAAGTGGTGGACCATGCCCAAGAGGCTTAAAGGCGTAGTGAAATGAAAAATATGTTTTTCACACTTTTAGACCATATCCGTGGTCATCATATGGGCATACCTAACAAATGGATGCCAATTTCTTTTTTATGTTCTGCTATGTGCGCGATGTGTGCACTGCACTCACAAGCAGATCTGTTTGTAAACAAAGTCACAGAGCGACAGGCAGCAAGGCTCATTCTATCCTATAATGTTTTCAGATACATATTTTAGCGTGCTGCTGAAGTTTAAACCGAGTAATACACTGTCTGGAACTCTGGATGTCATCTTGAATGGGATTAAAAACAGAGTAGTTTGTAATCAAAACCACCTGTGTTTGGACTGGACGATGCCGCAATGGGAATCAAACGGGTGAGCTTCATTTGCATTGGCTTTTATTGATGTGGGCCTTGACACGTCATCATGCAGGATGTTTTCGTTATTCAGGAAGTAATTAAAATTAGACTTTTTATATAAAAATACACAAAAATGAAAAATGTCCAAATGTTTTGCCATCCATTGTTAGGTATACCCATATGATGACCACAGATGTGGTCTAAAAGTGTGTGTATTTTTCATTTAATTATTATTAAGCCCATTATGCTAATAAAAGAACATCATATCCTTCTACCCTAATGGAAAGGGGGTACAAGCTCTCCTACCAACCCACTCCGTTAGCACACATCTCTCCATGCACAAAGAATCCTGCCCGCCACCAACTGCCATATTTACTGTAAAAACATTACTTTTGTCACACACACTGTTATTGCGAAACATTTCGCTGTGACGCACATTACATCACAAATTCCCCATTCCCCGGCCCCTCCCCTTTTCACTGCACACACACACACGTGCGCACACACATACACAGGGCGCATGTGTGTGTGTGTGTGTGTGTGCGCGTGTGTGTGAGTGAGTGAGAGTGTGTCAGTGTCTTCTAACCAGATGTTTAGAAATGTTGAACTGAACATGAATCTATAATATCCTTTGATTTATGCTTCCACCTCCTGGTTCTCCAGCATCCCAATGTTACATAAGACTAAGCTTCAAACCTCCCAAAACAAACTAATTCGACTACTTCTCAAGCTGGGGCCCATATGACCCACCTCTTACCACCCATTTTGCTACTCTAAACTGGCTCCAGGTAGAAGACAGAGTTAAACACTTCACCACTTTTGAACCTATATTCATATAATAGGTCCTCACTAATAATCATGATATGGCACCATTTTTTCTACTGTCTCAAAGGAGGGCTGTGGGCAGTTCAGAAACACCACCATCATCGATGGGGAATCCCAGTTAATAGAAACTGCAGGCTTTCTAGTCCTGAAAAGTTGCAATGTGAAAATGGAAGCCATCGTTCTCATGATACCAATCTAAACATTTTTGTAAAAAAATATTGTAATAAATATTGTAAAAAAACATCTGCCTAACGATGATGTCACTGGTGGACGGGTTTCTGAACTTCCCACACACACAGACTGAGTAGAACATAATTGTGCCATTTTATCATGATTATTAGTGAGGACCAATTATATGAAGATATGTTGAAAAGTGGTCCTTTAAGCAATTGAAAATGGGCTTGACCTTCAAAATTGTAAATGCAACCTTGCCCTTGCCCGCATACCTGACTAACTAGTAACTAGCCTACCTCAAAAAAAGTACCCACGGCTACAATACTAGAGGGAGCGAGAACAACAATCAATCTGGTACCACCCATTTTCAAAACAAAATAAATACAAATATGGGTAAATTCCATGCACCCAAGCGTGGTGCATTCCCTCAAAAAATGCAAATCTCTTGCATCTTTTAAAACAGGCTTGACAATCCACCTTTCAGCAGGCGCAGCTCAAGGGAGAGGAAATGATCACCCACCCCCCCCCCCTTTTTTCCCCTTCCCCCTCATTGTATATAGAGTGTTTTTATTACTTGCGCAAGCAGAGCGCGGAAGTAATAATTTCGCCCGGTCTTCGTTCATCGCGACAGCCACCCGCCATTTTATGCGTATGCCAATAAAACAGCAAATCTGTGCCTGGTTTGCTGGGACCAGATCACATAAATGACCATATGTCTTACGTCATCATTTAGAGCTAGTCATACGTATCCTATATACATAATCATCAAAATAAATGAGCAAATTGTGCCTGATCTGCTGGGACCAGAGTACGTGGTGTGTATATTTATGACTAGCTCTCAATGATGACGTAAGACATGGTCATTTATGTGATCTGGTCCCAGCAAACCAGGCACAGATTTGCTGTTTTATTGGCATACGCATAAAATGGCGGGTGGCTGTCGCGGTTTTTGGCGCAAAGTAACCACAGTATACCGCTAATCAACTTACAACTACATACTCTATATAGTATATGTATATGTATACGTATGTCTTACGTCATCATTTAGAGCTAGTCATACGTATACTATATACATAATCAGTAAAATAAAATAGCAAATTGTGCCTGATCTGCTGGGACCAGAGTACGTGGTGTGTATATGTATGACTAGCTCTAAATGATGACGTAAGACATATGGTCATTTATGTGATCTGGTCCCAGCAAACCAGGCACAGATTTGCTGTTTTATTGGCATACGCATAAAATGGCGGGTGGCTGTCGCGGTTTTTGGCGCAAAGTAACCACAGTATACCGCTAATCAACTTACAACTACATACTCTATATAGTATATGTATATGTATACGTATGTCTTACGTCATCATTTAGAGCTAGTCATACGTATACTATATACATAATCAGTAAAATAAAATAGCAAATTGTGCCTGATCTGCTGGGACCAGAGTACGTGGTGTGTATATGTATGACTAGCTCTCAATGATGACGTAAGACATATGGTCATTTATGTGATCTGGTCCCAGCAAACCAGGCACAGATTTGCTGTTTTATTGGCATACGCATAAAATGGCGGGTGGCTGTCGCGGTTTTTGGCGCAAAGTAACCACAGTATACCGCTAATCAACTTACAACTAAATACTCTATATAGTATATGTATACGTATGTCTTACGTCATCATTTAGAGCTAGTCATACGTATACTATATACATAATCAGTAAAATAAAATAGCTAATTGTGCCTGATCTGCATAATATGCATATATGCATAAAGTAGGTAGGTAGCAAATAGTTACACCTAATAATTATACATTTCAAACGTTCCTTCACAGATATACTGAGATTTGACAGTTTACAGCGGTCGAAAGTACTTGCGCGCTCTGCTTGCGCACTAGTTGGCCATTTATGGCCTACTAGTGTGCAACAAGCAAGTATGCACTCGACAGAGTGCAGTTCTAGTTTTTACTGTGTTGTCATGGATTTGTATTTATTTTTTAGTATATGATATTGATTTCTGTTATTGTTCATGTCGTCATGTCTATTAATTGAGTGCATAGGGCCTAAATGGAAACAAGGACTTTTTTTTGGTGCTATCCCTTTTGGACTGAGTGTTTGTATACATTCTCTCTAATAATCTATTCAATCAATAAAACTAGCCTGGTAAACCATACAACGGTTACAACCCTGGAAGTAGGCTACTATACTGGGATCCGTTGGTTGAACTGGATTGCATGTTCTTATACTGTAGGTGTTGTGTTGTTAGGCTTTACTGGGATCAGTTGGTTAAACTGCAGATATTGGTTCTATTGCAGTGTTAAAATATTAATAAATAGGTTTTCAATTTTCAATGTAATGGGTCCCGGAGGGTGACATGATTGCGTCCTTTCCGTGGTCCTTTCTCAATTTTGTGAGTCTAAGGATGCAGGATGCAGGCTATTTGCATCACTGTTGTTGTAGGCCTACTGTGATCAGTTTGAACCATAACGAGTGACTCGTTATGTACTGTACTGTGATCAGTTTGAACCATAACGATCGGTACAAATAAATATGCAGATTCAATCAATAAATCAAATTTAAAAAAGTTAAGTTTTTGTATTGAGTTGTGCTTGAAATGTACTGTAATTCTGCAAAATGTTAATAAATACTTCAAAATAAAAATTAAGTTAACAGTTTTTGTATTGAGTTGTGCTTGAAATGTACTGTAATTCTGCAAACTGTTAATAAATACTTCAATCAAAAATAACCAATACAATCTCCAATATTGGAGATATCGCGCCCCGGTTTATCGATTTGAAAGCAACTTACATCGCCCCTAGCCTGATCCATAGCTCTAACTAATGCGTCTAAATGAAACGCATTAGATTATGGACCAAAGCTACATCGCCCCTATACAGATGACGAGATAACCTACCTCGTCCTCTTTTTCATTCTTGAAGCATAAACACGCCGCTCGTCTCTTGAAGCCTTCCCCGTCATAAGTCCGTGTCTGGTTGGGCTTAAACTTCATCATATATTCCAAATCTTCGAGGACCAGGGAGGCGTCAAAGATGTGTACTTTATCGAAACCAGGATCCAGTACCCGAACCGATCGCGTATTGCCTGCTTGCCCAAGTGTAGGACACAAGCACTTACCCACAAGCACTTCTTCAGACAATCCCGTGATTTAAATGTGCGCTCTTTATTCATTCCTGGTAGTCGTAGACAACACTAGCTGTGCCTGCATGTGTATGATCGCAAATCATATTCTAGTACCTACCTACCCATAACCTCCATGCCCATGCTATAGTGCCGCTGGCTGTCAACATTGAGCAGTCCCACTCCCAACAGACCTGTCACATTAGTGCACATGAGCAAAGCAGCGACATGCAACCAGCTGACCTCAGAGCTGTGTGCAGCACCGCCGCAACACGAGTGTGGGAATTTTGGGAAAGCCTAAGTAAAGCTGGTGACGCGAGGTTACGAGTGTGGTGTTTACGTGTGGTAGTCAAGCCCAGCCCCCAGTGAGGCTCTCCAACGTTGAAGCACTCGGAGGGCCACGATATGGAGGGCTAAAACTGCCATATCTAAAAAATAATAAATTAATGAATGAATGAAATAATAAATAAATGAATAAATAAATAAATACATGTGCAATTGAAAGAAACCTTTTTATTTAAGAGTATGTCTATGCTCAGCTGCCTTTAATTGTGTGTCTGGTCAGTGGTCACTCTGGTGCATGTAGCCTGCTACGTCTGTTGTATTACATCTATCCACCAGTAGAGGGAATGCATGTTGCACAATGCGTCCTGCTATTTTTGTCTTGCAGTCACTGTCTGACTGGCTGTTAAAATCGTTTTTTATGGTAATCTCCTAAAATGTAACTGTGTGTGTGTGTGTGTGTGTGTGTGTGTGTGTGTGTGTGTGTGTGTGTGTGTGTGTGTGTGTGTGTGTGTGTGTGTGTGTGTGTGTGTGTGTGTGTGTGTGTGTGTATCGCTCTGGATTAAAGAGCGTCTGCTAAATGCCTAAATTGTGTGTGTGTGTGTGTGTGTGTTTACAATCCTATACCTGTATAATAACTGACACGGAGTCCAGTAGGTTTACAGAGGTCATTTCTTAACCGTTTCGGACGCGGGGTGGCTCGCCAGAACCGGCCCGGCCCCTGGATGCGTTTCTGGGGGTCTGGATGTTCCGGGGACAACAGATCAGGAGCCAGATCAGGTTGTGGCCCCCTGGTGGCACTATAATAGGCCAATGTGAAAAAGGTGCCATTTCTTCTTACACCTTGGATGGCAATTGGATGATTTGATTTTGTTACAAAAATGTGTTTTACAAAAATCCACCTGTTGGTGACGCTATAACAGGCCAATGTGAAAAGGGTGGGATATATTCCTCAGCCTAGTAGAAAAGTCTGTGAAAGATTTCACGTAAATTGCACACTGCGTTCATGATTTGGTGGCACTATAACAGGCCGTTCTGGAAATTTGGGGCAGAGGTTCATCGTTGGCATCCAGGGAGTGTGTGAAAAATTTGGCATCGACCGGGTTAACGGTGCCGGAGATTAGCTGGTAACAGACGGACAGACGCGCTCGCACACACACGTACACACACTCACACACACACACACACACACACACACACACACACACACACACACACACACACACACACAGAGTGCAAAACATACTCTCTCTCTCTCCCCATGCCTTCGGCCTGGTGGAGACAATAAATTGAACGTGGGTAGGTACAGGGGCCATTGCCCTTATGCACACGGCTGTCATCTTGCCAGCAAGGTGCTAACTAGCAATGTCCCATTGACAGCCCATTCATCCAAACAGTCCTAGCTAATTGTATTTAACAACGTCAAACTCACCAATATTTAAGCTGTGCGAAAAGCTTGAATTATCCTCTTTCTGCAAAGTGTTTGTTTCATAAAAATCGACCGTAGACATGTTATGAGCTACTTCCTGTCAAGAAATCCTTGCAGGTGATTTATTTTAAGTGTCATCAGAGTTTGGAAGCGCTCGTTATCAGTAAAGCAGGAAGTAGCTCATAACATGTCTACGGTGGATCTTTATGAAACAAAAACTTTACAGATTGAAAGTGGATAATCCAAGTTTTTCGTACAGCTGCAATGTTGCCGAGTTTGACGTTTGATTGGACTTTTCTGTTTGAATGAATGGGTTGTCAATGGGAAGTTGCAACTTGCTGGCAAAATGGCAGTCGTGTGTCAATTGACAGACCTTTGTATGAAACTAAATTGAATAATCCCCCTAAATTTGGTTTATTAGGTTATTCACTTTAGATCGGGCTCAAGTAAATAATAAACCAAATCAGTGTTCAAGTGTTGTTTCACCATACCGTTCACTCTCAACACAATTCCTGCTTGGAATGGAGGAAATACTCATTCTTGCCATCATCAGCAAGTTCCATGCTTTTAACCCAAGACTGCTTGATGTCATCATTCAGTGAGTCTTTTGAGCTACACTTATTAAGGCTGGGTGACAGTGTAGCTCAAGTGCTCAACATGCTTGGACATTTTGTAGCTTTGTAGTTGCCAGTGCGATGCGATATTTGTAACCATGCACTGTTACAAATATGGATGGTAGTATACAGTAATTCAACAATTAATGAAACAGCTTATCAACAGAACGAAATGCATGACATGCAAGGGATAGGCATACCTCATAGCTAAAACCAGTCTGATCAGGAAACAACTGCCAACAAAAGGCCCATGGTGTAGTCTTGAGAGGAAAGATAACATTGGGCAAAAAAGGGCAAGGCAGACAGGTCCTCAGGCACTGGTATGCTGCAGGATGTATGCACTAGTAACTAGTAAGATTGGACCCTACAAACCTTCCCACACGCTCAGATCAGCCAATGCAGGGAAGCTGGAAGTACATTCAGTAAAAACACCTGGACAACACACATCCCAAACTCTTCTCCCTTCTGGCTCCAAAACTATGGAATTCACTTTCCATTGTAATCAGAACTGCAGACTCACTTCCGCCATAGTCTGAAAACCCACCTCTTCAAACTCCATCTTAATTAGCCTGTAGCACTTGCCCTAGCCTTGATAGCATTTTATGTAGACATAGCACGTACTGCTGGAACCTCTATAGGCTATCTACGCTTTAGCTCCGAGATGAGGTTCCGAGAAAAGCTATCCCTGCGCTGGTAAAAATTGAGTCTATAGTCGAGCCCGTCGATAAGTAGCAGATTAAACCCCTTTCGCAGTATTTATTTCAAAAAGTAAAGGTATCAGAATTCAGAACCAAGATACAGTATAAACTTAACATAGGCACCTAACATTTTAACTGAGGCATGAAACAGCCAGTACGATTTGTTTTCCCCGGTTTTCCCAATGCAATCTTACGGAAGCAGTACTGCGCATGCCAAAGGGGGTTGACTGGACTACATTTGTATTTAAGCCTGATTTAAGCGGTTGTTTGATGCCTCAGTTAACTTAGAATGTTAGGTGCCTATGTTATGTTTATCAACTGTATCTTGGTTCTGATACCTTTACTTTTTGAAATAAATACTGCAAAAGGGGTTTAATCCACTATACTTGTCGATGGGCTCGACCCAGCTAGAATCCATATACCAGCGCAGGGATAGCTTTCCTCGGAAACCTCATCTTGGAGCTAAAGCGTAGCACCGTAGATATAGAGGTTCCAAACGGGGCTACCACTCTATAGTGTATACAGTATGCATTGTTTCATAGATATTCCACTGTTAGGAGTATGAAAAAGTATAAAAAGGTTGAAAACATATTTTTTATTTCAGGTGATCTTAAATGTCTTAGTAAGCTAATTAATTTGTGAAAACCTTTTGATATTAGCTTAATAAATTGTGTATGAAAATGTATTAAATGTAGACCACAGTTGACATGACTCCACACGGACCACACCTAGCCTAACCCAACTAAATTTAGGAACAAAGGATGGTTTCTTTACTGTTCAAAGTTGGAACACCTGTGAGCATGCAGTTCACCACTCCCATCATTTGAGTCCGTTCAGCCGGGTGTCACAGTAGACCTGCAGCACAAAAGTTAAACATGAAGTCTCCTGCAAAGGCAGCACCACTCATCTTGGCAACATGCGCATGGTTTCTTTCTGCCACTGCAAACCTGGAAGGTAAGTAGGCTATAAGCAATAATAATTTTTGCTTTGATTTTCTTGTCATCTTGAAAATTATTAACTACTTAAACCCTATAGTAAACAGCACTTGGACAGCTTTTCCAGTCAACAGTAACACCAGTGTTATGATGTGTTATGATCTCTCATTTTCTTGCCCCTGAACTTTGTAATGGTGCCATTAATGAACTATGCATGGCGAGAGTAGAGACTGGGCTTATACAGTAGCATCACATGATGTGACCTGCTAATGTCCTCACTCTCACTTATGTGAACCCCAAGTACCTGAATCTGCTCTTTTTCTAGCCGCAATTTGCAACACTAGATTATTTTTTATAATGGCTCCTGAGTCTGAAGAGGTGGGTTTTCAGCCTACGGCGGAAGATTGGGAGTGAGTCTGCAGTTCTGATTGCAATGAGAAGTGCATTCCATAGTTTTGGAGCCAGAAGGGCGACGAGTTTGGGACGTGTGGAGCGTTGTAGGCTACCAGCGTTTTTAGTGAAGGTACTTCCAGCTTCCCTGTGTTGGCTGATCTAAGGGTATGGTTCGATCAGACTTGCAAAATGCAAGATATGGGGGTGCCAATGTGCCATAGTATGGCACATTGTAGAGTCTGTGGCCCACAGACTCTACGTCGTTGTGCCATACCTTTGGTTGCTTTGAATGCCAGCATCAAAGTTTTGTAACACTAGAGCTCAAACAGTTTTATGACAGTTTTTTATGAAAATGTGTATAATTATTTTGGCCACAGCATTAAACGGTGGGCCATGCTGACTGGCATAATTTCCACAGACATTCATCTCACCCAGGCATCACGTTGAAGCAATTATGAACTACCTCAAGCTTCACACTCCAATACAAATGAAACTATTTGAATAAAGGTTGTACACATGCATATAGGCTGCATTGCTAACAGGGCTTGGGCACTACCCTACCATCTCTCTATATCATTTGATAATGGCATATTAAAAACATGACTTGTACACCCAATCGGTTGAAGATTATCTGAATATCGCACAAGTAAAATCTCAACTTCTTTGCGGGCCATTGCGCTGAGCAGTGGCAGTGTTTTACCTATAGGCCTACTTGTGAGGACCTCTGCTTGGATTCATGGTGAGTGGGGCACCGACGATCTGCAAGCTCACAAAGCGCTGAATGTGTACGCAACACTTGGAGCTTGTAGATCCACGCCGTGTATATCTACGGATATCCCAAGCTGTGTATAGCCGTGTATATCCACGGCTTCCCAAGCCGTGGGGCGAGCCGTCTCGAGACAGAGATTTTTACCTGTAACTATACTTACAGCGTGCAAAAACACAAAAGAGTCTGTATCTCGGTGAATCTTGGGCAGAAATGGGAAAAAAATTGTCTGCGAGGCTTTAGGGGCTGTGGAATCGAATGACGTCGCCGGAAATACGCGACGAAAAAGTGTTGCATGGTATCCACTATCCACTATCCAGTCCGAGGTGAAACAGTCCTACCGCACCAACTGACCTGGCTCTCCCCTACTCGAGTTCGGGCAGCGACCGGGAGCCAATGGAGGGAGGGGAGAAGGGGGTATTCATGTGAAATTTCTGGCTGGTTGAAGACCAAGCGAGCGGTGGCATTTTGGATTAATTGGAGAGGCTTAAGTGCGCTTCCTGAGCCCCCACACGGCCGGCCTCCGGTCAACTTGTGTTGCTGTGTGCTAATAGAAGCTTAATTATTATTAACAAATAGCTGTTTACATGCACATCAGTCTGTCCTTACCTGCAGTAGGCAGTCTAATAGTGACTATAAGTAATGTATTTTAATGACTACAAATCAGATGGAAAATGCAAGAAGGGCTACAAAAACGTTCTGTTCTCACATTTATCTAAATCTGTGTCATTGTTCTAACAGCTGCAACAGCACCAGTGGTCCACACAAAACTAGGGAGCGTGAGAGGCACGTATGTGGGCGTTAAGGGGAAAGATACAGTCCATGCCTACCTGGGAGTGCCCTTTGCCAAGCCACCTGTTGGACCTCTAAGACTGACCCCACCCCAGCCTGCACAGAGATGGGAAGGAGTGAGGA
Source organism: Protomyctophum parallelum (assembly GCF_964188405.1). Classification (NCBI taxonomy): domain Eukaryota; kingdom Metazoa; phylum Chordata; class Actinopteri; order Myctophiformes; family Myctophidae; genus Protomyctophum; species Protomyctophum parallelum. The sequence goes on along the minus strand of NC_139700.1, from coordinate 23,645,769 downwards.
ATGCCACCAAACAACCATTCATGTAAGAAGCAAAACATTACTGTAAGTTACATTTTGACAATGTAAGCCGCGTGTAAACTAAGAAAAAGAGAATCAATGTGGCATAAGACCTCACACTTAATTTCATGCAACCAAAATGCATATTTTACAGGTGTGTTCAAGTGACTGATTTTTTAAAAATGATGGCGGCCAATCTATCCATGGAAGTCAAATTCCCGAACATATCGGAGGATTGCCTTTATCTCAACATTTACACCTCTTCCAAACCATCTGAGAATCAAAAAATGCCTGTAAGTATTGAACTCTCAACTCAGATGAAGAAACATTTATTTTTAAGCCTTAAAGCTATAATCTGTAATGCCCTATTCTACCCGGGGTCTGAACCAGGGTCCCCCATGCAGACGCAAAAATGTCTACTGCTGAGCTATAGAAATCCCATTTGGGCAGAGGATAATTCACGTTTTGACCTTCATGACTAATAGATAAAAATAAATTATATCTATTTTGTAATGATAATTAGAAAGGACTGTAAATATATTCCTTCAATAAACCCAGCAGGGAGACCCAAATACCGTGCTGTCTTTACCTTAAAAATGAGTGAGTAGCCCTTTAAATCTTGAATGACAGCCATAAACCTTAAAAAATGATTTGGAGGCAGATGAAAGTTGAGGCAGATGAAAGTTCTGAGAAAAGTTTCAGGTTTTAAGGTTTTTTAGTAGGTATAAAGTAAATTTACATGTGTACTACATGGTTCAGATAATAGTATAATTTACATCATATATAATTTAGAATAATCAATGGTTCCAAGATGGAATCCGAACTGAAGTCAACCGAACTGAACTACTCTTCACTCATGTCCCACAGGCATTAATAGTGCAGATCACGTCAGATTTGTTGATATAAAGTTCATTGGCTGGTAAATAGTTCATTTCCGTAATATCCCACGGTGGCGCTGGTTGTCGAGCACTCATTGGTCCAGCACATGGATGATGAGACGTGGAATTCATCTCCTCTGTTCCGCACATCGATGCCCATTAAAGCCTGGAGAGCGCCTAGGCAGGCGTTGCCAGGCAACTTGTTGATAACTTTCCCTGCACTGTGAACTTTCGGCAGAGAAAAACAGTCCCTGACTCCCAGTGAGCAGCTATCTCTTTTCTCACTAGGCCAAGGTCAAGTACATGTAGTAGACCTCTCATTGCAACCCTGTGTAAACAGGCAGTAGACTAAGGGTAAAATGATGATATGGGAGAATAAGGTGACACTATGAATGACCTATATGGCATGGGCCAAAGTTCAGGAGGATATGGGACATTGACCACTGGGCATTAGTTTGTAAACAGATAAGACATACATTATCTAACAATGACCCAACCACAGAATTCATTTCTCAATAGAAGAACAGGGAGACTGACTACTGCAGTGTACAATCACATTTTTGTTAGTTATATTGCCATTGCCTGACAAAACAAAGTTATTGATTGCAGCTTTAAAGGTATATTCAGTGATTTCACTCAAAAAACCTTAGGTTTCGTTTTTGGCTGTGGGACCCAGCCTTTCGTCCAATCAGGATAGAGAGTCAAAAACGAAACCTAAGGTTTTTTGACCCCCAGGGGTTAACTGGGGACAGGGAGGAACTCCTTATATGGTCAGCACACTCTATAGTAGAGAGGATTATCACAACAAAACAAAAAAATAAGTGATATTTGAATTAAGTGAAATCACTGAATATACCTTTAATGTGTATGCACTTGTAATATGAAATGTTATACATTTTACATTACTAGACGTTTTTTCCGTCATTAAGGTCATGGTGTGGATCCATGGAGGAGGATTTATCATGGGTTCTGCATCAGGATATGATGGATCTGCTCTGGCTGCCTACCAGGATATGGTTGTTGTTCTGATACAATATCGTGTTGGAATACTGGGATTCCTTAGGTAAGTAAGACTGGGTCCTCCCCTGAATCATGTAGCCTAATGATCATGTGCCATTGTGTCAAACTGTATGTATTTAACATCTGCAAACATCTATGTTCCTAAAGCACAGGAGACAAGCGTTTACCAGGAAACTTTGGATTACTGGACCAGGTGGAAGCCCTGCGATGGGTCCAAGAGCACATCCACAACTTTGGAGGAGATCCAGGTTCTGTCACCATATTTGGGGATTCTTCTGGTGGAGTGAGCGTATCTGCATTAGTAAGAACACATTATACACAGAACATGAACAAAATTATATCTAATTTATATACATTTATAAATCTACAAAAGTCTGTTCTCTGTTTTTCACCTGATAGTAACTAGCATACCATTTTAATTCATGTTTAACCCATAGCAAATAGTATGAATCCAATTGGTGTCAATATCTTGAATAATAATAATAATAATCTTGAATATGTTTTCCTCTCTTTATTGGCAGCTCCTTTCTCCATTGTCTGCTGGCTTGTTTCATGGTGCAATAGCACAGAGTGGTTCTGCAGCAAATTATCATCTCTATTCCTTCAACCCTTTGGTTGTAGCCCAGGTTAGTTTTGCAATTGCAAACAGTTAGATGAGAAGCAGGATATCATCACTGTTGGGTGGAAACCTCGTCCATAGTTAGATCAATGCTATTTGTTACACTTGATTTCTCTCTGTGGGTTTGACAAAAATATTCAACCAACGAAAAGCATTAGAGCTTGTGACTAAAATCTCATAACTCCATTTCATAAAAAGTGTTTTGGACATACAAGGTTACCACTTGACAACAATGATATACAAGTGGCTTGAATGTCCATAACGAGACCCATTGTTGTGCTTTGTAGACTGTAGCAAACATTTCGGGCTGTGACTTTTCTACATCAAAGAAGGTTGCTGAATGTGTGATGAAGCTGACCATAGATGACATAGTGAAGATTCAGAAAGAGGTGAGATTTCCTGGATCCTGGGGATAAAAAGAAAACTGAGAATACATAGAAAACAAACAGCATTTCTTCTCATTAGAGACATGAAATCATTATTGATAATATAACTGTAAATGGTATCTAAAAAGACATTACACGGATCATTGAATCTTGACATTTCATACGGTGTGTGTTGGGATGCCAATGCAATTCCCCCACCCCCCCACCCCCTTGCATTTTTAAACAGTAATTGCTATTCAATTTGTCTGTTACAGAATGAAATGCTACAATATGGAATAACTGTTGATGGACAGTTCCTTCTCAAGTTTGGAATGGAGGCTTTACAAAATCATGAGATGCACAAAGTACCTCTCTTGACTGGGTTCAATAATGATGAAGGCGGTTGGCTCATCGCAAACGTAAGTTAATTATCCATATTCAGACCACAGCCATCTTGCCAGCAAGGTGATACCTAGGTGACACTTCCCATAGATAGCCCATTCATCCAAAAAGAAAAGTCCTCTCTAATTATATTAATCAACGTCAAAATCACCAACATTGCAGCTGTAGGGAAAGTTTGAATTATCCTCTTTCAATCTGTAAAGTGTTTGTTTCATAAAAATACACCGTAGACATTTTATGAGCTACTTCCTGTCAAGTGCTGGAGTTTGGAAGTGCTCGTTGACTATCACTCAACGGCCCATGCATACCGCCTGTTTTGAATGCACAGGCAGCAGGAGGTTGCTTTACCGATAATGAGCGTTTCCATACTTAGAAAATAATCATCTGCAGGGAATTTCTTGACAGGAAGTAGCTCATAAAATGTCTATGGTGGATTTTTATTAAACACTGATTATTTCAAAATGTGATATACATTGATTATTAAATATTGCTCCATTTATAATCTATGATTCCACCATGTTGTGTATATATCTGTGTAATAGGTATTTTGTCATCACAGATAATGGCTCCTACAGGTTGGGTGTATGGAATGGACCGGCAAGTAGCTACATCCATAATGAGCATGTTTACATCCCCCGCTGTAAGTAATATCATGCCAAAATGTTCAGAAATTAAAACAATATTTGATTTCATAACTTACTACAAAACATCGTGATTCGTGAGTATGCCTTTCTATTCTTGCAGGCATTTCTGTTATTGTACAAAAATATTCAGAAAATTAAGAAATACCTGTGTGTGTGTGTGTGTGTGTGTGTGTGTGTGTGTGTGTGTGTGTGTGTGTGTGTGTGTGTGTGTGTGTGTGTGTGTGTGTGTGTGTGTGTGTGTGTGTGTGTGTGTGTGTGTGTGTGTGTGTGTGTGTGTGTGTGTGTGACTCGCTCTGTCTAAGTCTAAGTCTAAGTCATGAACATTTATCATTCAGATTTTTCATATTCTATTTGGATTGGCTGTAATTGCCTACCAAAATTTGCAGGAGGAGCCAATTTGACAAAAGATGCCAAAAACCATGAACACATTGTCCGATCAATCCCAAACACATTGAGGGGCCAACACAGAGCCAAAAGTGATTTTGCTTAAAACCATAGCACCAAATGCTACAATTGCCAGTTTGTTGCAGAAACATTTATTTCACCATATTATGATATTATGTACAAATGATGGGAGTCATCACAGGACAATGTTGGTCAAACTGGAGTTTATATTCCATACTGTTTGCCTGTAATTAGCTTTGGAGTGCTCGCTTTCTTCGAGTTCACCTCCCAAACAAAATGCCTCAAGTCATGAATGCAGCGTCCGATTGCCGTGAAACTTTCTAAATTTTTCTACTACATTTTTCTAATTCTACTGCCACATGGTGCTACTGTATAACAGACCAATTCACGTTTTGTCTTATATAACTCTTGAAACTTAAGTCAAACAATCAAAATTATATAAACATGTGCTGTGCAAGTATACCCAAATGCACACAGAATGTTCCATCATACAGGAAGGAGAATACTGGTAGGGATAGGGCATGTATAGTAGCACATTAAACAGAATTGTACAATAGATGGTTCTGATCAAGCGATCTATTTTGGTGAGAGCCCAATAATATAATGGCTGGTAATTGCTTGGAAGAACCTGCCATATAAAATATAATACTGTACTGTATGGATCAAAATAAAAGGGATAAAACCAGATGCCTGTTGGTACAAATAATTAGCTGAAATTAGTGTGTCGCACAGTGGATTAGTAGTATGAGGCTGGACGTTCACCAAACCAGCCATACTGTAGCTACAGTAGTGACCAGCATTGTCCAGGATGGAGCTCATTACACATCCTCCCCCCCATTCACCCATTCCAATGTGTGTCAAGGCCTTATACGTAAAGGCCTTGGCCTTATACTGTACGTGACTGTTCTGTCTATATGATCTAGCCTGAAGACCGGTGGATAACAGAGCTGTTGGCAGATGAATACATGGGAACGTCAGGGGATCGTGTGAAAGTTAGAGATGGGTTTACTGAGGTGATTGGAGATGTGATGTTTAACATTCCTGCCATTAAAACTGCAAATTTCCACAGAGGTAAGACTGAAGGTGATAATGTTGATCAACATAATTTAGCTGTAATCCTTGACCTCTATGTCCTACCTCTAAGTTTGAACCCCATATCCCTGTGTGAGTGGCATGCATGCCAACATTTCGTTGCTGTCGGGAGGAAACCACCTAACTCAATTTTTAAGGATGTTTGCATAAATCAGTGCTATTGGACAACCTTTAGATCTATCTGTGTGTTGATTCGAAAATATTGAACCAATGAAAAGTAGTAAAAAACACTTAACCTTAACTCCATTCCACTCCACTCAAACTCCACCACCTCGCTCCTTCTCATGCAAGTAATGACAATATATAAAGTCACAACATCAACTTTGAGGTCGTTCGTAAATAAGGCACACTAAACACACTCTGTGACGTCACCGCCCACCACACTCAATAAACTGACCACATTCCCGGTGCGCATTTCCGAACGCACCCAAAAACTGCCCGGGGTGTTCACATAAACCTGGGTAGATGATGAAAATTAATGACCAAACGTTTTTTTGAAAGTGAAATATCCCTTTAAGTGGTTTCTTCCCGACAGCAGAGATTTATTCTGCTGGCTAATACGGAAAGTCCATTTAACCCTAGAACACTAAACGTAACTTTTGTCAATCCATCACTAAACATGGGTATATTGTACCCAATGTAATATGGTCCAGAATGGTCCAGTAAAAAAAAAAAAAAAAACCATTGTGGGTTTATGGAACTTTTCTCTATCACTAAACACGAGTGAAATTCACCTCCCTGTAGAAAAAAATAGGGATGTGGGCAGGGAAACAAACCTATCTTCTCTGATGTCACTGAGCATCAAGAAGGTACTCAAAGACCCACCCAGACACAGCAACATGAACATTACAAAAATATAATTGTCCGGGTAAAAAGTTCTAGGACTGTTAAGCAAAGGAAGAACAGGGGTTTGAGCTCTATGCACCTGTTGACATTGTCAACCAGTAGTGGTCCTACCCAACCACATCCACATTAATAACAATGTCTCAATAAAATAACAGGTAGACCAAAGACAACCACCAGAATTCTAATAGTTATCTATCTATAAATGCACTGAAAAATATCTGTCTGTCAGTCAGTCATTCTGTCTGTCCTTCTGTCTGTAGCCTACACTTCCTTAACCTGACTCCTCCAGATGGGGCAGTAGAGAGTACTCTCTACTGCCCCATCTGACGAACATCATTTGCTGTTCATATATTCAGTACTGGTTTTGTATTAACACAATACAATTTGGTCAAAGTAACGTTTTATTCACAAACAAATGTCACAGATTGCATTATTTAAAATACAACATGTGGTTTGTACATGCTAATATACATTTGTGTGTGTGTGTGTGGGGGGGGGGGGGGGGGGGGCTTTATTTGTCCAGTGAAGTGTTGGGTGTTGCACACCTCCATTTCATGGGAAACCCAAGTTTCAGGGCAAATTATAAATCATAACAGAAAATCAGAAATAACCCAATATGGCAGCCCGCAGTTACACAATGGATCATAAAAAAGAAGACGACACCAAAGACGGTAAAGACCAGATGATGCATGACATGACATGAACAAACCTGCCATTTCTTTCACCTTCCAAACAGATGCAGGACTTCCAGTGTACTTCTATGAGTTAGAGGAGTCACCCAGCATGGTCAAGAAGAAGAGGCCCAGCTTCATTGGCTCTGATCATGGGGATGAAGTAATCTTCGTTTTGGGAATATGTTTCACACAAGATCAAGTCATAGTGCAAGGTAAAACAAGACCAAGTTTTGCAGCTCATGATGTCTATTAGACACTGTCTAGTGTCTAATCAAATTATTTCTCTCCCAGAATCATGTACAAAGGAAGATGAAAAGCTAAGCAGAATTATTATGAAATACTGGAGCAACTTTGCTCGTACAAGGTAAGAGATTCTACAATGTGCAGAAGTGGTTATTGATTCATTCTGTGTGGCTACCAACAGCCATAAAGCCTTGTGAATCCCTTGACTCCTTCAAAACTGGTCTCAAAGGGCACCTATGGGCGGCTACAATTAGAAACTGGCCACCATAAAGTCTGAGTCCCACCCTTTTCCCCCTACTGTATATGTTTATCCCTTTTTACTTCCTTCATATGATGATCTCCTGTTTTTTGTATAGAAGTGTAGATTTGTAGTCTCTAAATGTTCTAATGAATTGAAAATGGTGGACCCTGTTGTAAACAACTGTATGCTTATGGTGCCATCCACAGTAACAGTTTGTGCTTTCTTCTGCATACTGTTAATAAATAGGCCTACTTCAATCAATCAAACAATCAATCAATCAAGACCATGTGTTGCAATTGCACGTAAGCGCTATAGTCTATTTCATTATCTCTGAAGGTTATTTGCAGTAACAGTTTCATTTGGATGTCCATCTTCTCTCCCAGATACATTTAATTTGGATTATTTTAGCTGCCCAAAAAAATAGTTTTATTTTAATTGCCTTGCAACTGCTGTATGTTTTATTGAAAGTTCAGTCAGATTTAAACCTTCAAAAGAAATAAAGAACATTGCCACCAGAGGACAATTTTCAAGCTTCCCAGTCCAATTTGTTACACTGTTGTAATTATATCACAGCCCTTCGCCTCTGTACTGTGTTTGTGTGTGTTTGTAGATCACCTAATGGAGCTGGCCTGGTACACTGGCCACAGTATGGAGCAGAGGGAGACTACCTCTCAATTGGGATGGAGCAGGAACCTGGTCAGAACCTGAAGAAGGACCGTTACACCTTCATGACTGAAACCCTTCCTGAGATGGTCAGACAACATGTAGAAAAGATGAAGAATAGGTATGATCCTACTTATACACTATACATCTCTTGTTGTCTGGATAAATATCACTATACATGTTATATATAACTACTGTAGATAAAATGCCCCTCTGGGCACAAGTCTCCACCAGGGCAGGTCAGGTTGTGGCCTCCTGGTGGCGCTATAATAGGCCAATGTGAAAAGTGTGCCATTTCTTCTTATGGCTTGGATGGCAATGGATGATTTCTGACATTTTGTTCCAAAAATGTGTTTTGCAAAAATCCACTGTTGGTCACTGTTGGTGTCGCTATAACAGGCCAATGTGAAAATGGTGGGATATATTCCTCAGTCTAGTAGGAAAGTCTGTGAAAGATTCACGTAAATTGGATGCTGCATTCATGATTTGAGGCATTTTGTTCAAAAAATGTGTTTTGCAAAACTCCACCTGTTGGTGGCGCTATAACAGGCCAATGTGAAAAGGGTGGGATATATTCCTCAGCCTTCACGTAAATTGCATGCTGCATTCATGATTTGAGGCTTTTTGTTCAAAACGGGCCAATCCTGCAAACTTTGAAAGCATGTTAGCCAATTACGATGGAATATGAAATATCGGAGAGATCTGGCTTGAACACAAGACTATAGAGATAGTGTGTAACGATTTGCGGGATTTTTGGACAGAATCTGTAGGAGTAATATCAAATAATGTGTTTTTCAAAAGTCGGCCTCCAGGCCGTTCTGGAAAATTTGGGGCAGAGGTTCATCGTTGGCATCCAGGAAGTGTGTGTGCAAAATGTGCCTATCATACAGTTGCATCACTGTAGATACTTTTCTCACAGACCAAAGACGGGGCCTGTAGTCCACACAAAACTGGGAAGTCTGAGAGGAGAGCATTTGAGTGTAAAGGGGAAGGATACGGGGGTCCATGTCTACCTGGGAGTTCCGTTTGCAAAGCCTCCTGTAGGACCTCTGAGACTGGCCCCACCCCAGCCTGCAGAGGGATGGGAAGGAGTGAGAGATGCCACCCAACAACCATTCATGTAAGTCATTAATGCAGTCCAGTTTATTGGATAGAGTTTTACTGTGTGTGTGTGTGTGTGTGTGTGTGTGTGTGTGTGTGTGTGTGTGTGTGTGTGTGTGTGTGTGTGTGTGTGTGTGTGTGTGTGTGTGTGTGTGTGTGTGTGTGTGTGTGTGTGTGTGTGTGTGTGTGTGTGTGTGTGTGTGTGTGTGTGTGTGTGTGTGTGTGTGTGTGAATGTGCGCGCGTGTGCGCGTGCATGCAAAAAGCTGTATATCAGCTTTTTGTTTTGTTTTCACAGCTGCGTCCAACATAAACCGTTTCTTCTGCATGTGATGAGTATGTTATTTAAGATGACGGATATCTCTGATATCCCTGATATCTCAGAAGACTGTCTTTACCTCAACATTTACACTCCAGCAATAACGTCTCAACATGACAAACTCCCAGTAAGATTTATTCATATTTTGTATATTGTTTTAACTGGTGCAATTAGAAAGTAAAATACAAATATTTTCAAATATATGTGTTCCCTAGGTCATGGTCTGGATCCATGGTGGAGGGCTAGAACATGGCTCAGCCTCATTTTATGATGGTTCTGCCCTGGCTGCTTACCAGGATGTAGTTGTGGTTTTCATCCAGTATCGCTTAGGAGGACTGGGTTTTCTCAGGTGAGGATGCTGTAGTATGATGAGCATATGATGCTGTCCTGGAATGTTTGAGGAAGAACTATGGATTTTATTTAGCGATTCCTGATCGTGTGCTCTTTTCAGTACCGGAGATGAACAGATGTCAGGAAACTTTGGTTTACTGGACCAGGTGGCAGCTCTGCGATGGGTCCAGGAGCACATCCACAACTTTGGAGGAGATCCAGGTTCTGTCACCATATTTGGGGAGTCTGCTGGTGGAGTGAGCGTGTCTCTCCTGGTACAGTAGTCTACAATCCACAGACAAAGACAAAATGACTAAGAATAAATAAATACCGGTACATAGAGGAAGAATTCATATTGCATGTTTTGTGTTGCTTTTATTATCAGGCTCTGTCTCCATTATCTTATGGCCTGTTTCACCGTGGAATCGCTCAAAGTGGCACTGCAGCGATGGATTCACTATACTTGCCACAAGATCCTTTGCCCATCGCACAGGTTATTTCATATATTACATTGTTGTGTATTAGAAATGAGTAAATACACAATGTAATGTATTGTATTATAATTATGTAGTATAATGTATTATAATGTAAATTATAATGTATAATGTATTATAATGTATAGTAATGTATGCTAAAAATCTATTTTTCTACCAGCTTTTAGCCAAAGTATCAGGCTGTGACATCACAAGCACAAAAATGATTGCTGACTGCCTGAGATCCATGGACATTGATGCAATGCTGACTATTGAAAAGGTGTGTGTATAACTGATGAGTTAAATATCATCTGATGATATATGACATGCAAGTTGAAGATATATTATAACATCTTTGATTTAGATCTCAGAGAAATATTTTTGTTGTGCTGGATGTTTGACAATCATATTCATCGTATACATTTTTATACCTTTCTATCCAGGACAACAAGATAAGATACCCTGTCAATGTTGATGGACACTTCCTGACAAAACCTGTGAATGAACTGTACCAAAACCACAAACTTCTTAAAATACCATTCGTACCATTCATAACAGGCATTAATAATCATGAAGCGAGCTGGCTACTACCTTGGGTAAGTACCAATGTGACAGTGGCTCGGGAGATAGTGTGGCCACTTGGTGTCAGAAGGTTTCCGGTTCGACCTCCAGGCAGCAGCTCCCCCTGGGTTATTGTCAAAGTGTTCTTGAGCAATACACACTGATCCCCTAACTGCCCCTGATTAGCAGGATGATACTATGATGCATGGTTTCCTCCGCTGTCTGTGTGAATGTGTGCATGAATGGGTGAATGTAATGCACATTGTAAAGTGGTTTGGATAAAGGTGCTACACGGCTACAGTATATAAAAGCAGCATTCACGGTATCACTGATATTGTTGCATCAGAACATTGATTAACTTGTATTAATTTAATCCATCATTTAATTTTAGTTATCTTACTTTACTCATAATCATTTAAAATATAGTGTTTTGCTTATGTCCTCATTCTACAAACAAACTGATTGCTCTTCTCTCAATAGTTCTATGCTCCTCCAAACTGGGCAGAGGGAATGGACCGGGAACATGTCATGGATGTTCTAGCTATGTTCTATCCCCATGTAAGAGAAACGGCCTCACAATCATTTCATGGCCTGATTCTATGTTTTTGTTATGCTGCCGCCTTAACCACTTAAACCCTACTGTTTTGTTAGTATGACAAAAATAGTAGATCTACAAGATCATGATGCAACACATTGTGAGCTTGTAGATCTGCTATTTCTGAAACACATTGTGAGCTTGTAGATCTGCTATTTCTGTTGTTTTTATAATGAGTAATGACATGCCAAAAATAGGGACACCAGGTTGGAAATGGTTTATGTTGTTTCTTTCCTTTAAGCTGAAAGATGGCTCAGTGAAAGAGCTTGTGGCAGATGAATATCTTGGAACCTCTGGAGATCCACTGAAAATTAGAGATGGATTTACAGAGCTGCTTGGGGACATTCTTTTTACCATTCCAGCCATTAAGACTGCAAATTCCCATAGAGGTAACTGTAGAATAAATGCAATACGAACGGTAATTCTTATCCTGTTTGCCTCATACATTTGTGTTGAACCTTATAAATCAAATTGTGTCTACAACCAGATGCAGGTGCTCCTATATACCTGTATGAGTACCAGCATCCACCCAAATTCCTGCAGGAGAGAAGGCCAAGCTTTGTTAGAACTCACCATACTGATGAAATCGTCACTGTATTGGGATCCTGTTTCATCACTTCTCATGCCAAATTAGGGAGTAAGCGTTTACTAAAGAAATTATAAATGTAACATCAGATACCTGACCTGTATACCTTGAAAGTGTACGTCAGAAGCCTCACTAAACCATTTTTCTTAATCACTCTACAGTATTATGTACAGAAGAAGAGGAACAGCTTAGCAAAACCATGATGAGCTACTGGGGCAACTTTGCTCGGACGGGGTAGGATTACACTCACATATCTTATTATAATTAGATGTTGTGAGTGTAGTTTCCATACTCTCATTACTTTTCATATTAAGCATTTTAGTTTAAAAAATGAAAGTTTTTGCGTATGATGACATATCCAAAATTCAAAACATTTCGAACATTCTTTTCAACAACAATGTGTATGTACTGTAGGTCACCTAATGGAGCCGGCCTGGTACATTGGCAGCAGTACGGTGCTGATGAACACTACCTGTCCATTGGGTTGGAACAGATGTCTGCTCAGCACCTGAAGAATGACCGCTACACCTTGCTGACTCAAACTGTTCACCAGAGTCAAGAGAATGTAGAGCACACTGAACTGTAGTACGGACAGCACTCCTCTTCCCATTCCACTCGCCTAATAGTGTCCTGCATACTTGTGTCAACAGAATCAGAATATGAATGCCAGTGTGGCACACTAGCAAATGCAAACGGACACTGAACATAGCACTTTGAGATTTTTTTCAAATGTAAATTTTTAAAGAAAATTGTTATTAATTATGTAACCCAGCTGATGAATAGTTTGCATTTGTTTTTCAATGTTGGGTTTGCTGCATAAATACTGCATTAAAACTGAGAATATGTGTAATTATTTGTTTTGAAAAAGTATAAAATGAACAGACAATTTTACAAAATCCAGAATGTAATGTTGTATATTAATAATTTATAGGGCTGTATATTGAACGAAAAATACTGAGTGTAACTGTCCCAGAACGAGAGAAAGTGGTTTCAGGTATAAACTTGAATTATATTAAATATGGGTTTGGTTGTGCAACATTTATGAACATACTTGGATAAAAAGGTTGATTTCATTATGAATAAATATAATTAAAAATGGCAATAATAGTTCAAAGTTACATCACAAGGTAAAAATGCACCCTATGCCAAGGGAGTCACATGATTAGAGTGTCACGTCACTCACATGACGTCACCTGTCAGTGAGGGTCAGAGGTTGAACTGAGTTCCTGTATTTTTGGGAACGTCAGAGAGACAAATATTAAGGAATCTGCACATGGTTCAAAGGCGCACACGGTACATATCCTTTATTGTGTTCTTTTGAGTGTAATGTGTTTGTTGTGAATTGCCTAATGTTGCTGTAATGTAGAACTATGGACTTTGTTTGATCTTTTGAAAGCACATGTGTGGACTCTAATTACTGTTTACATAGCCCTCCAAGCAGAACCCAATGGTACTGAAGTTTCTGACTTTGACGACACAGACCATTGGGTCCTGTTCCAGCAGTATCCTGCCACCTGGTATGCGGACATACATAAAACAACGTGGATAACGCCTGTCTGCGCTCTTTGACGACATTTTTTCGTGTGAGGGCTTCTGAATATGTGAACTATAAGTACCCATACATGCCGCTGCGAATATCTCCTGTGGCGTGGAAGCCGTTAAGTATTTTTTTGACCGATTTGGTCGCTTTGATTCTTCTCTTCCTTCCTTGTTTATTGACACCTCATTGTACCGCCTATCTGGCTAGCTAGTGGCGCTATAGCTATGACAGAGCAGATCAGAGGCAGGGACGTAGCCGCACAAGCCAACCGCACACCGGGAGGCGGTACAATAAACGGTAAACAAACAAGAAGAAATAAAGCGACCAAATCGGTCAAACAAAGATTAAAAATACTTAACGGCTTCCGCGCCACAGGAGATATTCGCAGCGGTTTGTATAGGTACTTCTAGTTCACGAATTCAGAATAACTTAAACTAAAAAAAGCCGTCAAACGCCGCAGATACGATCTTCGAGAGAATATTTATGTCCGCGTTCCAGAATTCCCATACGAAAATATAGTTATGAGCAGGGACCCTACATAAAACTCATCCAAATTTCAGAAAAGCTTTATGGAGGGTCCCGAAAGGGGCTACTGTTTACAATGCGTATGGACTCAAAAACTGAACAAAATGTCATTTTTTCTTATTATTATAGTTTTCACGGTGTCTTGGTGACTGGAGGAGTTGAAAGTCGCATGACAAATAAAACCAATATCAGACATCTGTATGATGCGTGGACATTCTTGAACCTGTACAGCTACACTGAGTGAAGAGGGCCCTGAGTTAGATGATCTATGCCTGGTCCAATGTACCGCATGGTCTAAAATACTGAGTGAAGAGGGCCCTGAGTTAGATGATCTATGCCTGGTCCAATGTACCACATGGTCTAAAATACTGAGTGAAGAGGGCCCTGAGTTCAGATGGTCTTTAATGTCATAGTTTAGCTTACAAATAAATCAATTTAGTTTTGTAGTGAAGTTTGTGGAATGTGTACAGTATACAGGCCTAGACCGCCATTGACAAACATGACTCCACACCTATGTCTTCTGTCCTGCATGCCGCCCAACCCAATGGACCCATATCCTTCGGGAGAACTGCACTTTAGTTTCTTAACTGTACAAAGGTGAAACACCTGCGAGAATATTCTTCTCCCCACTTCCGTCATTTCCACTCTCACAGTGAGCAGTAGAGTCAGCGGGGGTGTTCCAGACCTGCAGCACAAAAGTAAACAATGAAGTCACCTACAAATGCAGCCCTCTTCCTCTTGTCAGCATGCTCATGGTTTCTATGTGCCACTGCAGACCTGGATGGTAAGTAGATGATATTTAATCATTATTGCTGTAATTTTTCACCCATGAAAGTCAATTCAACATAGCCCACTTTTGCCTAATGATTAACTGATTGATGTTCATAGACAAAAATGCATATATGAACGTATAGCCTATTTGTACATAAGCCTGTCTGCTAATATGATGAACACACAAAAACCTAGAGAGTTTTGTATTGTGTTGTTGTTTTGTTGATACTCAATATTCAGAATGTGCTTGTGTCCTCAGTTGACGCTGATATTTTCAGTAGGCTTTCTGGTTTGAGTTCGCTGTGCACTCATTGAACAACATTTATTACCTAGCTGTTACCTCAACTAGAGGTCTAGAGTTCGGGCCTCACACCTATACTTTACACGGATATGCCCATGGGCGTATCAGAGGCACCCAGGGCAGGACACATGCGCAAATCAGTGTTGTTCATTGTCATTCATCATCATCATCATGATCATCATCATCATCATCATCATCATTGTTTTGCATGAATCAAAAAACACATCTAATAATGGGCTACATGGTTCTTTTCTCTTGCGTAGGTGTGAGTGCATGTTGACCTCCATAAGTGCATTTGATATGTGACATCCGTGCAGTGCATGTTAATCTCAATTTATGTGCATTTGATGGGGGCGATGCATATGACGTTTGTGATTTCATGACATCTAGGGTTGACCATGTTAGATTACCATTACTTACTGGTGTACTTACTTACACTTACACCAATCCAGAAAGTACCCATTTAGCATGCTTCATTATTATTTAGTAACTAGAGAAGTGTGCAAACTGACTGTGAGAAGTGTACTTGGCAATCAATGCTGCCCACTGGCAGAGACTGATTGGTTAAGCCTCAATTGGCTGAGGCAGAGGCTGGAAATTGCACAGGTGTGACCAGAGCCTTTTGTGGTGGTTCTGGAGAACTGTGGGTCCGACCGACTCTATACCACGCACTGCGTGGGTGTGGAACAAGTGTGTCGAATGTGAAGTCGGTGGGTCAAACGGTTCTCGAGTTACATGCATTACACACATGCACGCAGACAAAGACGTGGCGCATTTATAGTAGGATTTAGTGTTCCAGTTCCAATTTTGTCTGCTCATCTACAGTACTTCCAATTAAACTTGTTTAATCTTTTTCCTAACTGAGGTCTCTATCCTGATGGGATATAAATTGGTATACATTTTCTATTTTTTTATACATTTCTTAATAGTGACATGGAGTCACCTGTCTCTTATTCTAGGATATACTGTAGAATAACGTTTCTTTTACTATATAGTGTGGTACGAGGTGTATTTCCGTAGGATATTTTTGCTAAAAGTGATTTTTTTGCTTTTTTGGCTTTCATAGGGACCAAACGAAACGACCAAAAGAAAATGATGGGGTTCAAATTTTCCCGACCCCCACCCCCTATTTGGGGGGTCATATATTTTGGGACCTCCCATAATAGTACGCCAGACAATAATGTCCGATTTTCATAATATTAGGGTTGTTTTATAGGTTTTTAAATATTCTGAGTTGATTTCTTACACTTTGAAAGTAGCCAGAATAATCTTTTCAGACTTTTGGTTGGGGTCTTTCTTCACCCGGGCCCCCCCGGACTCATCTCAGTACTCATTACATTCCTCGCTCTGCTCCTGTTCCAGAACAATGTCAAATTAGACAATAATTTAAACATTAAAAGTTTTTGTAGCTGGGCACTGATTACAAAAATGAGTAGTAGTTAATACCAGGGGTCTTCCACAGGGGGCCGGGACTAGTTTTGCCCTATTCTTGCACCCATATATGTGATTTGCAAGTATTTCGAATAGTATTAGAATATCTTGTGTTTATGTAAAGTACTTTGATAGTTTATTAATATTCTACCATTATTGTTGACAGATGTTACTGCAGGGAATAAAGGTATTGCAACTTCTCACTTTGGGTACGCAGAACGTGTCCATTTATTTCACACACTGCACTCACACTAACAACACAACACACACACTTATCTTCTTAAAGAGCCCATGGTCAATTATGCCTACAATACATTATTTGCAGGATCTATTCATCTTCGTCATCATCATCTTGAATGTCCTCCCTAATAGTGTTGACACCATAGCATTTGCAGAGAGTGCAAGGCAGGTTATTGTTTGAGCAGCTGCACCGTCCCTTGCAACCTGCTTTGCAACCACAAGTACTGCCTTTGGAGCAGGGAGGGCAAGACACCTGACTGGAACATACCCTCCACTATCTGAATTCCATCCATTTTGTTCGATTGGTGGAAGCTCAGGGCAATTTGTCAGGTATGATGAATGACTTATCCCGCATTGTGACGTAGTTGGCACAGAGGATATGTGGTAGCAGTGCAGCACGAGTTGGAGGTAGCATCTCACCCTCCAAGTTCTTTGACCGAAATAGTTCCCATCTAGTAATAGCAAGGTTGTTGGACCTTTTGGACTGTAAACACTGCATGCAAAATGTTCCAATGGTGAGGGAAGCTTGCCGTTAACAAGCTCAGGAGGAATGGAACCCATTCCAAGGTCCTTGAAGCAGTTAATGGCATGATCATCATCATCAAGCCTCAAGTAGGCATTGACCCATGTCTTCTTGGAGATTCCAACTAAATTTCCTCCCCAGTCAGCACCAGAAAAATTGTGCAGGCCCAGGAAGCTTGTGTAGGCCCAGGAAGAATGTAATGTTTTGCCCCATCTGACACAAGCGCTGATGAAACCAGACTCTTCAATGGTGTGTTCTCTTTGAACAGATTGCCTCCACAGTGCAACTCAATCAATTTACATTGCTTGAGAGCATTTTCTCTTGACCTCAATGCAATCTCTCCTGAGAGCTGATAATGTTCTTTCCTTGAAGACCTGGAAGCTTTTGGGAAGCTGTTGAGGTACTGATTACCAGCTCAGTGGCCTTATGGTTAGAGTGTCCGCCCTGAGACTGGGAGGTCGGGGTTCGATCCCCGGCCGGGTCATACCAAAGACTCCCTGCTTGACACTCAGCATCAAGGGTTGGATTGGGGGTAAGTCCCTGCGACATACTAGCATCATGTCCAGGGGGTGTACATCAAGCTGCCTCACGCTACAGAAACAGGAGATAGGCTCCTGCCCTATGGGCCTCATGGCTCGGCAAGGCTACTTGAGGTACTGATTCACTAGACCAGAAAGATGAGGTGTGGTAGTGACTAGTTGGTCCAGAGCTGCTTCATATCTACTGAGTCCAACCATCCCACCATGTCCCTTTAGCTTCTTGATTTCCTTGACTTTGCCACCACAAATTCACCTGACTTCAGTGCGTTCCATGTTTCTGGGTCATCCTGTTCAAGAGCGTTCATTTGGGCAAGATAGACTGGCATCAGTCGAGCATATTTAAGGAGATCACGAGCAAAGAAATACTTGATGATGACAAGTAGCCATCCCAGTCACCTGACCGACAACAGAAAGACAAAGAGAAAAGAGAAAGGCAGCAGCAGCCTGTCTGATCTTGACTGATCTTTATTTAGAAGAAATATTTGCTACACTTGGGTCTGAGGCACCTTACTTTGAAAATATCTACAAGCTCAAAATTACAACCTTGTAGATCAGCTGGTATTGGCTACTGCTATTCTTTTTCTGATTTTATATCAGAGCCCAGCTACAAATACTTTTATGCTTCATTTATAATCTAATTTGACAATATTCTGGAGCAGAGCAAGGAATGTAATGAGAACTGGGATAGGCCCAGGGGCCAAAAAGATTCTTCTGACCACTTTAAAAGTTTAAGAAATCAACTGTTTTAAAACATACAAGACTATTCTAATATTATGAAAATCGGACATTAACTGGCTGGCATACTGTTCTGGGAGGTCACAAATAGATGACCCCCCCCAGAAACGGGGTGGGGGTCGGGAAAATTTGAACCCCATCATTTTCTCATAGTTTGGACTCTATAGAACCAAGATCTGCAAAAAAAACAATTTTAGCACAAAGATCCTACGGGAGCTGTTTTTTTTACGCCTCGTACCACACTAATATGTTTTCTAAGCGCCCGAGAGGTCATTGTTGACAAGTAGGGTTACAAAAAAGCAGCTTGTGAACTTCAGTGTAACTTTCTGTTTGTCTAATGTCTCACATGCATCTAAATCTAAATCTGCTTCACTGTCTAAATAGCACCAGTAGTCCACACAAAACTGGGAAGTCTGAGAGGAGAGCATTTTAGTGTAAAGGGGAAAGATACAGGAGTCCATGCCTACCTGGGAGTTCCGTTTGCAAAGCCTCCTGTAGGACCTCTGAGACTGGCCCCACCCCAGCCTGCAGAGGGATGGGAAGGAGTGAGAGATGCCACCCAACAACCATTCATGTAAGTCATTCATGCAGTCCAGTAGGTATTTATTGGATAGATTTATATCAATATATCAGCTGTAATTCATTTTTGGTTTGTTTTCACAGCTGTGTCCAAAATAAACCATTTCTTCTGCATGTGATAAATATGTTATTCGTGATGACTGATATCTCTGATATCCCTGATATCTCAGAAGACTGTCTTTACCTCAACATTTACACACCAACAGTAGATGCTCAAGATCTCAAACTCCCAGTAAGATCCATGTTTTCCCTCATAGAATTGTAGTGAATACAATTGGTAACCCAAATAAAAAGATTACATTTTTATTTCTGTATTTCGTTCCCTAGGTCATGGTCTGGATCCATGGTGGAGGGCTAGAACATGGCTCAGCCTCATTGTACGATGGTTCTGCCCTGGCTGCTTACCAGGATGTAGTTGTGGTTCTCATCCAGTATCGCTTAGGAGGACTGGGTTTTCTCAGGTGAGGAAGGTGTCCTAGCACTTTTGAGGAAGAATTTTGGTGCATTTTCTCACTTGTTTTAGCGATTCCTGATCGTGTGCTCTTTTCAGTACCGGAGATGAACAGATGTCAGGAAACTTTGGTTTACTGGACCAGGTGGCAGCTCTGCGATGGGTCCAGGAGCACATCCACAACTTTGGAGGAGATCCAGGTTCTGTCACCATATTTGGGGAGTCTGCTGGTGGAGTGAGCGTGTCCCTCCTGGTACAGCTAGTCCCCACAAAAATATTCTCTGAAACTCTACAGACAAAATGGCTAAGTATGAATACACAGAGGAATATATTTAAATTAGTTTAAAGGCATATATTGCATGTTTTGTGTTCCTTGAATTATCAGGCTCTGTCTCCATTGTCTGATGGCCTGTTTCACCGTGGAATCGCTCAAAGTGGCACTGCTGCGATGGACTCACTATACTTGCCGCAACATCCTATGCCCATAGCAAAGGTTATTTATCAGGATACTGCACTTATTTTTTGTATAAACAGTTAGTAAATTGTAAATATACAGTACACAATATGTAGTACATTGTGCCAAAGAGTTATAGTCTTTCTTCTTTAAAATAATATATTTCTGTGATCTTTATTGCCAGCTCTTAGCCAACGTATCAGGCTGTGACACCACAAGCACAACAATGATTGCTGACTGCCTGAGGTCCATGGACATTGATGCAATGCTGACTATTGAAAAGGTTTGAGACAAATATTACAGTAGATATCTGCTGACATGATAAGTATTCTGATTCTGATATAACTGATATATTTGATTAAATCTGTGTTAATGTGTTTTTAATGAAATACTTGTTGTGCTGAATGTTTCATAAATATTATGCTATTTTAAATCTATGCATATGCTTTTCTCTCAAGGACAACAAGATAAGATACCCTGTCAATGTTGATGGACACTTCTTGACAAAACCTGTGGATGAACTGTACCAAAACCACAAACTTCTCAAAATACCATTCATAACAGGCATTAATAATCATGAAGGGGGCTGGCTACTACCTTGGGTAAGTACCAATGTGGCTTTGGGATCGACAGGTCCCCGGTTCGACCTCCAGCTCCCCCTGGATTTGTGTTGAAGCGTCCTTGAGAAATACACTGTACCCCTAACTGGCTGCTCCCGTTGAGCAGGTGGATAGTACTTTCATGGTTTCCTCTGCTGTCAGTGTGTGAATGTGTGCATGAATGGGTGAATTAAATGCAATATTTTCATTATCGCTCATATTGTTGTATTAGAACATTCAATGGATTCAATGGAGTTTTCTTATGTTACTCATAATCTTTGGCAAAACTGTTTTTCTTTAATGGTTGTTCTCCAAAACAAACAAAAAGTAAACCTGATTGCTCTTCACTTAGTTCTATGCTCCTCCAAACTGGACAGAGGGAATGGACCGGGAACATGTCATGGATGTTCTAGCCATGTTCTATCCCCATGTAAGAGAAACACTGCCTCGCATTCATTTCATGGCCTGATTCTGCCATACGTTGTTGTACGATGAATAGCGAAAATAGTGATCTACAAGCTTGCATTGCATCACAGCACAATGCATTTTGTGTGCTTGTAAATCTGCTATTCTTATTTCCAGAATAAAATAAATGTTTAAACTTTTTGAAACTTTTTGCCTACATGCCCAAAATATGGATGCCGGGTTGAAAGCTGTTAATGTTTTCTCTTTCCTCAAGCTGAAAGATAGCCAATTGAAAGAGTGGGTGGCAGATGAATATCTTGAAACCTCTGGAGATCCATTGAAAATTAGAGACAGATTTACAGAGCTGCTTGGGGACATTCTTTTTACCATTCCAGCCATTAAGACTGCAAATTCCCACAGAGGTACAATAAAGTAATGTAATCTTATGAATCATCATTCTTAGCCCGTTTTGCATTGAACATTGGAGTTGAAACTCGCATACCTCATTTTGTCTACAACCAGATGCAGGTGCTCCTGTATACCTGTATGAGTACCATTATCCGCCCAAATTCCTGCAGGAGAGAAGGCCAAGCTTTGTTAGAACTCACCATACTGATGACATTGTAACTATATTGGGATCCTGCTTCATCACTTCGCATGCCAAATTAGGGAGTAAGTGTTTATTCTGAATCTAAATATAAAATAAATAGAATGTCAGATAAATACCTGCATATCTTGAAAGTGTAATTCACAAGGTTTCCTAAACTACTCTTAATCACTATTACAGTATTATGTACAGAAGAAGAGGAACAGCTTAGCAAAACCATGATGAGCTATTGGGGCAACTTTGCTCGGACACGGTACGATTTAACTGACTACTAGATGATGTGATGTGCAAGTCTAGTGTCATTAGTATACTCTTCATTTCTGTTCACAGTTAACCACTTAAACCCACTTTTATACTTCAAAAACTATCACAATGTTTTGAACATGTCCAAATAGGGACGCCTGTTCAAAGTGGTTAACAAAAACAAATAACTGTTTACTGTAGGTCACCTAATGGAGCCGGCCTGGTACACTGGCACCAGTACGGTGCTGATGAACACTACCTGTCCATTGGGTTGGAACAGATGTCTGCTCAGCACCTGAAGAAGGACCGCTACACCTTGCTGACTCAAACTGTTCATGACAAGATTCACCAAGGTCAAGAGAATAAGGTGAACAGTGAACTGTAGCATGGACAATTGGACATTGACACCTTTCAATTGTGCTGGGTTTGCTGTATATCTTTAAAACTGAGAATGTCTTAATATTTACAATGAAATAGTATTAACATAAACTTTTGCAAAATGTAGAATGATGTATTGTTTGATTAAATATTTGTTATATCAAGTAGGCCTACATATGTTGAACACAAATATCCTGACTGAAGATATTTTAAATATGCCGCAATATGCCACATGGTGTCAAATGTCGTGGCCAACTCCAATTTCTCTCACTCGACCCTCACCGCTCTCCTTGTCTGAGCTCTTCTATAGGCCTATGCATCTTTGCATGGAGGCAAATATACAAATATACAATATAGATAATAATAAATATAGATATATAGATCTTTATATTGTCTTTGCTTGCACGAAACAACGACATTCAGTTCAGAACTTCACCAGCATAAAATAATAATAATACAACTTGCACAAAATTGCATTACAAAGTGCTTTACACTTGTTCATTCAAAACAGGAAAATAAGCAGCAGAAAACATTTAAATAAACAGCTATATAAACAGCAGCGTATGTACATTTTCAGAAGGGATTTAAAAGAGGACACTGATTTAGCACACTTGATTTCCAAGGACTGTGTTCCAAAGTGTTGGCGCTATGGTGTTGAAACTTGAAAGCCAGATCACCTTTGTTGGACTTTAGACCAACTCAACACACCCATGTAGGCCCAAGGGAGGTCAGTCATTCAGGAGCACTAAAAGGTATTACTTAACTTGTGTACAAAGGTGAGAAGTTCACCACTCATTTGAGTCATTTGAGTCCGCTCAGCGCCGTGGTGTGTTGTAGCAGACTGCCAGACTCACAGTTGGCAGCACACACGTGAAGCATGATGTCTCCTGCAAAGGCAGCAGTCCCACTCCTCTTGGCAGTATGCACATGGTTTCTATGTGCCACTGCAGACCTGGATGGTAAGTAGACAATATTTCATATCTTTTTCTGTGATTTTCTTTGTGACTGGTAATTTGAGCCTTCACATTATTCATCTAAAGTTAACTAACTGTTGCTGCCCAATGCCTATCAAACTAGTTGTGAAAGGTTTTTGGTTTGAGTTCGCTGTGGGCTTGTTCAAGCACATCTGCGACCTTTTACCTCAATAACGTGCTTATCATACATACTGTATGTAAGGCCAGAGGTGAGGTTGTTTGTAGGGTGGCTAATGGCTATCACGCAAAAACTAGTTCCAGCCATGCATTTTTTCGAACCCTTGTATCAATTGTAAAATTATCTCCACAGATACACTGTGGACAGTTAGTGGCATTAACTTGCCCCCTAGTGGCAAAAATAACTTTTTTCTCATAGATATTTCAAAAAGTATTTCTTTAAAGACCTTTTAAGCTTCGTACAAAGCCAACTCGAGTTGTGACAAATCTTTAGTTGTGACTAAATATTTTGGGCCGAACAAATCGCCGAACAAAAACGCTTTTTTGTTGTTGTTTTTCTTCTTTGTAATTATTTGTTTGGTCCAAAATATTGTGTTTGTCTTCATGATTTGTCACAACTCGAGTTGGCTTTGTATGACGCTTAAAAGGTCTTTAAATAAATACTTTTTGAAATGTCTATGGGAAAAATGCATTGGGAATGATTTCCTGGGCCTGGCGTCGTCATGAAAGGGGGCGGGACTGCAACGCTCTATAGCGACGGTAAACATTAGCTTAGCAGGCAGGCTCAACTCAAATTAGCGGCCTACACGACTAACCAATATTTCCAAAGAACAATTAACAACAGTGCACTGCTATTGTTTTAAAAGTGGTTGTATAAAGTGGTTGTTGACAATTGACAGCGATGTGCAGAAAATACTCCCCCATGTGTCTTCATTTCGCGTACAACTCAACAAATCCAATTATCCAATGAAAATAATGATTTTATAGTACTGATACCCCTGTCAGCGAGGGAGACTGGGGGCTATGGATAGACCCATGAAACTCAATAGCCTCCGCACATGGTCTGCCTGCTAGAGGACAAACTGATATGTCTTACTTTTATCACACTTTGTCATATTATTTTTAGCCAGGTATGGTTGGGAGCAATTCTAATGCTGTTATAATTGACCCTGACATCATCAAAATTATTTGGGGTTTTTTGTGTTCAGTTTAATATGCTCTACAATTGTTTCAAATATATACATTCTATACATTGGTAGTTTATTGTGGTCCGGTTTCTATATGAAAGCTACATGTGTTTGCATGTATTAAATTGCCCTCATATGCTATTGCAATCGCTCCTGCACATGCGGGAAAATGTCAATTTTGACTTGGCTCTAATATTGCTCGTAAAAACATGGTGAGACTTTTTGCAAGTACAACACAGATAGGCCTACAAGTTACCTACAGTACGTAAAATTACATCCAAAATAGTCTTGATTAATTCAATCAGAATATAGCCTAAAAATGTCTCAATAATGTGCTATAGCTCCAGTAGTCCACACAAAACTGGGGAGTGTGAAAGGCAAGTATGTGGGTGTAAAAGGGAAAGATACACAAGTCCAGTCCTACCTGGGAGTGCCCTTTGCCAAGCCACCTGTTGGACCTCTGAGACTGACCCCACCCCAGCCTGCACAGAGATGGGATGGTGTGAGGGATGCTACGCAACAACCATTCATGTAAGAGGCAAAACATTACTGTAAAATACCTTTCGACAGCTACATGTATATACAAATAATTCATAAAAATAAGACCTCACACGTAATTTCATGCAACTTAAGATGTAATATACGGTATATTACAGGTGTGTTCAAGATGCCAGCATTTCAACTATGCTATATGCCAATGCATCCATGGAAGTAACATTTCCGGACATATCTGAGGATTGTCTATATCTCAACATTTACACCCCTTCCGAGAATCGTAAACTGCCTGTGAGTATTGAACTCAATACTCACTACTCAGATGAATGAACATTTATTTTTAAGCATTAAAAACCAGCTGAAATAAAAAAGAGTAGCCTATGTGCTTTAATCTATATTCTATATCATTACAAACAAAAACAAAATTATGAATCATTCAGATAACCGAACAGTAACTATACATGAGCACAGTTGATTTGATTTCAACCACATACATGTAGGAGTCCTCTGTTAAACACATTACCACCTGTCTCTAGTTTTAGAACTGTAGGCAAAGAATTCCAAAGGTTTGCCCCCTTTTCTGAGAAGGAAGACTCCTGCAATGCCTGCCCATAGCCCAATGGGATGGGACGATTCAGTCATCGAACAACACACGCCAACACTGTGATTGGCTGAGACGCACTACAGTAGCCACTGTTATACAGTACATATACAATTAATATGTGTGTACGTGCTCGGACACAGCCAGTGACACAGGCAGCCAGGGACACACATATAGCTGTCTATAGGAGTGGTTAAAAATGCTGCAATATGGGCACAAAAAGCCCTTTCAGATTTCGTCTTTTATTTAATTCTTGCAAAACTGTAGTGTTCATATCCTTAGACAGGGAACATCTATATGTGTATCAACAGATGAAATATCACAAGTAATTAAGTATTACATACATACAAAATGTACATTGTACATCATGTCTCATCAATGTTTTTGATTTGGGCATTAAGGTCATGGTGTGGATCCATGGAGGAGGATTCATGATGGGTTCTGCATCAGGATATGATGGATCTGCTCTGGCTGCCTACCAGGATGTGGTTGTTGTTCTGATACAATATCGTGTTGGGATACTGGGATTCCTTAGGTAAGTAAGACTGGGTCCTCCCCTGAACCATGCTGTGTCAAACTGTATGTATTTAAGCAACAGTGCCTTTCTTCCTCTCTCTCTTCTAATCGATTTTTTCTCTGCAAACGTCTATGCTCATAAAGCACAGGAGACAAGCATCTACCAGGAAACTTTGGATTACTGGACCAGGTGGAAGCCCTGCGATGGGTCCAAGAGCACATCCACAACTTTGGAGGAGATCCAGGTTCCGTCACCATATTTGGGGAGTCTGCTGGTGGAGTGAGCGTATCTGTATTAGTAAGAACACATGAACAAATTATATCTATTGATTTATTAACAATATGAATCATCGCTAGTCAATAGGACGTTCTAGGTCTAGGAAATATTTTCCATACTTAGCTATGCATAGCACACACACTTAGAGTATACACACACACACACACACACACACACACACACACACACACACACACACACACACACACATTCCCTCAATATTTCTCTCAGATAACATAACCTTGGTGTTGAATCATGACACCCATCACTGATGCCAAACAAAATTGACCAATATATGATTTTATTTAAGTTTATACCATGTTGGTACTGTATGTACTGACGCTGAAAGACTATAGTAATAATAAGGGTTATAATAAGTTTTTTACTTCATTTCATGTATTGTTATTAGAGCTTTTATCCTTAACTCCCCAAAAAGTGTCCTTCGGGCATGCCCCACCGCCTGCACAGAAGAATAATCAGAAGAATCGTTCACTTTGTGTGATGCAAGCATGACATTCGGCACAAATACTCTCTAAGGGCCACTGTTATGGAAAAAGGCGCTGGCCACTCAAAAATGACAACCATTATCCACCCCACCCCAGCACAATACCGGCCCCATCTTCCTGGCAGTTCGTACCTGTAAGCTCTCTAAAACTCTCTTTTATTGGCAGCTTGTTTCTCCATTGTCTGCTGGCTTGTTTCATGGTGCAATAGCACAGAGTGGCTCTGCAGCAATGGAACTTATCTATTCCTCCGACCCTCTGCCTGTAGCCCAGGTTAGTTCTGCTATTACAAACAGATGAATGTAATGTATGTACAAATGTTTAAATTGTCCATTAAAAATCCCTTTATTGTGCTTGGTAGACTGTAGCAAACTTTTCTGGCTGTGACAGTTCTACCACAGAGAAAATTGCTGAATGTATGATGAAGCTGACCATGGATAACATATTGAATATTCAGAAAGAGGTAACATTTCCTAGATCCTGGGCATAAAAGTAAACAAGTAATGTTAGTCCTTTTCATTAAGTCATACATCATACAATACAATACAAACAAACAATATTATACAATAATACAAACCATACCATTTGTCTGTTACAGAATCCAATGCTACATCCTGCATTGACTGTTGATGGGAAATTCCTGCTCAAGTCTGGAATGGAGGCTATAGAAAATCATGAGATGCACAATGTGCCTCTCATGATTGGGTTCAATAGTGATGAAGCAGGGTGGCTCTTCATGAACGTACGTTTATAGTCTACTATCATATTTGAAATTTGGAAGGACACACACACACACACACGCATGCACACACCACACCACACGCACGCACGCATGCACACACACACACACACACACACACACACTGGCTGAAACAATTTTGATCGTGATTCATTAGAAGGATTCTTCTGGTTTAGGGTTTGTGAAGGAGTCCTGTTTTTGTCGTTCATGTTTCTTCGCTACTACACGTCACTATACACACACATGGTGCTCTTAAGCCGGGGCATGCTCATCTTATCAGTAACTCAGAGTGAGAGCTAGTTTAATACAGGAAATTATAAGTTTGAGGGGTAATTAGCTCATTTATTATCTCCTATATAATATTTATTTTCTCCTGAGATAAAGATGTACAGTATAATTCAGTGTTCTGTCATCACAGTACATGGCTCCTAAAGGTTGGGTGGATGGGATGGACCGGCATGAAGCTCTACCTATTGTGACCGTATTTACATACCCCGATGTAAGTAATAACACCACAGTTCTTGCATCAATGTCTGGTATCGTGCCAACATTTTCTGAAACATAAAACATACCTGCCCTAGATTTGATTTAACAAAAACATGTTTTACCAACAATTTGCTAGAAGACCAGAAATCAGTTCAAACGATTTACAATAACATGAACAGAACAGTAACATTTTAATAATTGTACACAATTTAATCGCTATTCTTGGATTTGTCTCCCTATTACAGCTAGTAGTTGCTTAATAACACATATATCAATGGCAGAATGAAATCTTCATCATACTGTATCTCAGTGTTTTCAATTCACATCTGATAATAGATCACCCTGAGGTTATGTTATGAAAAATATCATCACAGCTGAGCTGTGCTGTTATTTGCCTTAACCCATTTTGGGCATGAACCCCTTTTGGTGTTTTAAACATTATGTTATAATTTAGCGATTGAAAAATAGCAGATCTACATAACTTGTAGGTCTGCTATTTTGAAAAATCGTGGGAAAGCCTAGGGACTAGGGAAAGCCAGATGGCTTTTGGTACAAATGATTTGCTGAAATGCTTGTGTGGCACTATACGGTGGGTTAGCACCGTAGTGCAGGAGCCTGAAGGTTCACCAAACCAGCTACGGTATGAAGCTAAAGGCCTTACTGAATGCTCTGTCTATGATCTAGCCTGAAGACCAATGGATAACAGAGCTGTTGGCGGATGAATACATGGGAACGTCAGGGGATCGGACAAAAGTCAGGGATGGGTCAACTGGGGTGACTGGAGATGTGATCTTTGCCATTCCTGCCATAAAGGTTGCAAACTTCCACAGAGGTAACTGTTTTTCAACATAATTGATTTTGCACCAAAATCCTGTTTTAATGACATTGAGGACTTAACAAACATGAGTCTGTTTTATGATTTTTTGTATTTATTTTGGACGTGATTCCCAAATATAGACTGTGACATCACAGACTTCAATCTCAGTTCTTCCTGAGTTAACATTACTCCAATAGACCCCCAGGTGTTGTTATAATATTCAAATGTCGTCCCTGTGTATTTTGGGTTTCTCCCTGAAAGCTGAAAGCCTTTGAGTCAAAAGACCCAATCGAAATACACCACTTTAGTGACTTCATGATAACCCTAACACCTCCCCTAATCCCTCCTCCATTATCATACAACAGCTGTGGGCGAGGCTTAAATTCAGGTGGGTGGTGCTACAAAGCAGGTATGTAACTGGTGGCTAGCTGTGGTCACATAAAAACTGCATTTTACCATGTTCTGTACACTTTTGGGGGAGACAAATAGTATAAGCATAGTAGGCCTACCTGATGATCATGTTTTAGTGGGGGGGAAATCATGGCACTCCATCTTAATGTACCACACGTTATAAAGCAGTCCATTTACTACTTTATCCTGTATGCTAATGTTTGGCTGTTAATCAAACTCATTGACTGTCTGTCTCCCCACCTGCATGACTTGAATATTCTAACTTGTTGCCTGGGAAAACACCAGAAGAGAAAGAGCAGGTATAAATGAAGGACTTTCTTTAATCCTCCAAACAGATGCAGGAGTTCCAGTTTACTTCTATGAGTTAGAGGAGACACCCAGCATGCTCAAGAAGAAGAGGCCCAGCTTTGTTGGCTCTGATCATGGGGATGATATAATTTTTGTTTTTGGAACGTGTTTCACAAAAGATCAAGTCATGTTAACAGGTAAAACAAGCAGTGTTTTGTAGTTCATCATTGGTCATTGTGGTTTTTGAACACTATTTCCATCATCTTTTTCTCTTCCAGAGTCATGTACAGAGGAAGACGAACAATTAAGCAGAATTATGATGAAATATTGGAGCAACTTTGCTCGTACAAGGTATGTCTACTCTTCAATGTGTAGAAGTTTTGTTTGTTCTATTCTGTGGCCTTCATAATCATAACTCTTTACTCACCTTGGGGAGACTAATTTGGGGAGAAAAAGGGGGTAAAAAACTATTGGCTACTAAATAAAAAAAAGGAAAGAAAAGAAAGAAAATGACTGATGTGTGTGTGTGTGTGTGTGTGTGTGTGTATATATATAATATATATATATATATATACACACAAAAAAAAGAGAAAAACCTTCCAAGGAAGGGACTGCACACTCCAGGGAACAGAGACGGACAACTTACTGCATCAAACTTATTTATTAGCACGACGCGTTTCGCCGTGAGCTTCGTCCGGTGCTATAAGTAAGTTGTCCGTCTCTGTTCCCTGGAGTGTGCAGTTCCTTCCTTGGAAGGTTTTTGTCTTTTTTGATGTCTATGCCTGCTAACTAGACTTGCACCTCCTACGGGTATTTTTGGATGTGCAGGAGTCCCTTTTTTGTCTCATATATATATATATATATATATATATATTATATATATATATATATATTTTTTTTACACAAACCTTCAAAGGACAAGCATAATATTCTCGTCATCATACAATATCTATGATCTTGGAAACAACACTCAAGTCCTCAGTTTATTTGGTTACCTCATATAGAAGGGAAGCACACAACCTTCGTATGTGAGCCAAACTATTTTAGTGCTTTCAAAGTCTCAACTGTGTTCTTAATCTTAACAACGTTTTTTTTGTCTCTCTTAAATTATTTCTTTTGGTTTTTCTTTCATGCTGCTCTTATGGGCTGCCATGAAATACCAATTCATTCTAAAATGTAAAATTTAATTATATTAATACAGCCAATGAATGAAAGGGAAACAAAGTCCATCTATTAACAGATTCTGTTCAATGGAACTAAATCTAAATATCTATATTAAATATTCTGCGCTCTGTTCCCATTGAAGTATTGGCAGAATCCACCCTATCATAGGTAGAATTCAAATTAAAAAAAAAATAGCAGACCTACAAGCTCATAGCGCGCCACTAAATAGCTAAATTACAACATAATGTTTAAAACACCAAAAGGGGTTCCCGCCCAGAATGGGTTAACAGGGAGAGGGAGTCTTGCCACAAATTAATCTAGTCTGATAAGTTCTAGGAGGGATGAAAGTGATTGAGCCAGAGTCTTCACAAGTGTAAACTACTATATATTCTGAGTATAGTCCGGTGATTAAATGCCACAGTAATGACAGGTGCTTTGATGGCGAATGTGAATGTGAATTTGATGTGAATAACAGTGGAGAAAGAGGAAACCTTGGTGTGTAGGATGATGAAGAATGATCTATATTAAAAATATATAATATAATTTTAACAAGCTTCCCAATGCAATGGCTTATAATTATGTTAAACTGTTTGCTTGTTTGTTTGTTTGTAGATCACCTAATGGAGCTGGCCTGGTACACTGGCCACAGTATGGAGCAGAGAGAGACTACCTCTCAATTGGGATGGAGCAGGAACCTGGTCAGCACCCAAGGAAGGACAGTTACACTTTCATGACTGAAACCCTTCCTGAGAAGATCAGACAACATAGAGAGAAGATGGAGAACAGTGAACTGTATGATTCTGTACTTACAGTATACAATTTACTCTTAATCCAGAGCGATTTATAAATATACCTAACCCTACTAACCCATAAAAAGTAGGTTTTGTCCGGAACAAAACTCACTATAGAATTAATATATGATACTGTACTTGTCTCACAGACCAAAGACAGGGCCTGTAGTCCACACAAAACTGGGGAGCGTGAAAGGCAAGTATGTGAGCGTAAAGGGGAAAGATACAGCAGTCCAGTCCTACCTGGGAGTGCCCTTTGCCAAGCCACCTGTTGGACCTCTGAGACTGACCCCACCACAGCCTGCAGAAAGATGGGAAGGTGTGAGGGATGCTACGCAACAACCATTCATGTAAGAGGCAAAACATTTGTGTAAAATTACATTTTGAAAGTTTATAAATAAGCTGCATGTATTGAAAAAGATACTCCATGTGGCATAACACCTCACACTTAATTTCATGCAACTTAAATGCATATTTTACAGGTGTGTTCAAGATACCAGCTATATGCCAATCTATGCCAATCTATCCATGGAAATAACATTTCCGGATATATCTGAGGATTGCCTTTATCTTAACATTTACACCCCTTCCGAGAGTCGTAAACTGCCTGTGAGTACTCAGAATGCACATTTATTTTAAGCATTAGTCAGGGACAGGGTACATCTAATTAACATAGATTTATGTATTTACATCATGTTTTTGATTCTGTCATTAAGGTCATGGTGTGGATCCATGGAGGAGGATTCATGATGGGTTCTGCATCAGGATATGATGGATCTGCTCTGGCTGCCTACCAGGATGTGGTTGTTGTTCTGATACAATATCGAGTTGGAATACTGGGACTTCTTAGGTAAGACTAAGTCCTCCCCAGAACCGTGTGTGTGTGTGTGTGTGTGTGTGTGTGTGTGTGTGTGTGTGCGGTACTGTAGGTACGCTTCAAGGTAGGTATAAGGTAAAATATAAGTGGTATGTCTATGTATGGTACGCATGTCCCTAATTGGCTATTGATGGTGATGTACTGATGATGGTGGCCTACTTGTGTGCAACACGCAAGTTGGCACCTCGACAGAGTGCATTTCTATAGTTAAACTCTGCAAACGTCTGTGTCTGTGTTCATAAAGCACAGGAGACAAGCATCTACCAGGAAACTTTGGATTACTGGACCAGGTGGAAGCCCTGCGATGGGTCCAAGAGCACATCCACAACTTTGGAGGAGATCCAGGTTCCGTCACCATATTTGGGGAGTCTGCTGGTGGAATGAGCGTATCTGTATTAGTAAGAAGTCTAAGAACACACATACAGAACATGAACTAATTATATCTAATGATTTGTTAACAATATAAATCTCAGTAGAATGGTCAAGGAAATATTTTCTACTTACGTAGTTAATGGAAACATATGCACAAATGTATATATGATTGCATTCGCACATGTGTGTGTGTGCACACACGCACGGCACGCACTCGCACACACACGCACACACAGTTCCTTATTGATAGCTGCCCAACCCTCTCACCCCGCCCCACCCCACCCACAACCCCCATCTTCCTTGCAGTTCCTATAACCTCCCCATAACACCATACTCTCGCAATGACCCACCCCACCAGGCCCACCCCCCATAACCACCCCTGCGCCCCATCTTCCAAGCAGTTCATACCTGTAAGCTCACTAAAACTCTCTCTTTAATTGGCAGCTTCTTTCTCCATTGTCTGCTGGCTTGTTTCATGGTGCGATAGCACAGAGTGGCTCTGCAGCAATAGAACTTATCTATTCCTCCAACCCTCTGCCTGTTGCCCAGGTTAGTTATGCTATTACAAATAGATTAATCAATACAAGATATAATAAAGGTTTTATAATACAATTTTAATTTAAACAAAATCCCTTTGTTGTGCTTTGAAGACTGTAGCAAACATGTCTGGCTGTGACAGTTCTACCACAGAGAAGGTTGCTGAATGTGTGATGAAGCTGACCATAGATGACATAGTGAAGATTCAGAAAGAGGTGAGATTTCCTGGATCCTAGCTGGGCCTTAAAGTAAACGGGTACTGTGAATCCTTTTCATTAAGTCATACAATACAAACAAACAAACAATATTGAGCAATAATACAAACAATACATTTGTCTGTTACAGAATCAAATGCTACAATTTGTATTGACTGTTGATGGGAAATTCCTGCTCAAGTCCGGAATGGAAGTTTTGGAAAATCATGAGATGCACAATGTGCCTCTCATGATTGGGTACAATAGTGATGAAGCAGGGTGGTTGCTCATGGAGGTAAGTTCAGTTGATATAGGCGAGGGGCATTTTCAATGATCATTATTGATTAGCCCATTTATTATGTCCTATTGTATTTATTTTCCCCAGAGATAAAGCCATGTTCTACATCTATACAAGTAAGACGCGCAAACGCGGGAAGCGAACGCAGCTGTGTGTGTGTGTGTGTGTGTGTGTGCTACTGCTACGCCCTCTGGTGGCGGGCGGGTGGTGTCACAGCGGGACAGACAGACAGACAGACAGACAGACAGACACACAGACACACAGACAGACACGATCTGCAGGGTCTCATAGTTAGTGCTCATTGCGTTCGCAATCACTGCGTTCGCAATAATTCAATGTTCTGTCATCACAGATGTCTGCTCCTAAAGGTTGGGTGGATGGGATGGACCAGCATGAAGCTCTAGCTATTATGACCATGTTTACAGACTTTACATACCCCAATGTAAGTAATAACACCACAGTTCTTGTCTGGTATTGTGCCGAAATGTTCAGCAACGAAAACATACTTGCCCTGATTTAACAACCAGTATGGTTACTCTTACTGAAATTTAGAAACAACCAGAAATGTTACTGTGTCTGCAGTCTGTATCATGTGAAAAGAGCCACACCATCCTCTTAATTGACTGAGAGTAGTGAAAGCATGTTGGTACAAATGAGCTTGAAATGCTTGTGTGGCACTACAGTGGATTAGCAGGAGCCTGAATCCATGTTCACCAAACCAGCCATGTAGCTACTGTACCTGAAAGTGAGCAGCATTGCACAGGATTGAGCATCAATTTGGATCACATCCTCCCTGCATTCACCACTTCCAATGTCCTGAATATACTGAATGTTGTGTCTATGATCTAGCCTGAAGACCAGTGGATAACAGAGCTGTTGGCTGATGAATACATGGGAACGTCAGGGGATCGTGTCAAAGTTAGAGATGGGCTTACTGAGGTGGTTGGAGATGTGATGTTTACCATTCCTGCAATTAAGGTTGCAAACTTCCACAGAGGTAAGAGACCAAAGGTGATAATGTTTAGCAACACAATTGAAATTGACATAACAAACATGATTTTAGGGTGTTTTATGATTAAAAATATAATTACATGATTTCCTTAACTACACTGGACAAGTCTGTGTTTCAAGTAGTTCCAGTCAGACTCTAATAATAATAATAATAACTAGAACTGCACTCTGTCGAGTGCATACTTGCTTGTTGCGCACTAGTAGGCCATAAATGGCCTACTAGTGCACAAGCAGAGTGCGCAAGTACTTTCGACCGCTACAAACTGTCAAATCTCAGTTTCTCTGTGAAGGAAAGTTTGAAATGTTGAATTGGTACAAGTTTCTATCTATAAATGAAATACAGTTTTATCGATTTAGAACTATTCTGGATCCCTTTTTAGTTTCTCAAAGAAAAATAAATCATCGATATCCGATGAAAAAAGAAAGGTATATAAACTGAAATAAAATGTTATCACGTATACAGTATAATTATTTAATTATTTATTGTAAATTGTCTCTCATACTCATGCGTAATACGTGACGGCTTTCGATGGTGATGTACAGTATATGTCGTCAGTGCTGGGTGGATTAAAGGAAATGCCTCTATGTATATTGTATATGTAATTTGTAAGTTGATTAGCGGTATACTGTGGTTACTTTGCGCCACTTTTGATGCGTATGCACCGTCCCAGCATATTCGATGTGTATGCACCGTCCCAGCAAATGACGTAATGACTACTTGTGCCTGTTATGGCAGTGGTGCCAGATTACATACATGTATACATAGGAGCATTACCTTTAATCCTCCCAACACTAAAACATAATTTATCGTCATTACATCACCATTGAAAACCAATTACACTCTGGCATTGGGTCCTTTAATCCACATCTGTATTACGTCATCATTGAGAGCTAGTTATACCAGTTAGTTATACCAGTGCCGGGTGGATTAAAGGAACTGCCTCTATGTATATGTATGTAATTTGTAAGTTGATTAGCGGTATACTGTGGTTACTTTGCGCCGTATGCATCGTCCCAGCATTTTCCATGCGTATGCACCGTCCCGGCTTTTTCGATGCGTATGCACCGTCCTAGCTTTTTCGACACGTATGCACCGTCCCAGCAAATGACGTAATGACTAGTTGTGCCTGATAAAACCAATGGTTTTCGATGGTGGTGACGTAATGACGATATGTTTTAGTGTCGGGAGGATTAAAGGTAATGCTCCTATGTATACATGTATGTAATCTGGCACCACTGCCGTATCAGGCACAAGTCATTAAGCCATTTGCTGGGACGGTGCATACGCATCGAAAATGCTGGGACGGTGCATACGGGCCCGGGCGAAACTAGTACTTGCGCGCTCTGCTTGCGCAAGTAATAATAATAATAATCCTACTATAAATGTGCCACATCTCTTTCTGCGTGCGCGCGTGTGTGTGTGTGTGTACGGTTGTAATGCACGTAACTTTGCCCCACCGACACACGTTCCACACACCCCCAGGGTGTTCTCAAGTAGGCAGATGGCCGACGGGCACGTACACGTCTAGTAATAATAATGTGTGTTAACGGAAGACACATTATGAATACTAAATGTAGACCTTTTACTACTTTATCCTACTGTATATGCTGATTGTTTTTTCAAACTCGTCCCTGGGAAAACACTATAGAAGAGACCAAAGACCAGATAAATGAATTACTTTCTTTAATCCTCCAAACAGATGCAGGAGTTCCAGTGTACTTCTATGAGTTAGAGGAGACACCCAGCATGCTCAAGAAGAAGAGGCCCAGCTTTGTTGGCTCTGATCATGGGGATGATCTTTATTTTGTTTTTGGAATGTGTTTCACAGAAGATCAAGTCATGTTAACAGGTAAATCAACCAGTTTAATAGTTCATCATATTGTACCCATGTCTATATTAGTCGTATTAGTTGTGTTTTTTTAACACTATTTCTATAATACATTTTCTTCCAGAGTCATGTACAGAGGAAGACGAACAGTTAAGCAGAATTATGATGAAATACTGGAGCAACTTTGCTCGTACAAGGTAAATGTCTAGTTCTACTTTTCAATGTGCAGAATTCTTTGGGGGTTCATACGTTTGTTTTGTAGACATACCACCAGTCCTACAGTCATTAGTCAGACACACCTGTGCTGCAGGTTAAAAGGTTAAAAATCACCCGTGGCTTCCTGTGAGGTTAGGTTTCTGGTTTAAGGACTTATTTATCTATGTTGGTTTAGTCTATCTTCTATTGTGTTTCTAGTTTCACCAACATATTGTAGGTCGCACTTGTTACATGTAATTAGATAAACACAGTTACTAGTACCAGTAAGACGCCTGAGGGCGAGAAGCACCTCCAGCTCCATATAATATATGGAGCACAACTATAGCTGGCCACTGGATGGCAGTGTTTGGGGGGGGGAGCAAGACTCTGAACCCCTAATTTCTCCCTAGAATAATAATAATAATAATAATAATGAATTGCATTTTTATGGCGCTTTTCTATGCACTACGTGCCTACTCAAAGAGCTTACAATGGTTAATTCATTCATACATTGGGAGGTGAAGCGGCGAACAGTCGACGCCAGCGTCCTCACTTCCCACCCCCAATCCAACCCTTGATGCTGAGTGTCAAGCAGGGAGGCACTGGGTCCCATTTTTAGAGTCACTAAAGGCCACTGAGCTGCCCTATGTGCAGGTTGGTGCCTTGCATGGCTTCCTCCGCCATCAGTGTATGAATGTGTGTGTAATGCACAATCTGTGTAAAGCACCTTGGATAAAGGCGCTATTTAAATGCTACATTTACCATTTAGATCTGTATAGTAGTTGAGAGAGTACTGCCGTAGCAGACAACCCGCAGCACTCCAGGTTCAAACAAAATCCTTAAAGGTGCAAGGCTCGAAAATATATGAGCCAGCACTCAATTATATGTCCTTTTACATGACTAAATTTACCTCTGAGACTGAAAAAGTACGCGTTTCGGCCTGTCTGGTCTTCCTCAGCGTTTGTGAGTGCTGGAATTTTCTTCATCTCAATCTGTATGGTAGTTAAAAAGAAAATTATTTGATGGATTTTTTTTTTTACACAAACAAAGGACAGAAGCCTATAATTCTCATCATACATATCATTCAATGATCATGAAAACAACCGTGTATGGCCATGATTTGAACCCCAGTTACCTCATATGGGGGGGAAGTTGGGGTACACATTAATTTCGTATGCTTGCCAAAGTATTTCAGTGCTTTTAAACTATAAACTGTGTTCTGTTTTCTTTTAACTTCTTCTGGTTTTCTTTCATTTGGAAACCAGAACATTTCTGCTCTTATGGCCTGCCATGAAATACCAATCCTTTATTTTTTTGTTTTTCTTCTCTTTTTTGGGGCAAAATGAGGAGGGATTTCAAGGGCAAAAATTTAAAATAAATAATGTTAATTTTAATTATATTAATAGAGCCAATGAATGATAAGGGAAACAACGTGCATCTATTAATATTCTGTAAATTATAACTCAGGTGACGAGAGGTGTTAACTGGGAGTGTGAGTCTCGCTCGATTTTTTGCACTATTCCGCTATAAAAGGCAGATTTGAAAAATGCAGTCCAGATGTTTTTCCTTGGCCTCTAGCTGGGAGTGTGCATACTACCTTTTTCGCAGATCGGTGCAGTTATAGGTAAAGACGTGACTGGGCCTCTATTGTTCTCTCTGTACATACTGCAGCTGGGAGAACTTATTATCACCTTTGGGGTGAATTTTTACTTCTATGCAGACGATACCAAGCTATATCTCTCTGTAGCTCCTGACGACCATTGATGACTGATGACCCACTGTTGTCCTGTCTGTCCAGCATTAAATACTGGATGAGTGAGAACTTTCTCAAACTATGGGATAAGACAGAAGTTCTCATAATTGGTTCTAGTGAGCAAAAATAATCGATAAGAGACAGAATCAGTAACCTGACTGTAGGAAGTAACTCTACAGTAAAGAACCTGGGGGTTATTATTGATTCAGAAATGAAATTCAATGCGCACATTATCCTACAAGCTCGTAGTGTGCCAGCTATTTTTGAAAAATCGACCGACTGACATAGAAACATAGCTTTTTCAGAAAACTATCAGGATGTAGAAGACATTTTTAGAATCTGATCTCAGGTCGAAATGGGTTAATGTTCTTTGCACTGTTCAAATTGTATGACCACCCTTCCCTTCTGTACTGTGTGTTTGTGTGTTTGAAGATCACCTAATGGAGCCGGCCTGGTACACTGGCCACAGTATGGAGCAGAGGGAGACTACCTCTCAATTGGGATGGAGCAGGAACCTGGTCAGCACCCAAGGAAGGACCGTTACACTTTCATGACTGAAACCCTTCCTGAGAAGATCAGACAACATAGAGAAAAGATGAAGAACAGTGAACTGTATGATTCTGTATAGAAATATTCCTATAAAAAGCAGGTTTTGTTCATGTTGAAACTCCATAGAGCATCACTATATATTATACTTGTCTCACAGACCAAAGACGGGGCCTGTAGTCCACACAAAACTGGGAAGTCTGAGAGGAGAGCATTTGAGTGTAAAGGGGAAGGATACGGGGGTCCATGTCTACCTGGGAGTTCCGTTTGCAAAGCCTCCTGTAGGACCTCTTAGACTGGCCCCACCCCAGCCTGCAGAGGGATGGGAAGGAGTGAGAGATGCCACCCAACAACCATTCATGTAAGTCGTTAATGCAGTCCAACTACTGTAGGTGTTTATTAGATTCCATATATTAACTTGATTGTTTTCACAGCTGTGTCCAAAATAGACAGTTTCTTCTGGATATGATATATATGTTATACACGGAGACAGCAGATATTCCTGACATCTCAGAAGACTGTCTTTACCTCAACATTTTCACTCCTGCAACTGCTGCTCAAGATGTCAAACTCCCAGTAAGATTCCTGTTTTACCTCATAGAATTGGTGAGTGCAATTAGTCAAATTAAAAAATAAAAATAAAATCAACCACTTCCTAGGTAATGGTCTGGATCCATGGCGGAGGGCTAATAGGTGGCTCAGCCTCATTGTACGATGGTTCTGCCCTGGCTGCTTACCAGGATGTAGTTGTGGTTCTGGTCCAATATCGCTTAGGAGCACTGGGTTTTCTCAGGTGAGGACGGTGTGCATATGATGAGATCCTGTGGAAAGTTATGCCTCGGTTTGATTTGTTTTAGCGATTCCTCATTGTTGGCCTTTTTCCAGTACCGGAGATGAACAGATGTCAGGAAACTTTGGTTTACTGGACCAGGTGGCAGCTCTGCGATGGGTCCAGGAGCACATCCACAACTTTGGAGGAGATCCAGGTTCCGTCACCATATTTGGGGAGTCTGCTGGTGGAGTGAGCGTGTCCCTCCTGGTACGATACAGTCCGCACAAAAATGTTCTCTGAAAGTCAATGACTGAAGAAAGATGTCTAAGAATGAATACAGGAATACTTTTGAATTAGTTTAGCATTTATTCCATGTTTTGTGTTGCTTGAATTATCAGGCTCTGTCTCCATTGTCTGATGGCCTGTTTCACAGAGGAATCGCGGAGAGTGGCACTGCTGCATTGGACTTCATATTCTTTCCACAAGATCCTTTGCCCACCGCCCAGGTAATTTAGCAGCTTATTTAATTTTCACAGCATGGCTCTGCAGAAGTCTAGCCGTCTATAACTCTTTAACTATAACTCTGTCTGTCCATAGCTATAATCTTGTAAACTGCTGGAGCCATCAGCTACAGATTTCTTGTGCACACTGTCAGTAGGCCATAGAAGTACCTCCACTCATTGTTCTGTATTTGAAATATTACCCTGATCGGGCAATAACCTTACCCAAATGTGTTGTCATATGTCATAGATAATGTAATAATACCCTGTAGATGACTGATGACACAGGCTGGCCAAGTCCGAGATCCCCAGACACGTCAATCCCATATCGATCCTGAGTTTACATTTTAGTGTATAAAATAAGTAAATACATAATATGTAGAAAATTATACAAACAAGATTTATATATTTTCTTCTTCTACAATTATATATTTCTATGATCTTTATTGCCAGCTATTAGCCAATGTATCAGGCTGTGACATCACAAGCACAACAATGATTGCTGACTGCCTGAGATCCATGGACATTGATGCAATGCTGACTATTGAAAAGGTTAGACACATGTCACATGTGATGTATTATATATCACATCTGCTGACATAACAAATTGATCAAATAGTTTATAATTTCTCATTTCTAATCTCCAATGTTTGACAATGATTCTCATATCAATAACTCTTAAATCTCTTACACATTGGTATGCTTTTCCCTCAAGGACTTTTCCCTCAAGGACAACATGTTAAAATACCCTGTTAATGTTGATGGACACTTCCTGACCAAACCTGTGAATGAACTGTACCAAAACCACGAACTTCTTAAAATACCATTTATAACAGGCGTTAATAATCATGAAGGGGGCTGGCTACTGCCTATGGTAAGTATACATGTGACATTATCTTTGATACTGTTGCATTTTATTTTGGGTTTAATTACTTTACTAATATGTCTTTATAAAACATTGTATTGCTCATGTTTGTTTGTTATTCTACGAAACAAACAAAAATAAAAACATGCTTGCTCTCGTAGATCTTTGCTCCTCCAAACTGGACAGAGGGAATGGACCGGGAACATGTCATGGATGTTCTAGCCATGTTCTATCCCCATGTAAGAGAAACACTGCCTCGCATACATTTCTGGCCTGATTCTGTTTTCTATCTAACCTTAAATGTTTTTTCGGTCTTCCTCAAGCTGCCAGAGCTTGTGGCAAATGAATATCTTGGAAGCTCTGGAGATCGACTGAAAATTAGAGATGGATTTACAGAGATGCTTGGGGACATTCTTTTTACCATTCCAGCCATTAAGACTTCAAATTTCCACAGAGGTAACTGTGAAATAAAATATTTTAATCTTGAGAATGGTTCTTCTTAGCCCGGTTTGCCTCAAACAAACACACCTCATTTTGTCTACAACCAGATGCAGGTGCTCCTGTATATCTGTATGAGTACCAGCATCCACCCAAATTCCTGCAGGAGAGAAGGCCAAGCTTTGTTGGATCAGACCATGGTGATGAAATCATCACTGTATTGGGATACTGCTTTATAACTTCCTTTGCCGAATTTGGGAGTAAGTGCAATATTGTAGGCATTAATTTGTCTCTGACTTTCCAAGAATGAATACTTTTTGAAAGTGTACGTCAGAAGCCTCACTAAACCATTTTTCTTAATCACTCTACAGTATCATGTACAGAAGAAGAGGAACAGCTCAGCAAAACTATGATGAGCTACTGGGGCAACTTTGCTCGGACAGGGTAGGATTACACTCATATACACAGTGGCCGTCATTTATGTGTACAACCCAGTTAACATTTTAGACCAGGAATGAGTTTAAGCCAAAGTCCAGTATCTTATAATTAGATGAGTGCAAGTCTATCAACATACTCTCATTACTATTTGTACTTAAAAACAAACTTTGTATGTATACTAGGTCGCCTAATGGAGCCGGCCTGGTACATTGGCACCAGTATGGTGCTGATGAACACTACCTGTCCATTGGGTTGAAACAGATGTCTGCTCAGTACCTGAAGAAGGACCGCTACACCTTGCTGACTCAAACTGTTCCTGAGAACATTCACCAGAGTCAAGAGAATGTAGCTCACAGTGAACTGTAGTATCAACAGCATTGTGTTCACCTGTAGCACACAGCTTTATAAAGAAAACGCAATGCAATATATATTTCCCCTCATTAGTTTTACACCAACATACCATTCATGTGAAATAGCCATTGAAATTATGAGCGCCTGGATGTCCGGCCGGGGGATAAGGCATGTCAAGCCAGGGAGATCAAACATGAGGTGGATGCTGGCAAATACTGCGGCATGGTCATGCTGGACCTCCAAAAGGCTCTTTTTTTAACACTTTATTTTTATTTTTATTGATGAATAAATGAAAAAACATATGTGTACATTTTGTTGTATCCGACATGTAAATATCCCCCCCTACCCCCCAATCAAGGTCAGAACAAGAAAAATAAATCAAAGACAAACAGTACAAGACAGTAAAAGTAATT
Organism: Protomyctophum parallelum; assembly: GCF_964188405.1. Lineage (NCBI taxonomy): Eukaryota > Metazoa > Chordata > Actinopteri > Myctophiformes > Myctophidae > Protomyctophum > Protomyctophum parallelum. The sequence continues at coordinate 23,602,800 of NC_139700.1, read as the reverse complement.
AGTAAACTAGTTTTGAAAGTACTAATGAACATAGTAAGAAGAGAACAAAATAATAATAAAATAAAATAAACAGCATTTTCCATCAGGGTATGGTATCTAGGTTACATACATTGTATCCATCTTTCAGTTTAGATAGTAAATTGCTCTATATCCAACTGTCTACTTACTGACTCCAAAAGGCTTTTGACACCGTGAACCACTCCATACTGGTTAACAAGCTAAAAGCAATTGGTTTCGATAGCACATCAGTGAGCTGGTTCTTATTGCTCTTTTTTGTAGAATCACTAGTGACTGAAATGAAAATTTTAAAGTTATTTCCCCAAACCTCAGCACAATAATGAAAATATGGCAAGACTAATGAACAGTAGAGTGTGAAGTGACTTAGGATCGAGAACCTGCTTTGCTTTATTTATGACTGCTATACTTCTAGCCACTTTGTACTTTAGACCCGATCAATAGCAATCCCATCATTATTTATATGTACCTGTGTGTTTGTCCTGTGATTACCAAATAGCATAAACTTCGTTACTCGTTACTTTTTGGCCAGAAAGGGATTTTTTTTTCACCGGAGGAAAGATATTCTCTATGAGGCAGTTCTCTGGGCAATATCGGTAGATGGCGCAGCGGAGTAACTAAAAGTATTTTTTTTTCGGTGGAAACAAAATCCCTTTTATCCAAAAAGTACCGTTTATATGTGTGGTGGGGGGCTCAGAGTGCGTCCACTAAGGAAAGTAGTCTTTCTATTGACACAACCCATCTTGGTATTGGTGAGTAGGTCAAACGTTTGTGAGATTTCCACAAAAGAGGAGAGGCTGGTCTGATTTCGATTTGAGATTTAAAACTGATAGTCCCATAGCCTTACTGCAGGGCAGAATCGAAGCAGTAGAAGGCTATGGACCAGAGCTAGGTCCCACTCTGCTCGCTCCATGTCACATGTCTGTCCTTGGTCCAAATAAGTCCAGGTGCAGAAGGCTGATTTTTGGCTGAACGTGGTTTCGTCAGTAAAAGCTTTTTTCTCAACTGATTCTTGTAGTTTGGGTTCACCTCTTAAGAATTAAAGAGGGTGCCCGGTGATATCCCTTGGACATTTTTAGTTATTAACCCCTAAATGTCCTAAACACAAAAAATCCACCCAAAATAGAGTTTTATGTCATTTCATGCAAAATACTTGGTCTAAATGCATCAAATTTACTTTCTACAGTGTTTATGAAAGTGGATATGCACAACATATTTGATTTATGATTAATGCATTATTAATGAATGCTTATTAACCCCTTAATGCCCGAAAATCCCTAAATTCCATCAAATATATCTTTTGCGATTGTATGCACAATAAGCATGTCAAATGTATCAACTTTGCTTTCTACAATCTGTATTAGTGAAACTGTAGCATATTTATTTTCAGGTAGTGGCATATTAACACTTTCAGGCCATCTATCGAGCATCTTGCACCAAACATTGACAAAAATCTACTATTTAATAAAATAAAGACCAGTATCCATCATGTTCAATGTTTTGAATTGACAGAGTACTTTAACCCCATTAAATAATACAGGTCTATAGAACACAAATATTAAAGCTGAAGAGAGTAGCATTTTGTAAATCATTAAAGCTATGAATATGATCACTTCATTGCGGTAGGCTACAGATTACAAATTTACAACCACAATTTACACAATGTGTAGCTTTTTATGCTATGCCTTGATGATTTTATTATACAGTATATAGGCCTAGTAGGTTCACTATTAGCTGAAAGTGGGCTTTCTGGTGTTTTGTCAGATGTTTAATGAGAAAAGTTCCTTCAGAATGTGTTTGCGTGCCCTGCAGTTGATGGCTGAGCAGAGCTAGTGCTACAGAATGGGATCGTAGATGGACCAGAGGCAGAGGACCTGATGAGAGCCTTGAGTCAGATTGCAATAGCTGATGTCATACATCTAGTCTTGTGTGTACAAAGAGGCTCTACGCACACCAAAGTCCTTGTGGCGGTGCCGACACACAGGAGAAAACTGTAAAGGAGATCTTGAGTAAACAAGAAGGTGGCTGCACACACCAATAGCCAGAGTACCAATATTTATTAGGACAGCAGGTAAGACAGGAATATCCAACGTTTCGGCGGTTAAGGATTCCCTGATGAAGGCTTAACTGCCACCTTCTTGTTTACTCAAGATCTCCTATACATCTAGTCTTAACATCTAGTACTACCTGAAAAGCTACCTCCACATGTTCAAAGTTATTTTTATGTGACACCACCCGTTGCTGGAGGATGGAATGGTCGGTGGACCAACCAGTTCATATAACCTTCATGAGGTACGGCCACAGTGCAGGATGGAATATTTGAATAACATTGAAGCAAGAGACCCTGAAGACCTTGGCCCTGAGTTGTCACATCTGCTCCAAGATTGAGTCAGACATGAAAGATATGGAAGTGGGAAGAGGAGGACGTCTGCAAAGTAGATCTCCACACTCTCCTCATCTTGTGCTATAGGCATTCCAAGTGCCATTTGGACCTTCAGGTCCTGTTCCGTTAAGGAAACTATGGAGGAAACTAGACTACCTTTCTGGGAGAAAATAACCTACAGGTAGCTGCTCTACCACCAACACATCAATCATTAATTGAGAATGTTAAGAGCCCACTTTTAAGCAGCTTTGTGGCAAAATGTCAATGGGTATCTTCCACCAGCATGGGACCCAGAGTAGTTTGGATGGAAAAAATAGATCTATCAGGCCACTGAGCCCTATACCAATCTACCTAAAGATTACAAACCTACCCCAGATGACATTTGTGCAATTAAAAAGTGTGGCTGGCTGTAAGTAAGAGTGAAAACCTGTATATGGTTTGTCATGCACATAATGTTCTGTTGATGTTTTAGTGTAGAATGTTCACGGATAAGCCTGAAAGAGTTAATTCATAGGAAAGGGGATGTGGTGGACATGACCACTTCCAAATAACAATTTATTTTGCAATGCAAATGTGTTGCATTTGCATTGATTATTGTATTTTCCTGTTTTGCATGATTGCTAATATAAAAAAAATAATCCTGTTCTGAAATCAAATATTGTACATATCCACATTCATGAATAAACACTCTAGAAAGCAAATTTGATGCATTTAGATTTAGACACCAAAGATATATGTTATGGGATTTGGGGGTTTTCAGGCATGAAGGGGTTAATATGCATTAATTAATACATTCATCATCAATCAAATACAATGTGCATATACACATTCATAAACACTGTAGAAAGCAAATTTGATGCACTTAGACAAGGTTTTTTGCATGAAATGCCATAAAACTCTATTTTGGGTGGATTTTTAGTGTTTATGGAATTAAGGAGTTAATTAAAAAAATGCCCAAGGGATATCACTGGGCATTGAATTCTTAAGAGGTGACCCCAAGCTAATCTGTTGAGAAAAAAAGCTTTTACTGACGAAACCACGTACGTTCACCCCCACGGCTCCCAGACTAAAAGCACACTGCTTTTAAAGGAATGCAGGCACCACACCCACAAACACCAAACAGTTAGTTGGGTGTCAATGACACAGACATCACATGACACTGAAAACTCCACCTGGTTACATGATGGATAATGTCAAAAGCTGTTTTGAGGTCAATGAATATTCCCAATTGCATACTGCTGATTATCAATTGCGTCATGTGATTCTTTCTATGGATTCCATCAATGCCTGAGATGTTGATCTGTTCTTTCTGAAACCATATATATTGAGTTGACTCTCTGAGAGTACATAAAATCTGTCCAAGAATGAATCTAGTCTTCTAAAAAGTTTCTCCAATATCTTTGAGAATTGTGGCAGTAATATGAGACAGGTCTGTAGTTTGTGAAGTGGTGTTTGCTCCCATTTTTATACAGTGGAATGACCTTTGCTATTTTAATTTGGTCTGGAAATGAACCGGTTTGGAATGATAAATGACATGTGTAAATGGCCTAGAAATCCCCCCAATGACCTGTTTGACCAGTGACATGTCAATATCATTATAGTCAGTAGATGTTTTGTTTTTACTGTTTTTATGTCCAAAATTTAAATTTCCTTCACTTCACTCAAGAACATTGAGCAGGGATTTCTATCAACCATTCCCCCTGCGTCCACTTATCTTTCTCTGATCGAACTCATCCTGTTAACAATTACCTGGGAAGACTTTACAGGCCATGACCTCTTAACCCTTTTTTCTGGAGTTTATCCAGTTTCATCCAGTTAAAACAATTAATCCTGCATTTGCTAATTAATTTACTTTAATGTGTCCAGTTTGAGCTTTGAAGTAACAAAATCTTAACTGGAGACGAACAGGTAGGCTATTTAAAATCACAGACTGTTTGTGATTTGGAGTTTGAACCTGCTTTATTGTTTGTGAATATAGTATACTGTGAATCTTCTTCTAAAACATGAAGTTTCAGCCTACCGGTATATATCATTTCATCACACCGTCTTTACTAAAGACATCCCTAGGGAATTAGGAACCGTGACTTAAATTATTTTTATATAAACGTTCGTAAATTGGTAAAACAGTTAATACAATACAAATTGTATTTCATTGACAGCATGGGACTAGTTAAGTTCTGGACAGCGAAGGTGGAGGTCGTATAGGCCCAACCCATATTGCTCAATACTGTATGCTCAGTATTTGACTGCAGTAGTAGAAAGAAGAGAAGTGGTCCGTGCGGTTGTGCTCAATATTTTTCAATATATGCCACAGGGCAAGTGAGTTTAGTTCATCGTCTTTTAAATTATCTGAGCGCTCCACTTCGCTCACCTGGGTTGCCCCTGCAGGCTCGCAGCTCAGTAGCCTAAACATGAAGTCTCTTGCAAAGGCAGCCACACTCCTAGCAACGTGCACATGGTTTATATGTGCCACTGCGGAAGGTAAGTTTACGATAGTTCATATTTTTGGCTGTGGTTTTCTTTGCGACCATGGAAATTTGAGCCTTCACATTATTAAAGGTAGGGTAGGCCCTAAGTGATATTTTCTTGCTTAAAACAAAAGGTTTTTTGTTAAAAGGTTAAATCACAATATTCTGATTGTGATAATCTGATGGTAATCATTGCTATAGTGTTTGTTCAGTAACGGGTCTCTCTCTCCAGCTCTTTAATAAACAGAAAATTCACTTTCAGGTAGATGACAACATTTCAGACAATCAGGAGTGAGTAGCCATTTATCAGCATACCGGCCGGTACATTTTTATTGCGACCATACAGTAGGTCGCAGTTGCTATGAGAACCTGCATTTCCCGTCAGTCGTGTCATGTCACATCACGCCTCCATCACGGCTGTCTGGAGAAGACTGGATCATCACCTACATCTGCATATATGGAGCCGGCCAGCAAATCTACATCTAACCTCACTGACACCAGATTAATAGTTTAACTCATATGCTTCTCAACTGAGCAATGAGCATTATAGTCTTTTTTCTACGTTGTCCGTTTTAACAGTTTGTCTCAGCACCAGGAATGTAGGATGTGCATTACATATCTTATTCTGAATGTCAGTATATGGCCATATTTTGACAGTCTCTTGATAACCAGTGTGGTTGCTGCGACTCAAGTCACACTTGCTTGCAAATTGAGTTGGTACAACACATGGATCTAATTGTCAAACATTCAGAACAACAAATACATTTCACTGAAATCGAATCAAATATCCTATATGATCAACTTGTTATGTCAGAAGATGATATCTAATACATGTCTATACCATTTCGAAAGTCAGCATAGCATCAATGTCCATGGATCTCAGGCAGTCAGCAATTGTTGTGCTTGTGATGTCACATCCTGATACATTGGCTAAAAGCTGGCAATAACAATCAGAGAAATGTACGATTTTAACTGACTATCATCACCTGGATCTCCATATGAAGATCACGACACTGACCTCGTCAAACCCTGGATAGTCATACATGGTTTGACATACTAGATCTGCATATATGGAGCCGGCCAGATCTACATCTGACCTCACTGACACCAGATTAGTTTAACTCCTGCTTCTCAACTGTGCCCTATTGTTTCACCGCAGCGCTTCTCACCCTCATAGGGTACTGTTCCAGTTCCAATTTTGTCTGCTCATTTCTTTGTGTCATCACATACAATTCCACTTGTTTAATCTGTATTCTGACTGCTTCTCTATCCTGATTGAATAAAATTGGTATCCTGACCTGAAAATGCATTTTCTGTTTAATAAAAAGC